>NC_090290.1:10610977-11210977 GCF_037392515.1 Haliotis asinina | reverse complement strand
CTTTACAAACTGTCATTGGAACTGATAATCCCATATCTGAAGCTGTTATTCAATAAGATCCTAGATGAGGGTACATTCCCATCACACTGGAATTTTGGAATGGTCTTGCCTATATTTACGTCTGATGATAAGACTGAGCCATCAAATTACAGAGGAATTTCCCTACTAAATATCATGGGAAAAATCTTTACAACAATAATCAAGTCACGACTTAGAAAATGGATTGAACTTAACGAATTGATATCTGAATGTCAAGCAGGATTCCGTCCACAATATTCTACTACAGATCATTTATTTACACTACAGGCATTGTGTTCCAAATACTTGGGTAAAACAAAAGGTCATTTCTACTGTGGATTCATTGACTTCAAAAAAGCATTTGACTTTGTAGACAGAGATAAATTATTATATGTGCTTGTGCAACGTGGATGTCATGGAAAGTTATTTATCTTACTCAAAAGTGAAGGCCTGTGTTAAAGTTGGTAATTCTAGAATGGTAGCGTTTGATACCTCCCGTGGAGTAAGGCAAGGATGTGTCTTAAGTCCCATACTCTTTATTCTGTTTATTAATGAATTTGCCACCGAACTGTACAGGTCTTGTAACAGTGGCGGGTTCGTTACACAGGATATACGAGATCTACTGCTACTAATGTTTCCCGACGACATCGTCCTTATTGCCACGAGTGTTATTGGTCTGCAACGACAACTTAGGATCCTGGAGTCATTCTGTTTAAAATGGGGACTGGAGTTGAACTTAAAAAAGTCAAATATCATCGTATTTCGAAATGGCAGAATTCTGACAAAATCGGAGAGGTGGTTCTTCGGTAATCAGCCTATGGAGGTTGTTACTTACTATAAATATCTTGAGATTGTGTTTTCATCAAGATTAATATGGACAAAAACGTGTGAAACCCTTGCACAACAAGCAAACAAAGCCTGTCTTTCATTGTTTAGAATTTTTAGGAAAAAACAGAATATAACATACTCTACAGCACGGATGATATTTGACACGAAGATAGCACCAATACAACTCTATGGAGCTGAAATTTGGGGACACAAGTATTCAGATTCAATTGAAAGGATTCAGATGATGTATTTTAAAAGATTTCTCAAAATTGGAATATTTGCATCCAACAAGGCCATCCTCGGTGAACTTGGACGTTATCCAATGTATGTCTTCAGCCAGATCAAAGTAATTAAGTTTTGGTTCAGACTGTTACACATGAATCCACAGCGTCATCCCATACAGTGTTATAAGATGCTCAAAGTGTTTGACGATTTGGGCAAAATTAATTGGGTGTCAAGTGTGAGATCTATTTTATTCAGAAACAGGTTTTCACATGTATGGCTAAACCAAGGCGTTGGCGATGTACAGTTATTCATCCTAACCTTCGAACAAAGCATCAAAGATATAGCCTGCCAGACTTGGCATAATGATGTTTGCAGCTCAACTTTTCTAAAACACTATTCACAATTCAAATATAACCTCCACTTGGAACCATATATCACTGAATTGAAAAACAAATACCTAATACGTGCATACTGCAAATTCTGAATTTCCCACAACAATCTGAAGATAAACAAATTTAGATGTAAGACAGATGCCACAATAACAGATTTTGTGTGTACAGTATGTAATGCCTTGGAAGTTGAAGATGAGAATCATGTCTTTTTCAAATGTAAATATTACGAATGTTGGCGTGAAAAGTATTTCTTACAACTTTGAAAAGTGTATAGAGGTCCATTAGCCCTAGAATCAATCCTCAAATCAAGGAACAGTCAGGTAATATATTTTACTGCCGTATTTTTGCATGATATATTCCAAGGAAGATCTGCACCCAGTTGACCACTGTACATCGGTTAAATAACTGTATAACTGTATTATAGGCCACAAGGCCGATATTACGCAAATAAACTGTCTGTCTGTCTGTCAATAACCTTAATGACTATAGGCTTGGTATAAAACAATTTTTCATGAATAAAGAAAACTCATATCAGTTTCTTGTTCAAGTCTGTATTCAACAAACCACAGACACACAGCTGGAAATGGAATACTGCTGAGTTGGGCATTAAACAACAACAACCAAAAATATATAAAAAAACAGAAAAACTGAACTTGGGGCATTGAGGGTGTCAACAGATTGTGTTTGTGAGAAAGAGGCTGCAACGGTACACCCATGCCCAGTTCCGTAGGTACCATGGTACACAGCTCTCTGTTCTGTTCATTAAAAATAAAAATTAAAGGAAGAAATCTTCCTGGAACTGGGGCACAAACAAAAGAGCCTTTACACGAACTCATTCACCAGTCTAAGTAAACTTAGTCTCCGTACTTTTCGCTACACTCCACTACTGAGTCTAATAAAACCTTATGGGAGGTCGCGTAAGGTAACCTTTGAGATTGACCAATCAGAACACAGCTTACCAAATCACCAAAGTGCACATTCGCACATACCTTTAGAACGTTTTATCTCAAAAATGTTCATACCCGAACGATTACGATAGCTATTTAGCTTACGGGTGTTTCCGGGTGATACACATGGTGTACATACAACCATGACAACGGTGAGTAAACAGTCGCTGATAATGGTGTTTTTGGCATATTCAAGGATGTCACCTTGCGAAAAAAAGGTTCATACCCGAACCATTATGCTTGCTATTTAGCTTACAGGTGTTTCCGGGTGATGCACATGGCGTACATACAACCATGACAACGGTGGGTAAACAGTTGCTGATAATGGTGTTTTTGGCATATTCAAAGATGTCACCTTGCAAAAAATATTGGCTAATGGTAACCACGTCAACAGCAGATTTTTAACCGTTTGATTGGATGGTCATTGGTCACTCAAAGGTCTCCAGACGCGACCTTCTACTAGGTTTTGTTAGACTCAATGGTGGAGTGTTACGAAATACATTGATACTAAGGTTACTTAGACTCACTCATTCACCCAATCGATTCAGTGGGACAAGGCTACATGAAGATGTCATCTAGAATCAAACTACATGGAATATTTGTGATGGCATTCCAAAGGTAATGAGCATAGGATGAGTAAGATGACATTTTCGATACAGAAACCAAACATACCATTTCTTCAAAGTACATTTCAGTGTACCAAACCACAAGCAAAATACCACAGTATGAATACATTGCAGTATACCAATTCAGCCCTTACATATTTTGACATGCTTCTGAAACATTATATACAATAGACAGTTTTTCAGTGACAGGTTACATGGGTAGATGTCTCATATACAGCTGATTCAAGATCTCCACGGTGATGATAAATGGTTCAGTCTTCAATCTTCAGCATGGATGAAAACTCTACACAGTGAACTGTGAGTCCTAAGAAGTCTGGGAGACCCATACCTCATATTCCAGGGCATACTTCATGAATCATCCTGTTTATTACATCCCTATTATTTGTGGGAAGAATATTTCTCACTGGCTTTAAAAAACATCATCAATGAGCATTGATCTCAAAGTAAATTACATCTGTCTGTAAGTAGAGGAACTTTTTTAAATTGAGCCATTACCTTTTCTAGTATTTCTACTATGACTTGGTAATAGGGAGTTATAAAGAATAACCACTGTACATCTAGCATGTGTACATACGCTAGATCTGTGTAAGCTTTTACAAGTCTGACAGACAACTATCATAACATGAACATCCAGTTCAACAGTTGGGGTCAGTTCCGTAAACAAAATGTGCAAACACTTGTGTTACTCTACACCCATCTGCTCCGCCTGTCCAAACAGAAAGCTTCAGTAACTGTAGAAATTATTTACTTTACTACCATGGTAACCCATGAGTTTACAACATCCCAAAGCCTGGACCATGACGCTTCTGGCACTGGACAAGGAACACTTTTCAAGGACCCATATTCCAGGGATTTCACATGAAGGCTTATAAAAATATCACTGCCATTCTACTCAAAAGAGGTTGCACATTATTACAGATAATTTGCTATGCTATGCATGAGTGCTAGTAGTATCATAAAAGATTCAAGGTTTTTTTCCTCCTTTTCCGAAGGATGTATACATATAATTTGTGGCCATTCCAGTCCATGAGACCAAACAAGATCATGTGAATTATTTTCAGTAGACTTTGTAATAAGGATATAATGTGTGTGAAATAGACAGTGGCTAGTAAAAATCCAATTGGGCCAGTAAACTTCAAAGTCACTGATCTGACTGGCTCCTGAATTTTTATGGGGTCTTTCTCTAAATGTGCCACTCAGTCCGCCTTGTTAAAGGTCACATGCAACGTAAAACACAAATTTGCAGATTCTGGTACCTTTCGGTATGCACTTACCGAAACAAATCATAAAAAATGCCAATTCAATAGAGTTGTGACGATTAATCGATACGCAAGTTTTCGCGATTCAAGAGCTGCACGATACGATACATCGATACGATTGTTGTGTATCGATTCAACACGATACTTACATACTTAGCAGTCCATGAAAACAGTCTATTTAGATTTTCGTGGAAAATATTGCCATGGACATGCTCCGACTGAGATAATTTTCACAAATTTATTTTGTTATCTGTGCAAAAAAGCCTGTTGTGCCAATGTTGATCCATGTTGTTCCATTTTTGGGAGAAAACACTACTTTACTGACACATGCTAAACATTTTTAATAAAATGTCTTTCAGGATGACGTGTTTTATTTTTCTTGGGAGAATACCTTCCCTGAAATGATAACATAACAGCACATTATTTCCAGTACTTTTATTTTTCTGTATACAAGGACAAAATATCGTGATACGTATCGTATCGTATCGTAAGTATCAGACTACCAGTATCGTGATATGTATCATATCGTGGCATGGGCGTATCGTCACAACTCTACAATTCAACCTATAAAGTTGAAAAAAACGCGATGAAAGAAAAGCCTGCGAAATCGGAGTTCAAACGTTTCACTAAATTCCCTCCAGCGCTGGGGGGAAAACTGGTTTCAACAGCTGTGCTGCCATAACGCATGCGCAGTGAATAGGTTTGCGGAGCTTGAAACAGTATGCATGCCCAGCATCTAAGGTCATGAGCAGTAGTCTAATCTTGGTTGTGTACACAAACAAGTAAATAATCTACTCGTTACGTAAAACAACTTGTTGATTGTGGTAAGCAGGCTCTGTCACAGAGAAAGCTCAGTGTCTGGTTTATTCACACCTATATGTCTGCCTGCCTGTCTGCCAAAGACAACATGCAATACACAGTTTCAATTATTGACCACGTGCAGTTTGAACTTAACACCTATCAGACAATATGACATAAAGAAAATATGTTGATTTATGACTCGTGCACCCGAATCCCGTGTCTGCCACATTATGTAATTAGGCATGTGTGATACACATGACATGTTTTTATGTCTGTGGGTTGCAAACAAACTACATTCATTTTTTTCGGATGACTGGATCTGACGGAAACTGGTGCAAACTTTTGTCAGTTTCAAGTCCTGCTTTGTACTTGGACGAATGACAGATTCCAGCCACGCAGTAGTTTACCATCTCTACTGACATGATTTTTGATTGGATCAAGCGCAAATTCAGAGAACATGTATTTTCCAAATCCAACATCTCTATATACATTCTTCATGGATAACGACTTCTTTTAGTGTATATGATTTTGTTTGACAACAGTATATGAATCCATACTGAAACAACGCATCAAGTACACAAAAAGAAGTTGTTATCCATAAAGAATCTTACTTTCTTGTGACTGGCTACACATCTAAACAGATGATCTTTCTGTACACACAATGAACCCTCAGCACATCAGCAGATGAAACAGCCAATCAGAAGCCATCGTTACACTTGAGTGCATATCCACCCGCTATGACTGGGTTCGGTCTCTCGAGGGCTTCGTTTCGGGGGAAGTAAGCCCAAGTACAAAATATTGCACTTTTGAATCGCGATTGTATGCTTATAATTTTGTTTATTTGTTTTTTTCAAAAGCAGCAGTGTATATTATATGTCATGTGATAAATGTGTTTTAATTATGTTGGATTTTTTGGTTGCATGTGACCTTTAAGTTATAGACTTTTAAATCACTTCAGATTACAGCCTGATAAAAGTGTACATCACATTACCAGCTTAATGGTGAAACCAATGTGGACATTCAAATTTCAGGCTTGTTAATTATTGCGTGGACTTGTCTCTTTCAAGCATAGCTAGCCCAATTGGTTAGAAAAATTTGGAACTATTTTGCACATTGAAAATATAAAACAAAATTCTCCTTCACTCAAATTTCAAATGGCTAGCACTGCATACTGAAAAAAAACATGTCTCGCATGTCATACTTGTTGATGTACAGTTGTGTTTACAATATGTAGCTTCAACAACTCCAAACATGTCACCAAGAGGTAACAATGTTCATGTGAAACGCTCCATAGCTTAACCATGCACATCACTGTGAGAGAGTGGACAGGCTCAAGGAACCATTGCAGTCAGAATATGTTTCATGCGTCTCGCAGAAGAGTACAACTGTAGAGAACCACCAGAGAATGGTGATAACACACCATATACCTCAATCTGGGAACTGGACCTACACGGGCATAACTTTTAGAATGCAATGTTGGTAACAGCAGAGGAACCAAAGAAAAGCCGGTTCAAGAAACTTTGTGTACACTTAATGGTGGACAAGTACATGTAGACAATCATACACTCTTACTTCTAATACTACAAAAATAATATGCTACAGAACAGAGAGTGATCAACTTCAGCATCTGGTATTCCTTAACTCATTTTGAAAGGTATATGATATTGAGTAAAAGCTGAATTCTATCAGACAGACACAGACCACAAACTTGCTCTTGGAATAACTATGTTACAAAACAGTTAAGGTGTGGAACTAGATACTCACTTGTTAAACATGTGGTTGTCAACTCTGATCTTGCTGAAGGCCTTAAAGTCATCAGGCATGAGCATCACACGGAGATTCACATGGTTCAACTCATTTACCTGAAACAACACATAAAACTACAGATGATGTTTACAACAAGTCACACATCAGATGATGTTAACAACACATAACACATAAGTGATCAGCTGATCACATCAACAACACATCACCAATCAGTTGATCAGGTCAATGTCAACAACATCAAAGATCAACTCATCATGTCAATGTCAACATCATAGATCAGTTGATCATGTCAACAACATAACACTGATCAGCTGATCATGTCAACAACACATCAAAGATCAGCTGACCATATCACCAACACATCAGCTGATGTCAGCAACACATCACAGATCAGCTGTTGTCAACAACACATCGAAGATCAGCTGCTGTTAACAACACAATGTAAATTAGCTGCTGTTAACAACACATCAGAGACCAGTCAATGTCAACAACACATCGCAGATCAGCTCATGTCTTCAAGTGTGTCATGTAAGCACAGGTATGTTTTAATGGATAAATGAAATCATCAGAAAGTGTAGACTGAAAGTTTCTGGATGTCACTTGATATGAAGTCATCAGGAAGTATGTATTGAAAGTGTAGAACTAGTGTTCATCAGATGTTGTAAAGTTCATACTGAAGGTGTTCATGGAACAAAATACTTATTTACCAAAATAGAAGATTTAGTAGGTACATGTTTCACAGTAGCATGTTTTCTGAAGGCTCTATATATTCTAAACTACCCATGCATGTGCTGGGCAACTAAGCAATTCTAATTTGTCAATACTTCCAGTTGAAAACCAAATCAAACAGTAAAACCATTACATCAATAAAAAGATATCATTCAAACATTCAAATCTGAAAGATTCAAAAGTCCTAAAATGCTCAATATCTACTTAAACAGGTCAACGCATATAAAGAAATCCACTTGATCAAACTTGTTTTCTATTATCTACAGTAGATGTTAATTTAACTATAGGCATGGACTGCTAGTGGCTGGTTTTAATCTTAACGCTAACAGTCATAAGAATCAGAGAGTGAGTTTGTTTTACACCATTTTGGGCAATATTCCAACAATATCACAGCGGGGAAACACCAGAAATGGGCTTAACACATTGTACCCATTTGGGGAATCAAACCCACGTCTTCAGCACGACAAGCGAAAGCTGAAACCACTGAGTTGCCCCACCGCCCCTGCTGCCACAAGAACTAACATAATGGTAATTAAACAGGAGACAATGCTGCAGACAGTAGGTCAATATTGACAGCATTATGCTTGTTTCAACACACCCTATCTTTGATTAATCAGAACACCACTACTCCACTCAATACCACAGTGTTCACAATTGGTGTTTCAAAGTAAGAGGACACTGGGTCCTGTAAGTTTCCGAAAATGGAAATTCACATGACACTTTGAATTAGAATCAAACAAATACTTTAAATATAAGATTTCTTATAATTTATATTAAATTATTAGCAAACACAAATTTTACAAACAGAAAACTAGAGTTGTGTGTCACTCATAACAACTTCAAAGTCATTGTGAAATATACAGTTGAGCCACTAGGAGAGGCGGGTTGTAGACTTCCATTAACCATCAGCAAATCTGATGGATTTGTCCGTGGGTCTGACAGATATGTGCGAAACCTTAATCCATAGTATATCTCACGTGCTAGTAACATGGAAACATTTTGCTATCAGTTCACTTGTTTGGCTTAATCCTGCAAAAAGTGGCTCTGACATAAGACAGCAGTCAGTGCTAATTACAGCAACCATGCTTCACTGCCCTGCAGGTGTTCATCAACGACATGCAAGTCTGTGTATTATGCACACATCATCAATAGACTGGGGCAAACTGAGCAAGTATTCCTAGTTCTATTATTAGGACTCATTGTTCATACTTTTTTAGTACAGGTCATGATAACCTCATCTTATCAACATGATTCAAATAATAAGTCACTTGCTTGAACTAAAACGTCTGCAACACTGCAACCAAGTAAGCTTAGCTGGTAAAAATGCATCTAATTATTTCAACATTAAAATCAACTGAAAATGATGTCAACATGCCTGTCATTATCAGGGAAAACTTTTTTTTAATGCTTTTGGTTTACAGGAATAACAACAGACCAAAAATTTGGATTTCACTGACAGACACTTCATTTGATCTACTTACTGAATTCACATTAGAAGAATCTGTTCTAATTGAAATTACAACTTACTGGAGCCTTTTGTCAGTCTCCACTGGTATCTTTAAGTTATAACAGGTTTGTCAATTGGTAATAGGAAGACAAATTGTTAAATCTATTTAACCATCTCGCGTTTGATTGGACGGTCTTTGGTCGCTCAAAGGTTACCTGACGTAACCTTGTACTAGGTTTTGTTGGACTCTGTGGTGGACTGTAACGAAATACACTGAGACTAGGTTTACATAGACTGAGGAAGCTAATGGGATAGGGCGGTCAGGCTCGCTGGTTTGGTTGACATGTCATCAGTTCCCAATTGCACAGATTGATGCTCATGCTCATGATCACTGGATCGTCTGCTCCAGAAAAATTATTAGTTAGGCTGCATAAAAAAATGTGACACAGGCAATAGTACTTTGAAATTTTCATAGAGAAAAAAAGTGACAAGGGAGGAATGCATTTCCATTTTTTTTCTTCAGAAATACAGCTTGGGAAGTTTAGATTCAGTCATACTTGTTCTGACAGACACTCATTCCAATCGAGATGAGAAGTCAAACTTATTTTTCTAAAATAGCAATAAAACAATGTTAGGCACACAAATAAAAGTGACGCATTGATTGCCCGAGAAACATTTTCACTTTTTTTATTTAGCCTGTACAGACCACCACCAGATAGTTGGATTATTGCTGGGTGTGGCATAAGACTATACTCACTCACTTACTTTAGGCATTGCAAACCTCAAGAATGATACAGCAGTAGTCACTTACAATCACAAATCTGTGTTTGTTTCCAAATTCAGGATAACCTGAACATGGAGTGTCCAGTGATGCACAGAGAGGCAGTGACTTCTCACATCTCATAAATACTGTATATACATATATAGTAAAATGACTTTACACAGTGTTTAGGAATATAAATAGGATAAAGGAAAGTAAACTAATGAATCTACCCATATATCGTGTAAGCTTTAAGTGTTTTGTGTTTCTGCCAGTGTCAGTTACCTTTGAGTGAGTGAGTGAGTGAGTGAGTGAGTGAGTGAGTGAGTGAGTGAGTGAGTGAGTGAGTGAGTGAGTGAGTGAGTGAGTGAGTGAGTGAGTGAGTGAGTGAGTGAGTGAGTGAGTGTGTGTGTGTGTGTGTGTGTGTGTGAGTGAGCAAGCTTGTTTAGTTTTAGGCCGCACTCGGTAATACTTGTCTGTAAGTAATCGAGTCGGGACCAGGCAATCCAGTGATCAATAACACAAGTATCGATCTGCACAACTGGGAACCCATGCCACAGGTCAAGCAAATCAACAACCCTGACCAACCAATCCCGTTTGTCACCTCTTACGACAAGCACAGTCGCCTTTAGGGGCAAGCATGGTTGCTGAAGACCTATTTTACCCTGAACCTTCGTGGGTCATCAGGCCTTGTTGAAAACAGCATGTCTACCAGAAAAGTGACACTGTGTATCGGCACACTGGAATCGGAGAAACTTCTGTCCTTGATCGTGTTAATGCAATAAGGGATACAAGTGTACGACAGTTGACAGTTTGATCAGTAGTTGTCAGAGCAGCAAGAACAATATTTAAATCAGCTTACTGGTACAAATAATTCTCACAAACACATAGAGCTTCTTAACATTTCTACACCTTTTGTTTGACTTTTAACACTGCAAAATACTAAAAGTGAACTGAAGGCTAATAAGTCCTTATTTTCCTAAACTCAAACATATTTCACAACAAATCTTAATTTGGTACTTCATTTAATGAAATAATGCAAAAGCAATCATAAACGGCTCTTCTGCTGCTAGTTATACACCCTGTTCTCTGTGACAAACATGTACAAATAAGTCACCACTACAAAGATATAACATTAGATATAACTACAACATGAATTGGGAAATGTTTAATTCCAATTTAGGAGTTTTCACTGACATTTGCTGCCAACCTATGAGCTATGAGCAAGTCTAGATAAACCCCTGCATGATGTTCGATGATAATCACTTATGCATACATAGACACAAACAAGATATATGATGACACTTGTTTTGATACAGACACACTGATACGTTACTTGACATTGATATCTTCAGAGATAAGTGACAGTTTGACATTGCAGTTGCTGTGACTGGCCTTGACATGGTATCGTATAATCAGCATATCTGAGATGAGACTGACTTACGTCACACGGCCTTAAAATATTCCATTTCCTTCCATTACATTGCCACCTACCAGTCCAGACCATGCATAATCATATCAATATTCAAATTTCCAAACCTACAATTATATATTTAAAAAAAACCAATACAACTTACATTGGCATTAAAAAATATTCAGGGATTGGAAAAGGCTGGGACCATGGGCCATTGTGCACATTATAATAAAAAATGGCCTATTAAATGTTTACTATTGATACAAGAGCAGTGGCTCATTCTAAATTCAGAAAATGGCTAATAATCCTGAGAATAGCCCATGGCCCATTGCAGAAAGTTGTCTATCTTAATTCCTGAATATTCTTTCAACAAAATATATAATCATGAGGTGAATTGATTTGAAAGATTTGCAGGCCATCCCATCTATCAGAATAAAATGCACTACCTGAACAACTGTAGTCTACCCTCAATCAACACACATATTCACAGATTAATTCTTATTTACAAGTTAACACAAACTGAACACATTTCTCCAAACATGAACATTGCAGTCTTCTATACTGACAGTAGTCTGATGGAAAACTTATCAGTAACAGTGCCAAATATACATGAGAAAAAATTTCATTACTGGTGGCAATAGCTTTGCATATGGCATATACTTGCTCAATAATTGATGATAAATACGTAACAGTGAATTCACTAGTGTAAAATTTTGAGTTGAACTATCTTAATATACATCTATATTCTGACAGCTACAATTCCACCCTGAAGTGTGCGTATATATTACCACACTGTCAACCCACTGGTCTGTAGGGATCTGGAATACAATGAGGTGAGGTGTCAATTTGGACATCCCAACAATGCAGAAATTCCATCATTGTCTTGTCAGGCCATACCCATCTGGTGCCAAAATATTTGTGATAACTGATACAAGAGAACACCTCAAACACAGTTGGTAACAAATTCTGATGCATATGAATATTGGTTGATCATTGCCATGGATTGTGTGCATCAAAGTAACACCTTCACGTTAGAGCAACCGTGGATATACATTTTTTCCCAGTCCCGGTGAGTATCAGATTATACAGAGTCCATTGTATGTGGTTAATTATGGTTAATTTGCAGCAGTTCTGGTATCAACACTTCATCATTTATTTTTAATCTCATTCAATTTTTTATATATAAAAAATATATTTATGAGTAGTATAGAGCTATCAAGCAGTGACTGTTGTAATTATCATGATCCATATGAACACATATATTAGCACCTTAATATATTCATTAAAACTACAGATTTCACATTTCATGCAGACATCATGTTTGTCAAAAAAATGAAAAAGTAATAGATATAGGCTACTATTTATCCTACCATTCATCGTATGTAACTAGGTACCTTTATACAAGACAACATAAACCTACTGAAAAGCTCACAGGTACAAGTGCTGTGTGTTATACTTATGTGAGAATATTTAGATAAAACATCAGATATGGCCTCAATACACATGACAATAACCATTTGGATCAGAGTACAGACCGACGACATTAAACATTGGTTTATTGGGAACATTTAATCTAACCAACACTACGACTAAATGTGTGCAAGCTTCTGGAAGTCTGCTACGCAAAGTGTTCTTCCTTAATATTTATACAAGCAAGATCACACAACACACAAAGTGGATCCTGAATATTGGGTGATCTGTCAGTCTGTAAACACACAACTGAATCATGCAGTAGTAAACAAATATGACAGCCACCCTGTAGGCGTGGTGATAGGGAACAATCAACACACATAACGTTTTACCACCCTCGGGGTGACTGGCAATACCAACAACGTACACAATGCAAACACAATTAAGGGCAATTAAGACATACCGTGTGATTAATTCCCCACATGAACACACTGAGTAGAGGTTCGTTTGCTCGAAACAGTTTCCAGTTCAGAGCGACGGGCTTGAGTTTTTTACTCAGTCCTTTCTTAAAGGATGCCATCCTTCTAGATATTGCACAGATCCGGATTAACGAGGAAATATATAGATTCGCAAATATCCACTGCAATTCGATTGCTATACGTCGTAATTTCCGAACATTTTAGGTTGAATGAGCAGCTAGTGCTGCACAGAGTCTCTGTTTCAGACAATATGGCGGCCTAGCGTTTAGGTTACCCACAATCCCAGATTAAAGGGAGATAATCACGGAGTTCGTCTGCTAGATCCAAAGACAAGCGTTGGACTGCGCAGCAAAGAAATAAACATAATAGCGATATGAAACAGAAACATTTGCGTCGCATGAACACTCCGACAGCTGGTTATCAAGACACTGGTGGTATATAACAAACACAAATCAATTAACAGAATATTTGCAGAAAATAAATATTTCAATTTCATTTCATATTCACGTTGTTGTTCAGTCCCAAGCTTTATGAGGCGCGACGCTTTTTCCCAAAAATATTTATTTAGACAACTGAAAATGTTTGTGTTCAATACATGTGCACGTAAAATGTCAAACTATAGGTTCATTGAAAATGTCAACAGTTAAAGCGTAGGGCTACAAATCACATACCTTTTTAATGAAGGAATACACATCTGGAATACCTTAGCTTTTAAAGTATTTCATAAATAAAATTTACCCTGACTATGAATTTCAAGAAAAAAATGCCGTTAACAGTCCACAACTCACTTATATTATGAATGCAGCATTTGTCAAGCTTGGAGATTGTTGACAAAATGATCGAGTCAGCTTTGGTCACAACTTCAGTTACCTACTTTGAGTTTATTTCTCAACAAACTAGTCATTTCACGCCTACCACCCCAGCTTTGAGGGGGATTGTTCCACCCACTGAAAGATGAAAAACGACTATTTGTGCTTCAACCTCAGGTTTAATGCGTCACAGTATACTTCATTAAACTTGTGTGTGCGTGCGTGCGTGTGCTAGATCTGTATGTATTTCCGGTATCAGTTTGAAAGGAAATATTTACTCGAAACCATTCATTATCATGTTGATTTATATAGAACGATTTGTAATAGTTTCATATAGGAAAACAGTTTGTTGTCAGGGATGGAGGAAAAGCGTGACTTTATCCGATGGTGGAGATATAACCAAACGCTTTGTTTCTGTACCAACTGATATCTGTGTCCGAATAAATTTGTTAGGAAGAGATAGTTCGTGTATGCACATAACTTGACGCAAGGCACTTCCGGATATACGACCGCCAATTGTTGATTACCGGATTATGAAACGAAGATTTAGTGCGTGTGTGGTGAGTGAGCGTTTATGCCACCGTTTGCAATACCCCGGCAATATCACGGCTGGAGACACCAAAAATGGGCTTCAAACACTGTATTCATGTAGAAACTCGAACCTGGATCTTGTTAGGACGCGTTAATCCAAATGCCACACCGATCTACTTGTAGGGTGGGCGTGAAGATTGGACAGTAGTTCTCCCATTTCTTACTGACCCTCCCGCTAAACATATTAAGGACGTTTAGGGACAGGTATTGAAAAACAACAGTATTTGACGATACATTTTCAACTACAGAGATGAACGCGAACAGCCAAATCACAAAAATTCCCCCTTTTCGAAAACATTCTCTCCGCCCTTAGAAACATGTACTGGATCTTTGTATACTTTCTCTTATATCACGAACCACTGATGGACACGGTATTTAAGAACCAAAAGAAGCACATATACGCCATATAACATGAAATTAATGTAGACATTACTTCCCCAGGCCATTGTATTGCCGTGTATCCCCCAGGCGGTAGGGGTTCCATGTAGGTTTGTGAAGTCTACTGTACAAGGGTATCTGACAATATTATCGTTCTAGGCAGTAAATGTCCGGTTCTATGACAAACAGTGTGTGTTTAATGATCTTCCTCATCCAGTTGTGCGAGATGTATAGACAGAACATCTTTACTCACACTCTGAAGCATCTCGGAGAGATAATGTAAAACAAGGAATCCAAATCCAGCTTGGACTGATTCTGTAGGTCTTGGTTACTCCATTCGTTGCCAAGGTTTAGCATTATTCTTGGGTCCATTAGGAGTAAAAATGTTATAGTTTGATCTTTTGTTTCGCTTAACCCCATTTCGCTCTATTCATGGTTTTGATTAAAATATTTTGTTCACTGAAGAAAAGGATTTACTACAAGTTACTTAATGAAGCCCTCTCTCAAGATTGACAGCAGTTATATTTACATGATTTAAAACACATATGCATTATACAGAGCAACAGTAAACAGATATCCCAAACAATGTTATATTTTGATGAAAACTCTCGACTCTGCCGGCAGATATACTTGAGCATCATATGTAAAACGTTTGGTAAACATCAACGGGATTGGCTGTGTGTGGATTAGTCACGGTGTGGGCAATATTAGTCATTTTATATCCATGTTCAAACAGAAGGTTATTGATGTGAAGGGTCAAAACATACTGAGTGGAAGTAATGAATCGTCGCATTTAGCTTGCTACAAGACCACTAAATCTATTTTAGATGTAGAGTTTTATGTTTCAAATACATTGTAAGAATATAGACGGTATTTATGCCTACAAAGTCTTCATCACCCACCCCTTCTTGTTAATGTAAGACGATCGTATTTATGCCTTAAAACTTTGTAACATGTGTAACAATAATATTCCAGAGGATTAATTACACTTTTATTTTGTCTGTGAAGCATATGTAATGTTACGTAATGTATAGTTACCAAATTTTGACCAAAGCCCAACTACCATTAAATTTAAAAAATTAATGCACCGTAATGGCATTAGTATTCTTCTAAAACCCATGCATTTTATTAAACATGCCCTCGTGATCAGATCCAGTGTGTGTAAATAATGTGAAATTTTGTATACTATAATTGTACATGGACCGATGGACTAATTACAGAAATATATTCAATTCAACATGTGGGGAATCGAACACGGGTCTTCTGCGTGACGAGCGAACGCTTTAAGCACTAGGATACCCCACCACCTGTCATGTTAGTGAATCAAATTGGATACATGTTTGAACCACGGTCGCATTATACGAGGAGACTTTAAGAGATGTACTTGATGTTTCCCTGCCTAGCGCTCTGTATAAAGCTGAAAAATCCTCGTTGTCTAACTGACCTAACCAGGCTGACCTTCAACATGATATCTCAGTGCGCTGGCAATATATCACTGGGTTAAGTTCGAACAATGATAAGAACACACTCACACTCCTATACACGTTTTGCTGTATAATATCTTAAACTCCACCTCACCGTCATGCGAGCAAAAACGCAAACGAGAAATACATGTTTCTGAAACATGGAAAAGGGAAGCCGCCAAAGTGAGTTTTAATTCACTTACTAAACAGTTACACGACAACTTACTCCTGTAGATAAGTAAATGCGTACTTAGATTGGATGTTTTGGTTCTTTGAGGCACAGCACCTTGAGAAGCGAATACCAACATTAGTCCTGACTCCGCTATGTAGTCTGTATATTGTTAGGTTTGCAAGTGTTACCTCCCTTTACGCGTTGCATGACCCGGCCGAGATTCACCCGCGACTCACCCTCGAATTACCCGCCATTCCCAGGTGTAAACGGGTCCACAAGTTCACCCATGGAGAAATGTCACTTTTCATGGTTTGCACATACAATGTAGTTAAAAGTTACATGCAACCAAAAATCAAATATAATTAAAATACAATTGTCATTTATTCATGATACGTAATATGCATATCCGATTATGATAAAAACAAATAAACCAAACCATAAGCGTACAATCGCAAATCAAAAGTGCAATATTTTGCATACTTGGTTATACTACGCAAACGAAGCAGCCGGGACACCGAAAACAGTCAGAGCGCGTGGTCGTGCGCTCAGGTGCAACGAAGACTTTCATTGGCTGGTTCATTTGGGGGTAAGTCCATACTGAAAAGATGTCTTTTACTTGTGAGCTTTAATAAACAACAACAAGTCGTATCCGTCCTCTAAAACTGCTGCATCAGTTAAATGATATGGGGTTCAATAAAATTCTCTGTGGTGCTTCTACGATCCTGTTTTGATACGACATTGACGCAATGCACGAAGTTGCCCCTGCCAAAGGCAGCTGTACGTAGTTCAGTTCCCGAAGTGCCGTCGAAGTTATCCAGACTTGATCAGAAATGTAGCCTGTAGTCCTCATGTCAATATCCCGCAGCCAAACTGCCAACATATTGCATATGTCATAAAACTAATGGTAAGAGGGAAAAATCGATCCCATTAAAACCATACTAATATAATATAGGGCAATAAAAATGTCTATTGCAATGTGCACCATAGCATTACGCACGTTATAAAAAGGCTTCTCGGTCGGTGAAGGTCATGGAAACACTGCCAATATTTGGTGCAAATGACAATCTGTGATTGTTTGCTGTTAAACGCCGCACTCAGCAATATTCCCACTATATGGCGGCGGTCTGCAAATAATGGAGTCTGGATAGGGCGACCCATTAATGAACAGCATGATCATCAGTCTAAAATTACAGGCATCAACCGAGTCAGCGAGCTGACCACGCGATCCCCTTAGTCGCCTCTCATGACAAACTTGGATTGCTGAACACCAATTCAAACCCGGATCTTCAAGACGGTACCATCGAGTGTCCCGTATATAGGTGGTGTAGTTGTTAGAGCGTCCGCCCGGAGAGAGGTAGGTCGCGGGTTCGATCCCCGGGCGCGTCATACCAAACTCGTTGGCCTATTCCTGGCGCACAGCATTGAAATAGGTACAGCAAGGGCTGGTCGGCTCGGAGTCAGTATAATGTGTCTGAGTGGGGTATTCATGCTTAAGTGTGCCGTGTTATCTCAGTGACCTAGCACAATAAAACCGGCTTAAGCCTTGTCAAGCACATACCGAGACACATGCACATGCAAGCAGGTTCTCTTATCAACGAAATATTCATAAGTGAGACGTTAAGCCTAATTTCACCTCACCAGTCGTCCATACATTCTTATTCTTTTGTCCGGACGCATATGGTCTAAACACTCAATTTTGTAATAAAGTAAAATTTCTGGTTGAAAGTAAACAATATTTTTTAATATTGATACATGGCCTGTCAATTCATTTCGTGTTCACTATCAGTTCAAAGAGTTCTCATTTTACGTTTGAATTCAAATCACAATACAATGTCGACATAAACGAACAACATAACCGAAAAAATTGCTTGTTATTCAAACAATTATCTTTTAGCTGTATGGTATTTTTATCACCCGCGTGACTGCTTTTAATTACCCGTTCTTGGTTCCCTTGAACTCAGATCGATCATACCTACCTATATATGGGTGTTGAGAATAGGGCGGCAACGAGAAATCTTCATCTGCCATGGTCTTACACCAATGATGTACTTCGAAGAGAATAAAAGGACATGATAATATTGAAACAGACAAGGAAATTCATTAGGGGTGAATTTTTACTTTGATAGCCATTACTGAACACACCGGAATCGTGTTTCCCCTACAAATCCTCATCATGAAGATGGTAGCTCTACATTCTGTTCAGGACGCTATAGTCACGGAACCAAGCAAGGTTGTACAACGTCTCAAAACAACTGATCCTTAGGCCACATAAAATATTCTTGTTTCTCATCACTTTTCCTCCCAAAAATATGTGTCAGGCGGGCGAATTTTATTTTACAATTTGTTTTATTTGAAGTCCCCAAACTCTGAATTCTGTGGAAATGTACACATTTTTTTCGATAGAAAGTTAGAAGTTAAAAGTGTGAAAAATTCATGCACATTTTGAGAGTCAAAGATGCATTTTCTCTAAGTGTAAAAAATAAAAAATAAATATTAGGATCGTATCGCATTTTCGATCAGGCGGTAATGAGAAACAAGAACGGCCTTTACATCTGGTGAATTGGTACCTCGTGTCACATCTTATTGTTTTATAGATTTTTCCTGTTGTTTTTTCCTTCCACCAGCTTTGGTTTGTATGTTTAAACGTGTGAATCAGACAGACCGTTTGATTTAATGTTCTGAGATTTCGAATCTGTATAAACATTTTATCACTTACACATTTAATAAACTACACATTAAAACATGGACTAAACAGCGTATGGACTAGCGATCAGACTCTCTCTCTCTCTCTCTCTCTCTCTCTCTGCATGTGCGCGCGCGCGCGCGCGTGTGTGTGTGTGTCCACTCGATAGGACGAAGGGCCAGATTCGACTCCCCACATGACTGTAATGCATGAAGACCATATCTGGTGTTCGGCGCCGTGATATCACTGAAATACGTCGGCATACGCTGGAACATTGCTACGTGCGGCGTAAAACTAAATCCACTCACTCTTGCAGAAGGTATTGTAAAACTGTTGCATTTTGGATGTCTCTTGTAATGTATCTATATAAACACGTCCAAGTTATTTAGTGTTTAGGGAAGTCAAATCTTCAAATTCACTCGCTTTCAATAAGGAAGAAGCTACTTCATGTGGACTGTTGTTCTGTAGCAATGTTATTCATTGTGTATTTATACCACACTGTTTCCGTTAAGTGGGCATAGATGTGCTTTCTCTTCGATTGTTTTGCACTGAGACTTTATGGTATGCTTCCACACCCAGCTCTTAACGTCAAGATTTCTAGTTCACTTCTCTGTACATGAATGATATTTCGCCTATAGAACAGAATGGCTTAGGTGTTGGATTTCACAGAGTTTTTTTTATGAAATAAAGGTAAAGACGTTTATCTCACTTTGAAGATTTAATTCACGATTCATCTAGTGGTTAAAGCGTTGACTCGTCACACCCAAGACCCGGGTTCGATTCCCCACATGGGTACAATGTGTGAAACCCATTTCTGGTGTACCCATCCGTGATGTTGCTGGAATATTGCTAAAAGCGGCGTAAAACCATATTTACTCACTAATTCAGAACTCCGGCACACTTTGACATGAAATTTGCTGACCGGAATAGTCTTCGTAAATGTGAAATAAAATTATTTACAGTTTTGTGAATTACATTTCTCCACCAAATTTCGTGGAGTACACTGTAGTTGCTAAACTGTGGTCAAAGATGCACAAAACATTTCAACGCGAGTTATTAAAATTGATGAGGATTTTAAATTAGTTGTGCCAAGGATTGTTGATTTCAAGTGTTGTGAACATTAAAGACGCTGAAGTCCACGTTTTAGCTTACATCACTTCTAGACTTCGCTTCCCAACATGGGGACAATGCACGAACATTTCGTCACAGACAGACAGACAGACAGACAGACAATAGTTTATTTGTGTCTCACTTCTGCACAGCATGATATACAACAGATATAAAACATATGTAAAAGTACAGAACCACTCAATGTGAGTTATGAGAGACAGTAGTCGTTTCAAATCGTAAAACCTATAAGCATATATAAGATGTAGTAAAAACATACAACTGGTAAACCATTATGAGTATAAAAGACGTTTCCTTCTCTGTAATATTAAAAAGCAGGTTTTGGCAAAATAATAAAAAATATCGGCACTTTGACATATCAGCATTTTTGCAGTATTTGTTAAATCATAAAAGTCCTCATCACGGGAATAGCAAAACGAAAAAAGTTTTTCTCTAATATCCTTATATACATCACAGTGAAACAGTACATGAAACTCGTCTTCGACACGATCGGCACAATTGAAACATTTCCTATCTGTAACAGGTAGGTTTTCATATCGCCCAGTTTCCATTCTTATTGGGGCTACACCACACCTAAATTTGGCCATAGCTGATCGGTAACACCTAGGCATATTACAGGTAACAAAGGGTTCAGGGTAAAAGTCATGTTTAAAAAGCCTGTATGTTCTTAGCTTGTTTAAACCCCTTCGGCCTTCTTCGAGATTTAACAGATATTTCCAATTTAAAATATACTCTTCCATACATTTAGTTTTTACTTCTGTACAAATCAGGTTTTTACTTGGGCTATAGGATGGATTTAAAACATACCCCATATCAAGGTCACTGAGCTTTTTTCTAAGTCTAAAATTCCAATTTCTAATACTCATTCCCGCTTTAACTTCAGCCCACTTAAAAACAAAGCTGTTAATTCTGTCAGGCATGTGTTTAAAACGAATCCATTGCCTAGCAACACTTGTCCATTGTCTAACACTGGGTGGTATCCAACCCATATCCCCGTTGATGGCTACATTAGGGGCAAACTTTCCCAAGCCAAGGAAAAATTTAATGGCTCTATTCTGTACAGCGTTAACAGCAGAAACATCATAGGTACCCCATATGGCGGAGCCATAATCAAGAACAGACCATACCATACTGTCATACAGTTTGTTATATGTATCATAGTGCATACCGCCCAATAACTTAAACCTTGATATAAGTAAGCCGAGTGCTCTGCTAGCAGATTTGGCCGCTGTACCTGCCATTGCCTTAAAATCTAAATTTTCAGTTAAAAGGAGTCCAAGGTAGGTATAACGGTTGACAACTTCTAATGTCTAATGTCTAACTTCACATGTCACTAAACCTCCACGTTCAAACTAGATACGGAGGGCACAGACAAACTCGCTTCGCGCGCATGTAAGAAGACTGGTCATCTTCTCTGTGCTGCGCAACCCATTTGCGCTACAGCTTGTCTGTGGTCAGGGTCACTTCTACTAGAAGTGATGTAATTTAGTTGGCAGTCCTTTATAGTCACAAATGTTACTATTTTAAAAATAACTTATAGATTTCAGGTGGTGAGATTGTCAATTTCAAGTGTTCAGAACATTACAGACGTTGACGCCTTGATTTGATTTCCACCAGATATATTTATACATGTATATAAACTGGCAATTCTACAATTAAGACAAGAAAGGTGCAATATTTGGGAGTCCACCTTCTGAGTCAAGTACACAATCTCAAATACATGTATAGCACTTTTCCATTTCATCACAGTGTCAACGCGCGCCTGTGCTCAGCGGCTCGTGGTGAATTAGCTCGGAATTTAGATGCATTACATGTTGATGAAGACGAACGAATACAGAGAAACAATAGCACTTCCTTGTTGATGTGAAGACAACCACAGTCAAGGGGGGTGACCAACGAAGACCATAAATGTCATATACAGTAATAAATGGAAGTGACAAAGAGGAGCACAGTAGCTGACAGGACACTGTAGGCTGTGGTAGTGATAAAAATTAAGAATGCAGATAAACTGATAACATGTAAGTGTCATATGGCTTGGTTACATAGTTCGGGGATTTTAGAAATATTTGGACGATGTCTGTCCTGAATTAGACACTATAACAACTAGTTTAAAGGTCACAAGGCATAATACGGCAAACCCGTGAAGGTCCGGGTTATAACTGTCTTCAGCAAAGATGAGGCGACTAACGGGATCGGGTGGTCAGACTAGCTGACTTGGTTGACACGTCATCGTATCTCATTTGCGCATCATCGATGCTTATGCTGTTGATCACTGCATTGTCTGGTTCAGACTCGATTATTTACACACCGCCGCCATGTAGCTGGAGTATTACTGAGTGCGTCGTTAAACAAACCAGCCAACCATACACAAAAAAGTTTTAATCTGTAATGCAAGATTTAGAAAAGGTGGTTAATTTTTACATACTACGTTATAAGTTTAAATCTGTTGAACCGTGACAAATGAACGGTGTACCCAACAGTGAAGGAATATTGTTTTAGGTCGCTTTTGGAAATGTAAGATATGATAATATAATGATGATAATGGTAATGATAATGATAATGGTAATGGTAATGAGAAGTCTTATAATGCGCTAATCTCCACGCAACAAGGTAAGCTGAACGCGCTAGTGACCGGATTATCATTACCCCGAATAACCAAGCTATCAGTGCGGGATACACGACAGTCCTGACCCATTGTACCCATATCTGGACGTGAGCTTCAGCTCCCGGTGTGTTTGTTTGTGACAAACGAACGCTTTAAAACGACCTGGTTAAGCCATCAACGCAACGGTTACTGTCAGGAATGTCTGGTCTTTGAAAATGAACGTAAGTCTGTATATCTAAGCTTCGCTAATCGGAACGGAGGTAAAAGACGGTTTCTCTGTAATTCCAGGGAGCCTATATAGAGGGGGAGAAGAAACTCCTCGAAAAGCCGCTAAACGTATGTCTCGGGTCGTTACGTAACCAGTGTAGCCAATATGGTGGCAGCGTAGTATTTAAGATTGAGCCCGGTTTTTTTCAACAGCTGATTAAGTTCGCTGTGTGTTGTAACAACTGAAATCCAGCATGTAGAAGATAGATTAACTATTTTGTCACTTCAGATTAAGTCAAATAATTGGTATTAGTGTCCGTATTAGAACAGTAGATTTGTAGTAAAGTTTCAAGTCGGTAAGTTGGCTTCTATTCTCGATTCACCGCGAAGATAAACTAAATTGTGCCGGTAAAAACTTCTTTCACACATTCGTTTAATTTTTAGAAGGAGAACAAACCTTTAGTTGAGAGGTGTTTGCAAGTAATAGTGACAGTTTTATGACTTAAAAAATTGTTAGGGTGTAATTGAGGTGTGTGAAAAATATGACATTTCGCCACTGAAATGCAATACGCCGTTGTTTGAGTATTCCTAGTTACTTCCTCAAAAACATCTTTCACATACACATTTAATTCATATGAGGGGAATATACTATCAGGTGAAATGTGTTTGCAAGTAATAGTGATAGTTTCATAATCTACAAAAGAATGTTAAGGTGTATTTCAGGTGTGTGAAAAATATGACATGTTGCCGATCTGATCTGATTCGTCATTGATGCTTGAGGGTTATAGTTCCATAACGTCTTTCCATCTTGTTGATCTTATTATTTGACAAAACTGGAAAGGTGTTTTAGAACGCTTTGTGAGAGTTTTACACTTTATTTTTGAGGGCAGTGTGACAGTGTCAGTTAACATTTTGTTAATGTCCTTTACATTCCCCACATACAATAAGATATCTGAATTAATTATTAATGTAAACAAAACTGTTTCAAAGTCGATTTTGTAAAAGGACACCTGATGTTAACAAGTGTTCTGGCGATACTTTTGCGTTCTTTAACATGTTTTGGGAGGGAAGGCCGCGGTGTATCATTTGTTCTTTCATTTATTCACATATGTACTTCTTTCATTCATTCACATACTTCTTGCTCTTAATTCTTACTATATTTCATTCATTCATTCATTTTAAAATTCCGACTGATACAATAAACTGGCTGAAGTTCTGTTAAACCAGGGATAATCTACAACGTATATACTCTGTATCATCTCCCTTGGTAAACACAGCTGAAGTTGCACTGGGAACGGGCCAAGTCGCTGTGTGCGTTGGAGCATGACGAGGCAAACATTAATTAGTACAAATGGTAAAGAAAGCAAGCGAGTGACCTATCCCTGTTGTAGAGTATCCCTGGTAATTCTAATGTAACAAACAATAACGAAGCGCAACGAGAGATTTGATATAAGGGAGGCAACTCTTGTAACCTTACTGGCATGTTCGCGGGCAGTTTCGGATGTGTGCTTGTTGGTGAAAATGCCAAGAAGTAGTAATTGATCATTCTTACCAAACACCACCAGCAAATACTAAGTATATTTTGCAAACCTTTTGAAATGCAATTTTGTTGATTTAATTACGTCCTGATTATTTTGAGTCATGAACTGCCCAGTCTGTCTCACAGTCCCTGAACCAGATCATTTTTCCCTACTGCCATGTCTGTCTCACAGTCCCTGAACCACATCATTTTTCCCTACTGCCATGTCTGTCTCACAGTCCCTGAACCACATCATTTTTCCCTACTGCCATGTCTGTCTCACAGTCCCTGAACCACATCGGTTTCCCCTTCTGTCTAGTCTGTCTCACTGTCCCCGAACCGCATTATATTTTCCCTACTTCTAAGCCGTCTCTGCAATGCAAAACCATTGAATGAAGCAAGTCCAGACTTCCTCAGGTTCAGGTCTCTGGTCACCCTGGGGCTCCTTTTCAACTGATATGGGCTAGTTTGTTACTATCCAAATTATTTGTATCAAAATTATGTCTATTCAGAGACTAACCATTAGTCTACCCATTGTCGCCTTCTCTGCAGTGCTAATGTTCTAAATGAAGTAAATCTGAAGTTTATCTGGTTCTGAATCTGTCTGTGGTTTCGTTTGCGTGTGAGAGAGAAGCAGGCGGCTATTTAGCAACTTTTAAGCGCTTGGTATTAATTAACCACAAGTATGTTTTGTTTTTGTTCTGTTTCTCTTTTGTTGTTTTTATATAAAAAAAAATATGTTCTGTTTATGACTAACCAGAAGTCTTTCATATGCAGTGGTAAAAAAAGCACCCCAAAATTGAGTTGCACATAAGACTATTTCGCTCATATGACGACGTGCATGCGTGTGTGTATGTGGTTGTTTGTGCTAGCCCAGACTTAAGCTGGTTTTATATTGCTGACTCAGTTTATCAGGTTCTGAATCTCTAATCTCCCTGGGGCTCCTTTTCAATTACAATAGGCTAATTAGATACAGTCAAAATGGTATATTCAGAGTCGAAGCGTTAGTCCAGTCTGAAGGAAGTCTGGTTTGCTTCCGATCAGTTTAATGCGGGCCTTCACTAGACACTCGTTGTCAGGCGTTGTGTCATCGTGCCGCGATGTCGTGGTAAGCTGATCACGTCATCGGTGACGGCGTACATGGTCTGTGTGGTCACGACTTCTTTATTTACCGACGACGTGATGCCAGTGCATCGTCGCTGACACCTGCTGGTTTGATCACTCGAGTCGTTCCGTAACCGCCACACAGCTTGTCCTTGAAACAGGAGGTTTGAAATGCGTTAGGCTGTATAAAAAAACTTCAATGTTTCCCGGGCACATCTATTTCAAAAGTGACGAGGGTAGGAGATTTTTTTAAATTTTTGATCGAAAAAAATGGCGTGAGAGGAACACATACTTACTTATTTTTCTCTGAGAAATACAGCATGAGAGGTTTAGTCCGTGTTAATGAGTTGTAGATTCCAACAACTCTAGCTCATTCTTATAGTGGACAAATTCATGGTCGGGAAGCGACCAAGTCAAAATCAATTTTTAAAATGGCAATATAAAAATTGTTACGCGCACAAATAAAAGTGACGCGCCGATGCTCCAGAAACATTTCACTTTTTGATTTAGCCTTTGACTACCTGTTTGACAGATAGTGTCAAAATACAGCAGATTATTTCAAATGAAACAATAATATAGCGTAATTCTCATGCGTTCGTAAATAGCATTCAAATACATTGTATGTTACTATGCAGTGTGCATAATCGCCACTGGCCCGCTAGTCCGTGGTTAGTGAAAAAACAGCTGGGCCAGTAAATATCAGAGAATTTTTAATGATGCTTTGGGGTTTTGTAATTATTTGCATTCAAATTTCGGGCTAGTGAATTATTTTGTGGATTGGTAACTTTCAGGCATAGCCAGCCCGACAGGCTAGCAAAATTTGGAAACTACTTCGCAGACTGTTGTTATGTGCAACTAATTCGCATTATTTGGATTTACTGCAATTCGCAAATCCAATCTGAACATTTTAAAGTACTTTTATAACGTCATATTAGAGTTATCGACTGACTATTCCAAGAAAGTTATCACATGATAACATAAAATGAGAAACGACAATTGCACAAGTTAAACATCGCCCTGTTGCCAATGGGCAGGTGGTCAAGATGCGCTTTTCTTAAGTACTGGTGTATGGACAGAACAACAAATAACGCCGCACGGGATATACGGCAACCATATGCACACCGGCAACATCATCACCATCAACAGCCACAGAGACGACGAATACAACCACTGGGCTGATGAGATTCAGATACAAGACACTAATGACTGATAAGATTCCGATTTCTTTAGGTGTGGAATAAAAAGATACATGCATGAATGATGCATATTGTACTAACCTACGTCATATGCTATGAATATAACAGCGAACAGTCCTACGTCATATGCTATGAATATAACAGCGAACAGTCCTACGTCATATGCTATGAATATAACAGCGAACAGTCCTACGTCATATGCTATGAATATAACAGCGAACAGTCCTACGTCATATGCTATGAATATAACAGCGAACAGTCCTACGTCATATGCTATGAATATAACAGCGAACAGTCCTACGTCATATGCTATGAATATAACAGCGAACAGTCCTACGTCATATGCTATGAATATAACAGCGAACAGTCCTACGTCATATGCTATGAATATAACAGCGAACAGTCCTACGTCATATGCTATGAATATAACAGCGAACAGTCCTACGTCATATGCTATGAATACAACAGCGAACAGTCCTACGTCATATGCTATGAATATAACAGCGAACAGTCCTACGTTATATGCTATGAATATAACAGCGAACAGTCCTGCGTTATAAACAGAAAAATCAAGGTTAACAAAAAGAAATCAGTCACTGAACTGCAATGTTTTGCTGGGATATTGCTGAAAGTGGCCTAAAGCCTCGCTGAGAATTATAAAATAGTTCCTATATAATCATTGATGAGGGGTAGCCTCGTTTGAAGGAGTTCACTCATCACTTTTAAGTGAAAATTGTAAATCGTTCCTTCTATGACGTCACTGCAGGGTTCTGGCCACAGAGTTACGTAACCTGTGTGTGGTTTCGTTTGCGTGTGAGAGAGAAGCAGGCGGCTATTTAGCAACTTTTAAGCGCTTGGTATTAATTAACAAGTTTGTTTTGTTTCTTTTTTGTTGTTTTTATATATAAAAATTATGTTTTGTTTATGACTAACCAGAAGTCTTTCATATGCAGTGGTAAAAAGAGTACCCCAAAACTGAGTTGCACATAAGAATATTTCGCTCATATGACGACGTGCATGCGTGTGTGTATGTGGTTGTTTGTTCCAACCCCGACTTACGCTGGTTTTATATTGCTGACTCTCTGAGATACCATGTCGCAGTTAAACATGAATCACCCACTCAAACACATTATACTGACTCTGAGCCGACAGTCTTGTCTTTACCCATAAGGCCGAGCGCCAGGCAGGGACCAACAAGTACCATATTCTTACGTCGTTTGGTATGAAGCGGCCGAGATCAAACGGCCGACCTTCCACTCTCCGGACGGACGCTCGAACAACTACACCAAGTGCGTGAGTGACTGAGGTTAGTTTTAGGCCGCACTCAGTAATATTCTAGCTATATGGCAGCGGTCTGTAAATAATCGAGTCTGGACCAGACAATCCAGTGATCAAAAACATGGGCACAATTGGGAATCGATGACATTTGTCAACCAAGTCAGCAAGTCTGACCACCCGATCCCGTTAGTCGCCTCTTGCGACAAGCATAGTCGCAAGCATGGGTTGCTGAGGCCTATTCTACCCCGGGACCTTCACGGGTAACTACACCAAGTCTAAGACAGTGGGTGCAGCCCATTGCCGGTGGCCCCCGATGAATATTGCTGGAACATTGCTGGAATATTGCGGCGTAAAAACGTAAGCGTCGTTGAATGATAACCGTCAGATGGAGGTGAGATATGTAGTACAATACGACTGGAACATCCTTGCATGCCGTTCGACAGATGAAGCGTCTACATTATGCAGTATGTCACAGGTTCAGAATATGTTTTGTCATTAACGTTTCACCATACGTCAGCACTATCTTTTGGCGTAAACAGTCCACCATACTTCTGGTTAGACATGAACATCCTGGGCAGACACATGCAGCCCTACAGATGGGAAGGCCACACGCCTGTCCTCTATGAAAAACGGATGCACTCGGGTCCCTAGTCTTGAATTCTGTCCTTCGAGGAGGCAAGTCTAGATAAGCGCACAGGACCCCCGTCAGTTATTTATTATTTCTTAGAAACTAAAAAACTATTATTTTTTAAACATAGAGAACTGCAAATCTGCAGGTGCCTCAGAGTGACATTTTGACTGACAACTTAAACGTGCTGTTATCATTCGTTAAGTACTACTCGTGTCATTCCGCCTAGTCTGATGGTCTTATCGTAGGTCACGGAAAGGGGCGAGTACGTCCAAATGGTGTTGGTATATTTCACAGGTTGCTTCCCGACAGTAAACACACCCGTCGGAGTCGGTCGGTCTGGCTCGTCCACAAGAAATTGGTGGAAAGAAAAACGTCGTTTTGAACACTTTGCATACGTCCTGAGGAAAAGAGAAAACGGTTGTCCTAAATTTGTGATCTGATCATGGGCCGCAACTCTGCAACCCTTGTGGCTGTGTCACCAAGTGACCTCTGCTTTATCAAACACTTCCTGGTTCAGTGACCACTCGTAACTACATATCCTCCCTGTAGGTTGGATACAGACTTGGAACAGTGAAAAAAATCACAAAAACGACCCCTTGATGTATTACTCAGTTCGAGGGAGCATGTACCATTGAATTCAGTGTGTTAAAAAAAGTCAGTGGCCAGGCCTATATACATGTACATGTATACATACGGTAAATAATTTCAGTGGAACGACAGAACATTGACATTTTTAAAAAGACTATTTAAATCATTTCGCCAGATGTCACTCATAAAGAAGTGGTGAATCTATTTTGTGACTTTTTCATGTTCATTATTATCTTGTGTGTCTTGTTATTATCTTGTTATTATGTTGTTATTATCTTACCATGACTTGTGTTGTTTATAGCTGTATAGGCAGGATGAGAGGACACCAAACATTGCGCTGCCTTACACGACAGGGCGACCTGTGTCCCAGGACAGACAGGAGATGTTCAGGGCAGACACCGAACGGGATCACGTGATCATACATCAGGTAGCAGATGAGGTTTGTTTGTTATTTAACGCCGCACTCAGCAGTATTCCAGCTATGTGCCGCCGGTCTGTAAATAATCGAGTCTGGAGCAGACTATCCAGTGATCAACAACATGCGCATAATTGATCTACGCAGTTACAGCCGGTTTGGCTAAAAAGACCGATGCACTGCAGTCTTGCGCGAAAACTAATAAACATAAAACACTTATTGAAACGCTGAGTGTAATGTAAACATAACACCAACTATGTGAGATGTTTGCAGAATGTATGTACTGAAAATGAAAGAGAAGTTCTATAAACTATAATTAAAATCTTTGAAGGGCATTTAGAAGTGAAATACATAAGAATGAAGATTTTATGGATATCAACTTCTTTATTATGAGTACACAACGTTTCGGAGTAAATGCTTACTCCTTCATCCTGATGAAGGAGTAAGCATTAACTACGAAACGTTATGTACTCATAATGAAGAAGCTGATAACCATAAAATCTTCATTCTTATATAATTAAAATATTGATACAGTTCACTGTTACGAGGAATGAGTGCAGAGAATGGGACAGACGGGTTTTGGAGAAGCACAAGTGCAAAGTTATTGATTCCCGTGCTGTGCTGTCTCTATCCTTTCTCCTACATCTGGTTGTCCTTTGTCGCCTTTTACGACAAGCATGGGTTGCTGAACATTCGGATCTCAGTTCTAACCCAGATCCTCACGGGTATATAAAGTGTATTCAAGTACCGTTGTTTAGTTACACCAGTGCGAGCGAGACTGGTGTGGGTGAGAGACTGCACGGTGCTCACAACCTATTTCAGAACGAAGCGGGATTCGAACCCAAGTTATTAATTGGATCGCCAAAGGGGCATACCTCGGTAACAAATCGTCTCCTCGGGCGACTGAGTGACCCCGTTCCACCTCGGAGTCAGTCATTTGACATTGTATCATTCAGGCGGGAACAGATACATAATGTCCCTAACATCCGCTAACCATGTCTGACAAAAACCTCCCAGACTCCTCACATTTCCTGTTGCTGTTTGTCTAGATCAATTATCCCCCTCCGATATTAAACATGGGGAGTTCAGGATTTCTCTCTGTCTCATAATATAAGTATTGTGGAATACATTTTCAACACCACCGATATATCTGTTACATCACTATGTCTGTTACTATGGCTACTTGGTAATTATAAACCCATTTTATGCTTTCAGGACGTCTAACCCCATTGCTTCTGTAATCCAATCCGATGAACTCACGCACTAAAACTGCCTTCGACACAGGCCAGTGCTTTCCCATGTTGCGGCGAGGTGTGGGCCGGTTTACCGCCAGCTGCCATCCCCATTATTCATTACGCGACAGAAAATAGTCCGTTAGGCCGTGAGGGTCGTTAACCTTCTTAACGCATTACGGTGTATACTGATACGTGTCTGTGACTGTAATCTAACACTGTTGATGAAAGTATTACGTCGTTACCTCAACAACTTGTCTCGTATTATGCAATGATGCCAGAGGCCAGTTTGACATTTCCTTCTGACTGGTATTATCTTGGGACATGGGCGATTTAACTTGCCTTCAGCAATTAATATGGATACGGTTGTGGCGATTTTGATCACCATGAAAAGCATTACGACTACCGGATGTATGGTGAGTGCTCAAGGGGAAGCACATTGAAGGGGTTGTCTGATGGGAAGGATGTGAATTAATCAACAGATCTAGGACATTCGACTCAAGACATGGGAAGGATGGCGAGGTTGAGCACCTACACAACCGCAAAATAACATGAATGCCTTGTATGTTGTATAATTATGCGGTGTCGCGGTCCCTCTTTAAGGTCTCCGCAGAGAGGGGATAATCGATTTAAGCACAAATCTCATCAGCGATTATCCTGGGCATTGTATCTCAGTTTAATCCTGACAAACACTCAGGACCCACTCAGTAAACAAGGCTAAACAGGCCAGGCAATCACAAGACAGACAGCCACGGGCGTGAGAGACAATGTGATGACGTCACCATCCTAGACTGGAATGAGTGAGTGAGTTTAGATTTACGTTACACTCAACAATATTCCAGTTACATGGCGGCGGTCTGTACATAATCGAGTCTGGACCAGACAATCCAGTGATCAACAACATGAGCATCGATCTGCGCAATTGGGAACCGATGACATGTGTCAACCAAGTCAGATGCTGAAACCCCAACTGGGCGATCGGATAGCCATGGCTAAAACATTGGTTCGTCAAGCATAAGACCCATGCTCGGTTCTTCCAACGGGTACAATGTGTGAAGTCCATTTCCACTGTGTACCCGCTGTGATATTGGTGGAACATTGTGTGAAAAAAAAATTAAAAATAGCGCGGAAAACTAAACTCCACTCCAAGCCCAAGATGTGCCGGGAAAGCTGGAATCCTGTGCAGGACACAATGTGACACCTGACGCCTGACACCTGAACACGAGACGCTCTGAATATATCATTTTCACAGTAACAAATCATGTCATTTAAACTGTAAAGTAGTCCGGTAAGATTAGAGGACCGAAGGAAATTTCGACTTGTTTCGTTTAGGGCTTTGGCACAGCAAGGGGTTGGGGTTGGGGGGATAGGCTGTGATTCTAGGATAGAAACCGATCCATAGAAACCTTCCTTTGACTCGTGGTGAGACGCGATGTAAAATAGGAACGGTCCGTTCTCTTGACTTGGTCTTTGAAGAGTTGCGTCCCTTTTGCAGGATCCTTTTGGTTCGCCATAATCTTGGCCTTTGGAGTTTCAGCACCAAAGTATTGCTGTTATGTATCACTAACGTGGTGAAGGTGAAAACATCGAATCACTTTAAACTCAGGTTGGTGCTTAAAATGTTGAAATATAGTTCTCAACAGCGTCAAAACCGACTTGTTCCTTACCTTGTCCCAAACCTTATCTGCATATTGAACACACCACCAGCAAACACAGTCCCTTATCTAACGTGGATGACGTGCACGTCGATAACGCCGGAAGCGCGACGAGTAGGTTAGAAATACTCCCCATGACACAGGTACCTTAGCCACGGGAATTGTTTGCACAGTACCATGAAGAACATACTTTGTCCACGCAAGATAGTAAAAAGTTAAACGTTGACTATAAATGAGTTAGTGAATTTAATTTTACCCCGCACTCAGCAAAATTGCAGCTATACACACAGACAGAGACACAGACAGACACACAGACACACACAGTTTGGGTGTTGCAGGCAGGTACCTTACGTGCCTACCAGTTCTGTGTTTCGCAAAGAACATCTTGAAGGCATACTGCCGCGTCCTATATATACTTTTGACTCTCAAACAAAACACTATACAATCAGGACACCTCAGTAAATGTGTACATGCTTCAGGGTGGGTATTTAGCATATTGAGTGAATATGGTTTCACGCCGCTTTAGCAATGTTCAAGCAGTATCAAGATACGGGAACGGGTTTCATGTACACATGTGGGGAGTCGAACCGCTCTGCTATCTCCCTCGGCTGTATATGTATAAGTGTCCTAATTATATACTGTTTTGTTTTCGAGTCAAAAGTAGTCACGAAACCTCGTATCTGATTGACCATGACCAATGACGAGTAGATACTCAGAGAGAATGGGTACACATTGATTCTTCTCTGAAAATATACGTCCAGCTGCCAACGATCTTATTCGATTATGACAAACCAAATCACCTGTTGCAGGACATTCAATGTATATACGGGAGGATGCGATATCTGAAAAGGGTCGGAAGACTTCTTGTGATAGACTAACGCTTAGTCTCTGATTACACATAATTCTGTTAGTAACAAAAAACCATTTCAATTGAAAAGGAGTCCCAGCGGGATAGGCGATTGAGAGGAAATCTAGACTTGCTTGATTTAGGGCTCTGGCGTTACAGAATGGGCTAGAAAGTAGAGCGTGAGCGAGTTTAGTTTTATGCTACACTCAGCAATATTTCAGCTATATGGCGGCGGTTTTGTAAATAGTCGAGTTTGAATCAGACAATCCAGTGATCATCAGCATGAGCATCGATCTGTGCAATTGGGATTACGGTGTCATGTGTCATGTGTCATCCAAGTCAGCCAACCACCAGATCCCGATCCCAATCAATTCTACCGAGATCTTCACGGATTGAATGTAGACAAATTAATGTGGTACAAGGACTTTGAGACAGGCTAGCTAATCATGTGTATTAAAAATATTTCCTCAGATATATTATTTGCATCACATTGCTTCTTCCGACTCCGCAAGCAACGATTGTAATCGATTATAAGGCATTCGTGGCCATCTGTTTCAGGGCAATCAAACTGCAAACAAGATCACGAGCTACACTGGCCGACTGTTGAACAACGTTTGCTGAATATATAACGGCTACAGGCTTCATTATAAACACACGTGGTCATTCTTTAACCATAATTGATAGTTTATCCCTACATAAATCATGAATGTTCCCATAACCCGTCAACAGTTAAAATCTACAAACGTTGTTGTAACTATGGACCGTGTGCACAACATTCACGAAATAATGAAAATGCACGTGACTTGCTGAACGCCAAGTTTCCCCCCAAGATCCTGTGATCTGTTGTATAATAGTAAGTTCCACTTCAATGAACACGGATACTCCGCAGGAAAAGAGAGAATAATTATGATTTCAGGAAATTTATTGTTATCTGATTGAAAAACTGATATCTGCAGAACAGAAAGTATCATTCATATGGAACTTTAACATTGTCCCGCGTTGAATTAAAAACACAAAAAACAATCCTCTCCCGTCTTGGACATTGGCCATGGGCTTGTTCTGGCGCATGTTGCCTATGTGTGTCGTCATGGCGAGTGCAAGCAACAAGGGTGGTGGAGTAACCAGGGAATGAGTGAGTGTAGTTTTATGCCCCACTAAGCAATATTCCAGCTATATGGCGGCGGTCTGTAAATAATCGATTCTGGACCAGACAGTATAGTGACCAACAACATGAGCATCGATCTGCGCAATTGGGAACCGATGACATATGTCAACCACGTCAGCGAGTCTGACCACCCGATCCTGTTAGTCGCCTCTTACAAAACCACAGTCGCCTTTTATGGCAAGCATGGGTTGCTGAAGGCCTATTCTACCCCTGGACCTTCACGGGTATGGACTGACCATGGAGTTCAAACGTTCGCTTGTCACGCTCAAAGGCTACGAATCCATAGTATGTATATAACGCGTGAAGTCCATTTCTAGTGTCCCCCGTCGTGACATAAGGCATAAAATCACACCCATTCATTATCACACCTGATATAAGGTGATAATAGATTAAATAGATAATTTCTGAAAAGGACTACAAATGTAACAGACTGGCGTTCGTAGTCTGTCCTGTTATCTTGACTTGCCTCTTTACAGGGCACACACACACACACACACACACACACACACACACACACACACACACACACCTACACATACATGGGCTTAGCGTTCAGTACAGCCCTTGAGCAAGGCTAACTATCAAAGTACACGACTTGTGCCCACTTCCCCACAATAGACCAACCCTTAGTCTCTGAATGATGGTAATTTTAATTATAACAAGTGCACCTGTTTATATTGAAAAGTAGACCACAGATCAAGAGAGAAAATCTAGACTTGCTTCGTTTACAGCTTTAGCAATGGGAGGCGTCCGTTGGTAAAAATCAGTCATGGCGTTAACGTTAGCTAAATGTAAATTCAAAGATGATTAAACATTTAACATTTTGGATTACTTTGTGTAGGATATTACCTCTAAGGGTGAAGGAATTACGTATAAATTGTGAGATTATTTATGGTTTATAGTATGTTCTAGCCTGTTCAAGCCTGTCTCATATATCATGAACCGCATTTGTTTTCTCTTCCGCCCCACTCTTTCTTCAATGCTAAAGTGCTAAATGAAGCAAGTCTAGATTTCCTCAGATTCTGGACCTCCATTCTGTCTTGGACTTCTTTTCAACCTGAAAGGAATGATTTGTTTCTCTAAAAAATAATATGCAGTCAGAGACAAAGCGTCAGCTATGTACGCTCATTAACAGCAGGGAGACTATATCTACATGTTGTAGATAATACCTGTCAACTGGTAGTGGTGCTACATTAACTGAACGGGGGATGAGGGTGAAGGGGGTAGGAGGGGCTGGGGATAGGGGTGGTGTGTGTGTGTGTCCGTGTGCGTTATTTTATATATATGAGATACTCATGCTAACAGTCAGTTAATGAAATCGCACGGTACAATTACCTACCCACACCTGGAAATGGGCGTTGATTACAAAGACACCTGGTCATGCAAACAACAAATCATGAGAAAATATTTGTTAGGCCCTCTTGACTGTCGTTAGAATTATTCATCCAATCAGACAAAATCAATTACCGGCCACGCCAAGTTTCGTTATCTTTTCATGAGAAAGGGATCAAGCATTCCCTTTGTCTCGTGACTCAAGGTAGATTATATCTCTTTGTTGTCCTCCCGTTCATATTTCTATTCAACGTTTTTGTCGCACAAAAACACATTTGTTCGTTCGTTCAGTTTGGTGCTTTTGAGGTCGCCTTCGCCGGTTGGCATGTCGGCAGACCTATTAAAATATTATTCACCATTTCTCTTCATTTATATCCTAACGGTCGTTAAGGTAACGCTGAGTAATACTTGAATTCAAATCGCACGATATTTACTGACCAGGCGGATTTGACCAATGAGATTAATGTATCACTCCGCGGTGAGTCAGAGGGGTATAAAGGCTCATATCGCCCATGCGGTCGCCACAGTCCGCCTGCTCACTTCAGACCATCGACGTCAAAGTGTGAGACAAGCTCGACTAGCTTTCTTCTATTCCCCACCGGTTCTCAAGTGCTAAGATATCTAACACAAAATGGTGAGTAGATTGCCTAATTACATGTGATTCACAAATGCTTCATGTATATCTTAAAATTTATGTACTTCCACAGAAATTGGACGAACCGGCACTCCCATCTTTAAATTCAGGTGGTTAGTGCGCGCCGAGCGGATGCGTCATAGACGTTTGAAAATTACTCATCCCCACAGTTCCATGACGTTCTTAATAGTGTGGATGGTAGCATACACTTTAAAACAACGAAACCTTATCTTGAAAATACCAAGAAGGAATGCGATAGAATTAAGGATCGGTAGGGCTCGGTATCATTTATATGGCGCCCGTCTGGTGTTTTAGGCAATTATCATAAATTATGGAGCAAAATTTCACTCTCAGATAACATGTTTCGACAAAGATTGTTTAGCGGTGGATATTGAACGATGTTGATTTTGTGATTGTGAGATACTGAGGGATGAATTTCTCTAAGATCAAGTCTTTCAATTTCCTGTCGTCTCGAGTGTGGCATGATTCATTGTCAAAGGTCAAATGTCAAGGCAGTCGCGCCTTTCCTGCTTCACCGCAGGCCGTTATATTAATTATGCCATAGGCTGCCGTCTCGGGCAAAGCATTATGCGGATAATGTCACAATGTTTCCTAAGAGAAGGATTTGTAGCGATAGTTGAATTGTTATCTTTGTTTTACCACCAGCAGTCCGCTCAAACCCTTTGTGGTACTTGCCCCAGACGCGCACACACCATACATATCTTTTAACATTGTCGTTTCTTGAATTGTTGGAGCGTACACCATTTTGGGATGACGGTAGTCGCTGGCAAAAAATCCAAACTTCAAATTCTTTATTTTTATTTCTTTTTGGAAAGTTAAATGTTTCTATCAAATAGCAATGGGGCTAGTTGGGGGGATGATTAGTTTCATTTATTTATACATGTATGTGCACAACTGTTGACATGTTGATACAAAGTGATATCTACAATATGTGCATATGGAAAGTGATAGGTGTCATAGTAATAAATTGTGTGTATTGTTTTTGTCGTCACTGAGACTACAGAATAAATATTTCTTCACAGAGGGAGTGTATCTCAGTCCATGTCGGCCAGGCTGGAGTCCAGATTGGAAATGCCTGCTGGGAGCTGTACTGTTTGGAGCACGGCATCCAGCCTGATGGTCAGATGCCCTCAGACAAGACTATCGGGGGTGGGGATGACTCCTTCAACACCTTCTTCAGCGAGACTGGGGCAGGGAAACACGTCCCCAGGGCCGTCTTTGTTGACCTGGAACCAACGGTAGTTGGTGAGTATGGTTTTCCTGTACCAGGAATGTATCATGGACATGTGGTGGATTGCAAAGTATCAAATTGCTTCAAAGAGGACCACTTAACACTTATGGACACCACCACTCACATAAGAGTTAATGTGTGGTTCAGTTGTGTGTTTTGGCTTAGTACACTGGCATTGTAGATTGTTAGCAAGCGCGGGACTGTGAGGTAGCCAAGTGGTTAAAGTGTTCGCCTGTCACGCCGAAGACCCGGGTTCTACTCCCCACATGGTTACAATGTGTGAAGCTCATTTTCTGGTGTCCCCCACCGTGATTTTGCTGGAATATTGCTAAAAGCGGAGTAAAACTCGCTGCTGGCAGGGCGGTTACAGCTTTTTGGAGCGGGGGGAGTGGTTGAAGGTGCACACTGCAATATCACATGAATTTCAATAGTCAGAATTTCAGAACGAAACTCCTCACCCCCCTGCAGATCTGCCTTTGGTAGATACGTATGTGAAGCAATCTCTGTTGGATCACAAACATTTGATTGTTGCATCACTGCATAAAATAGGTTTTTAGCCATTACTTTGCAATATTTTATGTCTTACTTTGCAAATACTGGAAGACTTATTATGGTACTAATCCATCCTTGTCTTGGTTTCAGATGAGGTTCGCACAGGAACTTACCGTCAGTTGTTCCACCCAGAGCAGCTGATTACAGGAAAGGAAGATGCTGCTAACAACTATGCTCGTGGTCACTACACCATTGGCAAGGAGATTGTTGACCTTGTCCTTGACCGCATCAGGAAGCTGGCAGACCAGTGTACTGGACTCCAGGGCTTCCTCATCTTCCACAGCTTTGGTGGTGGCACTGGCTCTGGCTTCACCTCTCTGTTGATGGAGAGACTGTCTGTTGACTATGGCAAGAAATCCAAGCTTGAGTTTGCTGTCTACCCAGCTCCACAGGTTGCCACTGCTGTCGTAGAACCCTACAACTCAATCCTGACCACCCACACCACCCTGGAGCACTCAGACTGCGCCTTCATGGTTGACAATGAGGCCATTTATGACATTTGCAGACGCAATCTGGATATTGAACGACCAACCTACACCAACTTGAATCGTCTGATTGGGCAGATTGTCAGCTCCATCACTGCCTCTCTCCGTTTTGATGGTGCCCTGAACGTGGATCTGACAGAGTTCCAGACCAACTTGGTGCCCTACCCACGTATCCACTTCCCTCTGGCTACCTATGCCCCAGTCATCTCCGCTGAGAAGGCCTACCATGAGCAGCTGTCAGTTGCTGAGGTGACCAATGCCTGTTTTGAGCCTGCCAATCAGCTGGTCAAGTGTGACCCCCGACATGGCAAGTACATGGCCTGCTGTATGCTGTACCGTGGTGATGTCGTCCCCAAGGATGTCAATGCTGCCATCGCCACCATAAAGACCAAGAGAACCATCCAGTTCGTTGACTGGTGTCCAACTGGATTCAAGGTGGGCATTAACTATCAACCACCAACTGTTGTCCCTGGTGGTGACCTGGCCAAGGTCCAGAGAGCTGTGTGCATGTTAAGCAACACCACTGCCATTGCTGAGGCCTGGGCTCGTCTTGACCACAAGTTTGATCTGATGTACGCCAAGCGTGCCTTTGTCCACTGGTATGTGGGTGAGGGTATGGAGGAGGGAGAGTTCTCAGAGGCCCGTGAGGACTTGGCTGCCCTGGAGAAGGACTATGAGGAGGTTGGAGTCGACTCTGTTGAGGCCGAGGGAGAAGAGGAGGGAGAGGAATACTAAACAGCATTAATCGACCAACTTACAGTCCTGTCTACAAAATGTGCAATCAAAACATCAGAAATTAAGATGCATTCATGACCAAAGCAACAATAAAGCATTTCAAGAAAAGCTTTTTTCTTGTGTGGTTTATAACATAGCTTTTTAGTTGAAGGGAGGTGAATAAGAAAACCATGGAACTAAGCAAGTGCAGTTAGCAGTATTGGTTGGAAGGTTATCAAACATGGGTAAAACAGTCCCTGATGTGGTTATTGCTAATGTGGTGGTGGAGCAGTCATGTAGTCTCATGGTTTAAGTGTTAGCTCATGCTGAAAACCCTGGTTTATTTCCAAATATGGGTACAAAGTATGAAGTGTTAATGTCCCCTGCCTTGAAATTGCTGGAATATTGCAAAATGACAGGAAAAACTAATACTGTGGAGTGAGATGTCTGCGTTTTAAAACATTTGACAAAAGGGTATCCTTATCACAAATGTACTCACGTTGGAATAATTTCCAAAACGTCAAATTATGTTTCTTGATATTAGCTATATATTTTATTTTCGCGACAGTCAAATGTGAAACTTTATGGTCAATATTGAGATGTGCCAGTGCATGTAGCATATGATCCTTGGATGCAGATTTCCTACAATATGCCATGTATTGGATATTACTGGACATTTCTCCTTTTGACATGACACATTTCCCATTTGGAAAACGGGATTTCCTGTGGCATACAGTAACCTCAATATACTTTCATATTTTCACCCATAACAATCGAACGCAGCTATTGATATTGGAGCAAGACTACTAGATTAATATGCTGCAAGCAGCGTTAGGGTGCGCTAGCGCGCCACTGCGGGGAATTTACTGCGGTCGAAGGGAGGTAACCGTATACATTCTGTACGGTCAAGTGAATTGTATTGTTGGATCAGGGAGACTATATATAGAGATTATCGCAGGCTGGATTCTTAACGTCTTGCACAGTGAGAAAAGATAAAAATAGAACAGGTTACCTGTGCTTAAATATAGATTTTCGTCAATCTATTAAAAGCTATGACAAGTCGAATGACGTCAAAAATCTATCGAAAGCTTTGACTAAGTCGAATGAGTTTAACAATGCAATTAGATGTGCGAGTGAAGTGGTTATTTTGCTCTGGTGCCAAACGATTATGATGGAATGGAGTCTAAATTTGAAATACTGTTAAGTATTTGTGACGATATCAACAATAATCTTGAACCTAGAAGTACTGTTTGAAATTTGTGTATTACCAACTGGATTAGACTTAGTGAATCAAAATATGAAGTAAATGTATTTTGAAGAATGAATACTGAAAACGTATGGGTTTGACGGGCACTCAGGTTGTGGGTCGATTATGTGGGTAGGAAATTCTACCCAAGCACATACGTGCAGTTTTCTAAATAGTAGACGAACTTTGCTGTAGAATAAATTGGTCCAAAACAGTTTGCATGACGTAAGAACGAATTCAAATATTCGGTCTAGGGTTTACACGGCGTACTGCAAAGAATTCGTACCCCTACATTTTGACGGATTCGCACCCAAATATTGCACAATATTCCCACTTAGATGACCTAGGACAGCAAGTCTGCACCGACTAGACTTTTCATGGTGTTTGACAGTGAGTGGTATTTATTGTGCCCGTAAAGCCTATTTTCTATATATTATAGATCTAAAGCCTCAAAACATACAACATTGAATCCATTTTCTTTTTTACACAATTTACAACATTCCGGTAGATTTCTATACCTTTTGTCATGGAATAACGAAGAAAGAACGTACATTTTAATTTAACCATAAATATTACCACGAAAAAAATGTTCTTTTCACAATACACAGGCTTTCTCAGGAAACAATATTGCAATATGTATCGTTTGTAAAGCGTATTGCCATATGGCCGGTAACAGTGGGAAGCTGCAATATGATCCGATATTACCTAGGCTGGTGTTATAATATTATAAACTTTGAAGGAGGCCGAATTTCTAAGAAAAAGCATTTTCGTTTTGGGGATTTCCCAGAGTTATATGTACGCCGCCATCTTGAAGCCACTTTTCACTGAGGCTAGTCTAACGGTAAATATGCTCTCCCACATCCTTTCGCTTCACGACCATGTGTCTTAATTACATTTATGATACGTGTACGACAGGTTGGTTCGGTGTGGAACATTTATGATGGGTTCTTGACTACAGGGAGGTAACTCGTTGTTCAGCCATTTCTCGCCGCCGCTCTGTATCGGCACGCCATGGACACCATTGGTCGTTTGTGATAATTAGATAGCTCTCGGCTAATAACTAGAGGGCCCAAAATCAAATCAGTAAGTGGAGCTGATTCATCAGTTAAACCAAGTTATAGCAGAGACCATATATTAGATCTATTATATGGTCGCTCGTTATAGGTTTCAACAAACACATCTATTTGCTTGTACAAAATCATCCTCACATTAGGGTATTGGTTGTGTTTATTTAGGAAGTCTAACCCAAAACATTGAGGATTAATTCTCGTTTTTCTTTTGGCTTCGTTCACCATTTATGTACAAACATATGTAAAATGTTGCTGCTTTTTGGCATTTTTTTCACAATTCTTTATAACTGCACAAAAACTGATGTACATAAATAATGTTTGTCTTTTAACCAATCAAAATCCTTTGTGTTTCCATGGAATCAAATCCAAACTATTGAGGTAGGGAAATAGAGTTTAGAATTACAAAAATGGTTAGAATTTGAATAGAACTGAAGTTTGGCTAGTTGATCAACATGTTTTGAATTTATTTTATAACATTAACAATCTAAACCATCATCTGGATGGACAGAGAATGGTATCACATGTATTTGACCGTTAGCAAGTAGTTGCTTTGTTGTGATGGAACATTTACCATCTACTATCCTTGAATGCTAGATTGTCTTTAAAGGTAGGAGGAGTAACGTTTGCCAGCAGCACTGATAACCATTACTGAATTCCTGGCATTAAGCAGACTTTGGTAGCCATGGCAACATTGGGATTAAAAGACCTGTATGATAGCATAATACTTTATGGACACCAACTTCATGCCAGATAAGGATATGAGAGTCAATACCAGAATACTGCCTCAGAATGATGTATACATGGTTTAGGAAAGGCACATTAGAATAAAAAATGGCCCAATAAAATTTTGAAGTTTACTATTGATACAATGGCACTGGCCCATTCTAAATTAAGAAAATGGCTAAGAACTTTGAAAATGACCCATTGTCAAAGTTGTGTATCCCAGTCCCTGTGTTATTGATAAAGTGTCATACCTTTCTTATTATTCAACTTGTAAAATGCTAGTCAAGCAGAAAAAAAATGGGATCATAGTAAAACTGACAAAACTATACATGCTCACTATTTCCCTAGAAAGCAAAAGAATTCAGGTTAGGGTTGTCAGTTAGTTTTAATGCCATGATTTTAGATTGGGTTACCCTGACCAACTGATCATCAAATTCAAAAAGCACTGGAATCACATGGTCTATATTTTCTCTTTGTGTGGGGATGGAGTTTGGCAATAGCTTATAGCACTTTACTAGAAACATCCCTCTTTAAGCACTCTGCAAAAAACATCCCTCTCTTAGCTTTATGCTAGAAACATGAATCTTGTTGCTCTATACTAGACTAAAGCACTTTACTAGGAAACATCCTTCTTTAACGCTATACTAGAAACATCCTCCTTTAACGCATACAAGAAACACCCTTCTTTCAGCACTTTACTAGAAACATGACTCTTAGTTCTCTCAGAGTTCTCTAGTCAAAGGGAGACAACTCAGGCGATACAGTCATGACTGAAACATACCTATTCAAGAGATAGGTAACGCATTACCAAAGGGAGACGATGCTTGTATTTAGAGCTTTATCCAGTTATGGACTTTACAAATGTAGGTCTGTATGCAGGCAGTTACTGGATGTGGGGTAGATATTTGCCTCTATGTCTAATGCAAATGGCTTTATGTATTCACCAAATTTGAAGTAAAACTTCCAGATCAGGGTGAAAAAATATGTTGAAAAGCCACTTGCCACAGGGCAAGTGATTTCAAGAAAGTAACTTATACTGACTAATTTTCATCTTGTCCGGATTTTATGACACAGTGCTTAATGTTAATGTTTATTGGCTGTTTATCGAAGAGTGATAATTTCACCCTCTACTAGCTCTACTTTATTATTATTGCGAAATTTAATAGCTTCACTATGAGCAAATATGAAATGAAAACAAGATTATTTGTAGTTTGAAACCACAAGTGGAAATTATGTAGTAGTCCACGGACAAGTAAGATGCCATTATCTAACTGCCTGAAATTAAAACTGACTTGTGCCGGGAATTGGGCGATGGGATTTTTGAACCCCTGCAGTTGATGATAATGTGATTTTGAAAACATTATGAAGACTTCACTGGTAAAATGTTACCAGAAATGGACACTCACACATTGTACCTACACTATTTGACCATAAGTGAGTCAGCATTAGTGAAATTTCCACACGCTTACACGTTGCAAGCATAATCTTCATAAATTGAGAGGAAGTCATTTTATTTTGATATTTTGCAAACATCTTGGAAATCATCTTCAGCTACATGTACAAAATCTTCTTTCATCATTCCATTGATTAGTTATCAAATGACACCTGACTAAGCACCATATATTATTACTATTTAACATTACAACTTTTAATCTATCCCATGGGCTGGTATGTCTAGACTAGTATGTGTTGTTTAGATAGTTGCAGTTTTCATAATAATCACTGGAAATTTTATGTACGTAGCTGAGATGATTTCCTAGCTGGTCGATTGGTATTGAGAGCAATTTGAATGAAAATGAAGTTAAGAAGTTAATAACTTAATTCTTGCAGTTCGGCCGAATAAACATTTAAGAAGAGTCAGTTTTTTTCTGAGGGAAGGGTTTTGATTTGAGATGTGTTTTTTTTCAGTGTTAATCCATTTCCTTGATCAGTTACAAAGCTGATTCTAAAATGTAACCAAAATATGGGAATAAAAAATAAATAAACAAAATAAAGGTGGTTGTGAAAGCAGTGTAAAGAACAACAGATTACTGAGGTAGTTCTGTATTTATTTGTTAGGTAACAAGGCGGAACATGGACTGAGTGCTAGCCCTTTGAGCAACCCCACAGTGGTTGGATTTAATGCAATATAAAGTTTTAGTATAGTTATTATGAGTATTAGTGGAAGGGGGACCTAATATTTTCAGACCTCAAATAGAATAATCACAAGATCTTCTTCCATGGCCTATCCTTAGGTGAGCGATGGGGTAGCCAAGTGGTTCAAGCATTGGATCATCACACCAAAGTCCTGGGTTTGAATCCTCACATGTGTACAATGTGTCAAACCCGTTTGTGGTGTTACTGGTCATGATTTTGCTGGAATTCTGCTGAAAAGCAGCGTAAAAACAAACTGAGCCAGTCTATCCTTAAATCTTGGCCTGTGGTGGCTTAGTCTAGTGGTTAAGGAGTTCATTCATCACACTGAAGACTGGATGTGTGGTGTCCTTTGATCATGAGTGAGTGAGTTTAGTTTTATGCCGCACTGAGCAATGTTCCAGGGATCTGTACATAATTGAGTCTGGACTGGACTATCCAGTGAGCCTTATTACTTGGGAGAATTTGGGGTTGACTTGTGGTCAGAGTATTCCCCTGTCATGCTGAAGACCTGGGTTCGATTCCCCACATAGGTAGAACGTGTGAATCCCATTTCTGGTGCTCTCTGCTGTGATATTGCCAGAATATTGGCATAAAACTAACCTCCCTCACTTATGATTTGTGCTGAATGTGACCACAGTTATTTTCAAATAGACTGAAGTGGAGTTGAACTGTTTAGCTTCCTGTTTACGGGAAAGGAACCGGTTGAGGTCATTGTCGTCAACTAATTACTGTTGGATATTGTTTATGTCGGCTGTTATTTTGTGTCCCTCAAATTTACACAACTGCACATTTGACATGTCAAAATAGCACACTTAGGCCTAACTGGGCATTCAGTGGGATGTGTGAGAGGACATTCAGAAATGCACATTTACTCGTAAAATCAGGCTAAACTTAGAAAAGTACAAATAGTTGCCAAAACCGATAGGTCAGACTATAGATAGCAATTAGGTTGCTCAGTAGGTATGACGACGGAAAGTCGACTCACTACGCATGAAATGCATGTGTTGCCAACTGGCGCAAGAGGTCATTTCGAAGGTATTTTGTGCTTTTTCATGTGTGTTGATTATGTCTCATCTTTTGATTAACATGTGACGTGTCTTTCTTTCATGACATTTATGTTGAGATATGTAAATATGTATGTATGATACCTGATACCCATAGAACAGCATCATGTAAATGTTTCAAAATATATAGGTGGCATGACCACCGTAGATAGATATTATTTGTAAATTGTTGTGATATGTTGTGTATTTACCCACTTTAATTCACCTAAAGGCATTGTCATATCTTAGTAGATATCTCTATGCCCTAGCTTGACTCCAACCATTGTCTGTGACACTCATCATGGTTTTCCGTTTGAGAAGATCCCTCATACCAGTTTCCTTTTATAGTGATAGTAAGACTCCATGTTAGCTTCAAGCTTAATAATTTTAGCATGAAAGTTGTTATTGTTTGCGACAACTATCGTTTATAATGAAGCAAAGTCTAATACAAAACTAGGTATTTACAAAGTGCCCTTTATGAAGCAATGGTCTGTTCCAAAAAAGTTGTTTTGGACTCTGAAAAAATCTGCATTGCTCATTTCTGCCGTAATCTCTCCTCAACAAAATTCTGTCATTATGTTTCCTGGCTCCCTACAACTGGAACTGTAGTTAGGCCGAACTTATTTTAACAGATATTTCACATTTTCGCATATCAACCGCGCAAATTGTAGAGATAAACATGAAAAAACAGTTTCTTCTATTTCTGACAGTACTATCAGTTACATCTTTTTCACAAAGTTGTATGCTACATTTGTGACTCACCAATACTTAGAATGCAGATCAAACAATATGTGTTTATTTGGCTATATGGATTTTAATTTCAATTTATAATTATATATTAAATTATAAAAACTAATAACCAGTTTCTGAGATACAATAAGGGTAGAGCAATGATACCATAGAAGTATGATGATACAGAATATTCACGATATGATACACATCGCAATATCTTGGAACAATACGATGCAATGCGATTAGATACACATCATGATATGTTATCTTCACTTATTTTCTTTAGAAACATATAAATATTGACAAAACCGTCAATTTCTAGTGACAATAAACAATTCTGAGGTCAACGATATGTATCATGGTATGAAAAAAGTATCGATACATTTATTGTTCGATAAAGTATCAAGATTATTCATAGTACAATGTATCGTCACATCTCTATGATACCATCTACAATAAATGACATCACTGGCAACCTACTTTCAATAATTGGGCTTAATTTATAATTGTTATATTGTGATGTTTTAATTGCTGCCACAGGGTTCGAAATTAATGTTTTGAGGTAGCTTCGCTATTTAGAATCCTGATTTGCTACATGAAAGGAAAACACAGTAGCAACCACTTGCTACCTGGTATTTTCTAGTGAAACCGTTTACATTCATCAATTAGCTATCATTCTCAAAGGATAGATCTCCACTTGAAAGAAATGTAGACTGCAGACAGATACTCTTAATGATTTGATAAAAATCAAACTTGCAGACCCACAGACTTTTAGAGAATTTGATTGAGTAGATCACTAGTGAACAGGTGGTGGGGGAGTGGAGAGAGGGTCAGGAGATCTGATACAGTTCCATACGGCCAGGGACAGTAATGGGATTGGGAGGGAGGGATTAACAGCAGTACAAAGAAAGCTGTTGCCAGGTAAGGGATTTTGCTACCTTTTTTTAATCAGATAGCAAGTACTTGCTAGCTCAAAAAGTTAACTTTGAACATTGTGGCAGACTATGCATACACTCTTAATCATCTTACTCCTCTCCTTCATGTTCAGCTTTGACCTCTTGCTCCTCCTGATGCTACTATCACTGCCATCTGGTGTTGGGAATCGCAAACTAAATCCACTATCGACTATTGGAGGACAAGTGGTGAACGGATGTTGATTATTTTCAATCATGGAAACACCACTACTGCCACCACTTCTCTACATGGTTAAATTCCTGCACTGAGTTTGCAAATGGCCAAAGAACAATGATGTTTTGTTTTGAAAAGTACTTTACTGAGTTTTCATTCATTGTCATTGCTTGCTTGCAGATTCAACATGACAGGTGGACCATAACCATTATAATGGCTGCTGGACGAAATCTTGACTGTCTTAGGATGCAGAATTGGCACAAACACTGGGTACCCCTTTTTCTTTCTCAGAGAAATGGTTTGGCAGAAGGAAAATGGTATTCCGCAGTTCTACCAAACACAGTATTTTTTCTACAGTTTGGTATATCACAGTACAGTCCAAAACTTTTGTGTTCTTCTAGTCATAAAATGAAAATGATTAAACAATGTAAGGGTCGGCTCTTGTCAATTTTCTGCATTTTGATCATGCCTCATATACCAAACTGAAACAGACCCAGTGGAAGGCCTTGCACCGTAATATGTACCCAGGGCTTGATTTAAGACATGTTAACCTACTCCCACCAGGTGCAACCTAAGATAGGAACCCAGTTGCACAAGCCAAATTCCAGTTGCAATGTAATGTGTGATAACATCACAGTTTCAGTGCATATAAACATTTATGCAGTACCCATGAAGCCATAGCAACACAGAAACACTGCTGATCCCTATACCAAGGCTCATGTCAGATTTATTGTTGATTTATTTAGTTCTCAAAAATTGACTTACATATTGTGCACATTTGACTGATAAATAAGTTGCTCTTTGTAATATTTGGTTGCACCAGTGCAAGTAACTAAGCACTGAATTTGAGCTCCGGTTCCATACCATGGTAAGAGCGTACCATTTCACTCCTGTGGTTGGGTGTTTTAAGAAAGGCTTCATTGTCTTGAAATAAATTCCATTTTGATTTCATTAATATTAGTATGTCCAATAGTATTTCCAATTATACAAGGAAAATACTGCAATAACTGAGAATAGAAACCAATGATAAATGAGATTCAGAGAAAGTATAGTGGTAAAAATATGCTGTTTTTATCCCAGCATTTGTGTTCTAATTAGCTGCCCACTTATTGTGATCAGAAATATTATCAAAGTTGTCATTGTTCATATTCTTCAGTTTCTAAGAATGGTTTCCAACAACAAAATGCGACATTATGGTTGGCACCTGGCATCAGATCACGTACAGTGACATCAAGTCCATGGAAGTCTATCGTGATGTGTGTTGCTATGCTGCAGACTCACAGTGATTATCCAGGGACACATCGTCATGCTGTAGACTCACAGTGATTATCCAGTGAGACATCTTCATTCTGTAGACTCACAGTGATTATCCAGGGACACATCGTCATTCTGTAGACTCACAGTGATTATCCAAGGACACATCGTCATGCTGTAGACTCACAGTGATTATCCAAGGACACATCGTCATTCTGTAGACTCACAGTGATTATCCAAGGACACATCTTCATGCTGTAGACTCACAGTGATTATCCAGGGACACATCGTCATTCTGTAGACTCACAGTGATTATCCAAGGACACATCGTCATTCTGTAGACTCACAGTGATTATCCAGGGACACATCGTCATTCTGTAGACTCACAGTGATTATCCAAGGACACTTCTTCATTCTGTAGACTCACAGTGATTATCCAGGGACACATCTTCATGCTGTAGACTCACAGTGACTATCCAAGGACACGTCTTCATTTTGTAGACTCACAGTGATTGTCCAGGGACACATCTTCATTCTGTAGACTTACAGTGACTATCCAAGGACACGTCTTCATTCTGTAGACTCACAGTGATTATCCAGGGACACGTCTTCATTCTGTAGACTCACAGTGATTATCCAGGGACACATATTCATGCTGTAGACTTCACAAGAATTGGTTCAGAGAGTTAGAACATGGCTTTTAACAGTTGAGAGGAATCTTTGCCTGGTAATGGAGGAATTCAGTGACAGACACTCTGTGGATGAGGATGACATTGGTGATGGAAGCAATGAGGTGTCACCACCTGGTGATGAAACTGACGTGTTGCCAGCTGGTGATGACGTTGGTAACAGAAACAATGAAGTGGCGCCACCTGGTGAAGAAGAGAATCAGGGTCTGCACACCAGTCCACCTGATCAACCTACATCCATTCCAGTGATGGTGTCAGAACCAGCTGAGGAAGACACTCTCCAAGACTTGGCTCCAAGCCACCAACAGCTGCCTGTAACAGAAACCAATCAACTATCGCTCTATATGAGAAGTAGGGTTTTAGAAGCTGGTATAAATGTTTCTGACAACGTAACAGTATCAACATCAGAAGGTCAGCAAGCAGCACCAGAATCTCAGGATTCACCCGAAGAGGATACAGAACAGCTTCAAGGACAACAACCATTGAATTTACAGTCACCACACAGGGGTGAAATATCACTTCATGCAGAGCAAAGTGTATATAATCAATATCACAACATGCGGTTGATAATGGAATCTGGGTTTGGCCAATCAAATCCTGTTGGACACGTTCCTCCTACTGCTGCTCAGTATCTTTCAGAGACAAACTTCAACATGGAAGAGATTGTGAGTATATGGGAAAGGACTGACAATCTGTGTAGACGAGACCAACTGCTAAATCTGTTTATTGAGAACTCATTGTACAGGCCAAACATTGTTCAGAGAGGTGGATATCTGGCATTGTTGCACATGCTGAATGACATTACAGGTGAAACCTATGGGGATGGATATGCACTTCGGGATGTAGGACATGGTGTTCTCCTGAATGTAAGTATATCCTCTCTGTGATAGATATAAGTCACTAACCTTCAGATGACTGGCTGACATATTATTCAGAGATGCAAACTTTTACGATTTTATTGTAGTCACTACAAATTTTAGCCTCAAACTCTTCCAAATTCCAATATGTTTGCACTAGAAATTCTAAAATAGTTGAAGAAAATTCATTAAAATTTTGGATGCAAAGATAAATACATATATTTTTGTTGATTAAATACATATTTGCATAAAAAAAGACAACAAGAATATATGTACTGCTTATAACTTGGAAATCTGCTGTTGTATATGAAATTAAAGCTTCACTCTTGATTGGTGTCATATCATCTTTCTAGAAAACACAGCACATACGCACTACAGCAGTGGTGTACGGTCTTAGGATCATATACAGACGTATTTATTTGATGTTCAATTGTTTACTGACCTGTTTACACAAGACATATATTGTAGAACATATATGAAGCAAAACACAAGATTACTGATACGCTGTTAAATTCCATTCAGTACTCTAAATGGACTCTTATGTTTTTCCAGTTCTCCTATATAGAAAAAATAAGGTGTACATACATTATCTGGAACCCTGGCAATAGTTTGTTGCAACAAACTGTACAGGCGCATTAGTTGTTTCACCTAAATAGTCACCATAATTATTTCTCTTAGATATTTTTATGTCGTAACTGTAATTTACCATTTGGGGAAAGGTTTACTCACAGTATCTTCTCTGGAAATATTTTTTCGTACAAGTTTGAGAAACGTCATCACCTATTCACTACTCGAAGGATAAATATTTTTTTTGTTTGAAGTATATTACTGTTATTTTAAATAAAGATCAGTAGATGCTTACCACTCCTGTGAGTTTATTGTGTAAGACAGCACACAGCAACATTCCTTAATTTGTAGACCCATGACGGTTCGGGGTAGAAAAGGTCTCCAGCAAACCATGCTTCCATGAAAGGTGACTATGTTTGTCGTAAGAAGCGACTAACAGGATCTGGGTGCCAGGCTGGCTGATTTTGTTGACACATGTCATTGGTTCCATATAGCTGGAATATTGCTGGTGTGCGGCGTAAAACTAAACTCACTCACTCCTTATTTTGCATGTTACTTCTTAAAGGCACAATGTCACACTTTTTTGACAATATGTTTGCCTATATTTTATTTCATGGGGACATATGCCCTTACTGTAGCTTCTTATAGATGCAATAAACGATTTATCATCCCTTACAAATTTCCTGAAATCAAGAACCTATAGATGCAGTAAAAGACTTAAGATCCCTTATGACATGCCTGAAATCGATAATTGAACTCCAAGGTGAACATGTTTCAAACAAATAACACTTACCATACATGGAATGTACATGATTGCTCAGTACACTGAAAACTGTTGCAGTGTTTGTCTAACTGGTTTCAATCACAACTTGTTTTCTAAGGACACAACTCTTTGGGGTTTGCTTGAAGTAATGTTCAGCCACTAAAGACTGTTGGACAGATAGGTATAGTTCTAAGATTCAGCTGACAGAAGTGAAATACTAACATGCTTTCTGTGGCTGTCACATGTTTCATGAGTGAGTGAGTGAGTGAGTGAGTTCAGTTCAGTTTCCAGAGCGCTTTTAGCAACATTCCAGCAATGTCACGGTAGGGGACACCAGAAAATGTGCTTCACACATTGTATCCATGTGGGGAATTGAACCTGGGTCTTCAGCATGATGAGTGAGCACTTTAACCACTAGGCTACCCCACCGCCGCTATATGTTTCATGAAAACTGTTTGTGAAACAATCATAAATACAAGGCATGAAGACGTATTTTCTCTTGACATTTGAAGGGCAGTAGGGAGTTTGATTCCTCATGTTGGTACAATGAGTGAAGCCCATTTCTTGTGCCCCCCACTGTGATATTGCTGGAATATTGCTAAAAGTGACGTAAAAGTAAACTCACTCACTCACCAACTCATGTCGTATGGTGTCCTAGAAACTGAATAGATGGCAACAAGTATACACCATTTATTGTTTATGGTTACAAAACATTGTTTAAATGTAATAATTTTGGTCAACTTGTCTTTAGTAATTCTGCTTTAATTATCTGAATGTTCTCGTGTCATCTGCTGTGTTTCTTGCCCTTGAGTATCACTTTTGACCTCATGTATTTATGAGATGCCATGCAGTACGGTAAATATCTAAATATGTCAATCTTGTTTTTGTATTCCTGTTCTTCCAGAATCAGGAATATTTGGAACCATCAAATGGTCACTTCAGGTTGGGTCATGAATACTTCTCAGTAGATGGTAACCGACAGACTCTCAGGTGCTTTGTACCAAGCAAGGATTACTACTTCATCAGAAAAACGGTAAGCTTCAACAAATGTTCAACATTTTAGCCATGACTGAGACAGTGGGTGTGTTTTTGGGTGAGTGAGATAATGAACAAACAAGTGCATGGGTGTGTTCTTGGGTAAGTGAAATAGTGCACGGGAATATTCTTGGGAGGGTGAGACAGTGTGTGGGTGTGTTCTTGGGTAGGTGAGTGAGTACAAGGGTATGTTCTTGGGTGAGTGAGTGAATGCGTGTGTATGTTTTTGGGTGGGTGAATGAGAGCATGAGATTGTGCATGGGTATGGTTGTGGGTGGGTGAGTGAGTGAGATAGTGCATGGGTATGTTCTTGGTTGGGTGAGTGAGTGCATGGGTGTGTTCTTGGGTAGGTGAGTGCATGGGTATGTACTTGGTTGGGTGAGTGAAATAGTGCATGGGTATGTTCTTGGGTGGGTGATTGAGTGAGATAGTGCATGGGTATGTTCTTGGTTGGGTGAGTGAGTGCATGGGTATGTTGTTGGGTGAGTGAGTGCATGGGTATGTACTTGGTTGGGTGAGTGAAATAGAGCATGGGTATGTTCTTGGTTGGGTGATTGAGTACATGGGTATGTTCTTGGGTGGGTGAGTGTGTTGTTATGAGTATGTATTTTCTGTATATTTTAGTTATTAATTCAGTAATAATTATTATTGGGTCACAATGTTTAGTGTTTGGAGTAATAGCTATGATGGGTCACATTTTGTTTTAATAGCTGGTCAACACTTATCTGCTCCTTGTTTTCTATGTGATTACTTCTGGGAGACTTATTCGAGGGCATTCTACAGTGTTGACGATGTTCATTTGTTCCCGAACTTTCAGGAAATGACTTAGTAAATATATATAAAATCTGCTTGCCGTGTTGAGGGCGACACTCACACTCACATTCATTCATATTTGCTGGAGTTACTGCCACGCTTACCCATCAACGCCAGAGCTACATTATCTGCTGTCACAGCGATCACTGTGTTGACATTCTTCCATAGTTGATTGTCTCTAACACCAAGACTTTGGTGAGTTTGCTGTTTTGTATTTGTTGACCCATTGACTTAGATTTTGTCTGTCTTGAATTGTACCTGAAATCTGCATTGTTATGTTGACTTGTGACTTGCTCCCGTTGCATAATAATAATATCTGAATATTTTAAACTTGTCTTTGTTCTGTTTTGCTGGTTCAGAAGGGGATTTCTTAAATTGTTGTCACAGTAAATTCTTAACCGTAACAGTGTGCATGGGTATGTTCTTGGTTGGGTGAGGGAGTGCATGGGTATGTCCTTGGTTGGATGAATGGGTGAGTGAGATAGTGCATGGGTATGTTTTTGGTTGGGTGAGATAGTGCATGGGTATGTTCTTGGTTGGGTGAGTGTGTGCATGGGAATGTCCTTGGTTGGGTGAGTGTGTGCCTGGGTGTGTAAATGAGTTAGTGAAATAGTGCATGGGTATGTTCTTGGTTGGGTGAGTGTGTGCATGGGTATGTCCTTGGGTGGGTGAATGGGTGAGTGAAATAGTGCATGGGTATGTTCTTGGTTGGGTGAGTGAATGCATGGGTATGTTCTTGGTTGGGTGAGTGTGTGCATGGGTATGTTCTTGGCTGGGTGAGTGTGTGCATGGGTATGTTCTTGGTTGGGTGAGTGAGTGAGATAGTGCATGTTTGTTTGGTTGTTTTGTGGTTAAGGCGTTTGCTCGTCACCCCGAAGACCCGGGTTCGATTCCCCACATTGGTACAATGTGTGAAGCCCATTTTCTGGTGTCCCCCGCCGTGATATTGCTGGAATATTGCTAAAAACGGCGTAAAACTTACCTCACTCACTTGTAGAAACACAACACCCTGAGGTAACCCTCAGTTTATCTATATTTTGTCAAAGTATACTGAAAATATTTGACTGTACTTTCTTAAGGATTTAATGCTGAAATTTTATTACATCAGATTTGTAATTGTATGTGAATGTGACACAAGTTCTGAAGAATAACAGATATAGTTTCAGTCATTTTATCAATCATATCTGCTCGTGACGATAGGTTTCTAGCCAATACTTTCATGTTGTATCTTCTTTCATCATTATGATGATGAGAGGCCTTCCAAAGAAAGCTTTCCCACATTGCAGAAAAATGTAGAAAAGACACATTAATTGTGGAAATGGCAACAAAAACCAAAGAAAGCACTACTGCACATGTGCATTACGATCTGCACTTCTGTCAAAATTTCCAAGCAACCGTGTGTTGCCTCGCAGAAAAATTGTTTTGAATATATAGAAATAGTTACTGTCAATCATTTCATACAAATGAAAAGAACACTAAACAAGCATGCACATCGTGATGGTAACTGCCATATAACACAACAGAAATACTTTAAAAGGGAATGTAAGTTTGGTTGAAACTTACTATTGCAACATGCAGTTGAAACTTCTTCCATGTGTGCAAAATCAAAGTTGCAGTCTTTTTGTTTTTTGGTCCAGTTTTGGCGATTTAAAGTTGCTGTTTTCAGTGTTTCTTTACCGAGGTATTGTTTTTGTTGCTATTTCCATGATTGGAACGTTTTGGTATTGGGATATATCGTCTGGTCTCTTAGGCCACGAAACACAGCTGTAGTCCTCCTTGCTTGGGAGGTAAGCCCCAAGTGATGTATGTCTCTTTTGTTCATCTCTTAAAGGGGCACTGATGCGGAGCAATTTCCGTGGACTGGTGTAAACTTTTGTTATTGTTTTTCTCCCGTGAGTACCCGGATGATATCCCAGAATTCGTGACTGGTTCGTGAACTCTGCTGGGCAGTCCGTAAGCGCAATTGATAGTTTAATTATAGACAGATCAACTGAGGTGAAGTCATTTATACTTCATTACAAATGTATTATGAAAACAAATGAAACACTTTGAAGGTTAATCATCTGCCAGTGGTAGAAATGGTAAAAAACTATTAGGACGGAAAAATAACGAAGCCAATGTACGTCTCTATATTTTGTCTCATAACCCTAGTTAGTTTATTATCATATTTGTATGATTCTGAAAATTAATAAAAGAACACACGATTTGCTTATACTCATCGTAAATTTCTAACATAACAGCAACATTTATACATTGCATAGATTGCCAATGTGGATCCTATTTCACACACATGCGCGATCTAGTGTGTGTTTTCTGTCATACAGATTCTGCTGAATGCTACAACAAATAAATTAAAACAAAATGCAAATAATGAATGTAAAACAGAATAATTTTATAGCAACAATGTCAGGAATGTATCCATCAATATCCACGTAAAAGAAATCGTATTCCATTCATCTGCAGCTGGTAAATAATCCTGCTCTGTGTCGCGTGTCTTACAACTGTCTCCTTTGCGAAAAAGTAACACATTGTTTCACGTCTTTCGTTGGTGAAAATTAGATAAACCTCTCATTGGTCTCCCAAGATAGCACACCTGGCAACTAATTGTATGATGTCAACTATTTGAAGTAATTTAGTTTACCAATATTGAGCAATCAATCAGTCAATGCAAGCGTGGTTAATTCTTTGAAGGGAGGATGTTGTTTTTGCACTCACACTTTACGACAGGGTGCAGTCATCTACACACACTGCCTTTTGACAAATCCGCTAGATGATAAAAGTAATTAACCAATCAGTGTGTTATCGGTTAATCCTTTGTTTTTGTAACTCAGCTGATAAACCCTCTTGCATCACTTACATGCACATATTACATAACATACAATACATTTGCCATTACAGACCTTAATTTAAGATGTTGAGTATTTACTCCAGACAGGAGAAATGCCAAATGGGAACCTTTGTTGAGTAACCGAAGTGGTGTTGCTACTAATTATACCTGTTATAAATTCATGAATTGAGAATGATGACAAATAACATGTGTAGGTTTACACCATCAAACGCGAGTTACAACAAGGAACATGTAATCTCTGTGTCGCATGCAGCCTGAAAACACTTATGGGCCGAAACTGTTTTGAGGATACCAACGGAATTTCGTTACATAAGGAATACACACAGGCAATTTTGTGTACTTTGGTAAATAAGTGAAATAAGTTTTTTTTTGCGTAAGACAATTTTCAGATTTCTCTACCAAAGCCAAGGTCATCGTTTTTTTGTTTACGAATTCAAATAAATCAACTGTGTGTTTTATTATCATAAATAATAAACCATTGTAGCTACCATAGCTACCAAAATTTACGTATGCTATTTGCTATCACAGCTCAACCAACACTCAAAACTACCTAAATATAAAGCTTTGCAATCTTCCGTACTGAAACAAATGGCTTGCTACGTGCCTGTAGACATCATATTTTCATGTAACATGATTAAATATCGAGGTTAAAAACACAGAAATAGGATCAAATTGGATCAGTAAGTATACCATCCAAGCATCCAAAAAGAACTACACTGCTGGGATATATGGTTACGATCAGACAAGGAATACCATGGATATTTTTAAACAAATGGCATGTGATGGGCATCCGGCCTCCTGACTGTTTAAGTGAAGAAATTTTGCTAATATGGACAGGAGCCCAGTTCCTTTGTCCGTCACGGTCGAAGGAGTGGGCGCTGGCCAATTTGCGGTCTGCTTTCGTAATTAGACCGTTGGCGAGAAGCATTATTCGCTCCGCATCAGTGCCCCTTTAAACCTTTGATCAAAGACAATCTAGTTGTGTTGACTCACAGGTTGATGCTAAAACTTAACCTACAGTTTGAAACTAGAGCTGTGATGATATATCGTAGTGTTGATAATCGTGACCATAAATATATCAATACTTTATTTTGTTTACTGATATGAATCGTTGACCTTAAAATTGTTAATTTTCATTGGGAATTGATGGTTGTGCCAGTGATTTACACTTTTGCTTTTTATCAAAATATACTTTTAAAGAAAACAACTAAAAATAGCATATTCTTATATGCATCAAATCAAGAATCACACCAAGATAATGAGATGCATATGATATCTTCTGTATTGTCACTAATCTTTGGGAAACAACATCAACAAAACAGAAGTATCTTATTGACAATTGCGTTCTAAAATTAACTAAGATTACAAAGTTAAACAAATCACAATATCGGTATCACTGTAGCAGTTAAAGATATTAAGGAATACAAACTCAAAGGCAATATGGAACAAGAGTAGTGATTGCAGCAATCCAACATGATATATGGGGAATACTGCATGGGATCTCATTACATAGTGTTACATTTTGTTGAGTAGTGATTACAGCAATTCAATGTGATATATAGAGAATACTACATGGGATTTCATCACATATGAATTGTTCAAAGCGTGTGTCCTTCCTATGGCATCTTTCACGAAACCGGTTTCAGAATGGCGTTCCAGAAGAATGTTGGACAGTTGTACACTTTTTGACTATGTCTCGCCACTTGGTAACTGACATTATGATGCATGTCAGTTGTCATCACACTGAATAGCCTCCTACTGTAAACAGCATCCGTTTCTTGGTTTGCAGTTGCTTAGCTGCGCTAACATCACAAATTGTAAACCAAAAGTCACTGTGTTCTGTAATCTGATTGGTTGAAAAACATGATCAAATGGGATGCGATTCCTGGAAACTGAAAGACTATTCCCTGTGTATTGACATGTACAAGCATGGCAAACAGTTGTTTTGTTGTATCGTCCACAGTGGTGACGTCATTCAAATCATATTGTGATGTAAAGTCAGAATGACGTCACAAATGAACAGCTCCAGATGCTACCATGGGAACCAACTGAAATAGCCAGCTGACAACACTTCACTGCTGTACATGTACTCAGTGTAAACGAGTGCAGACAGTAAAACCTCTGGCTTACCTTTTTTTTTACAATGCTGATAAACATCAAATTTTGGCCAATTTCCCGGTGTTATTGAGTATTTGAAGAAAGTGTAATCCCGTATTTGGAGCCTGGGAATATTTTATTTGAAGCGTCTGGCTAACGCTGTCAGTTCCAAATATATTCCCGGGCTTCAAATACTCAATAACACTCGGAAATTGGCCAACATGATGTTTATCTCCTAATGGAAACATTGCTTTTATGTTTTTTGACCGATATGTAATGTCTGAGTTTGACTGCCAATTAAACGGCAACACAGCAATGTTTGCAATGTTTACATTCCCACAATGCATATAAGCTTCACAATGAATGAATTCACGAGTTTATCATGAATGGAAAAGTAGTTCTGTTAAACGTGATTGAAAGGTCATCGGTTATCATATCAAATCATTAGAATCTCAGGTCAAGTTGTTATGACACTCGTGTGACGTAAGAGATTAGAATGCAATTATCAATAGGTTAACACACTAAAACAGGTGCAGCACACAAATAGGGTATTATGATCATCACATACAATGCTGGTCAAGCTTGAGATGAAATTGAAGATGAGTAGCAATGTGGAAGTCCCCTTACATACATTAGAAAATGATGTTAGGAAATTCTACAATACGCTCAGAGGCAGGTGATTTTGGAAAGAGCTCCTTGTAGTGATTTCTTTATCTTTCTGCCTATAACTAGTGCAAGTCTAAATTTAGCACATAACGTCCTACCAAAGACTATCCATTTGTGTACTCTCGTTATATTTGTGACATATGTCATATTTGGGATTACGCTTTCTTAGTAAAGTACAAATTCTAGTAATTTTTGGGTTGAGTCCCATCTGGGATTTGAACCCTCATCCTCAGAGTCAGGCACCTAATCGCCAGCACACAAAGTCAGCAGCCTAGCCTGCACAGCCACCACGACTTCCACAAAAATGGAAGTCGAACAACTGGTATTCTTGGCTGCGTATTTTTTGTACCCCTCTGATAAGTTTAAACTGGCACAGCTCCCATGTCTGAAAACTATGATTACACAATGCCATTTAGAAAGTGGTCAAATGTAACATATGTCATATTTGGGATTACACTTTCTTAGTAACGTACAAATTATGGCACTTTTTTGTTTAAATCCCATCCAGGATTCGGACTTGCACCGTCAGAGACAGGCACCTAATCACCAGCACACAAAGTCAGCAGCCTAGCCTGCACAGCCACCACGACTTCCACAAAAATGGAAGTCGGACAGCTGGTAGTCCAGACAGCATACTTTGTGTACCCCTCTGATAAGTGCCAGTTAGAAAGTGGTCAGATGTAACAATTTTTATGCAGGAATTTGTGTCTTAACATCCCTGCTTGTGGCTGTATACTGAAGTTGCACATGAAAACGTTGTTTTGTTCCACACAGTACTGCGTCAGTGAGTGGTGTGGCGAGCAGATGATAGTTCCCTTCCTGTGTGGCTGCAGCAGTATCGTCCAGCCTCTGGGGCTGACCTGGAGTGGTAGAGAGGTCCAGGTCTTCCTGCCAGTCATCCAAGGTATGTTTCAGCCAGAGAATGCAATACTTATATTTTTCAGTCGGATATTAGTACCTTCTGCTGCCTGCAGGCTTTATATTCTACAAGCCCTGAATGAAGTCTGCAGGCCCTGAATGAACTTTGCTGGTCCTGAAAGAAATCTGAAGGCCCTGAATGAAATCTGCAGGCCCATTTTGTTAAGGTCAAACCAATAAAAACAAAATAAGCCTCATCCAGAGAATGCGATATTTTTATTTTGCAGTCGGATATTAGTGCTTGCTGCCGCCTGCAGGCTTTAAATTCTACAGGCCCTGAATGAAATCTGCAGGCCCATTTTGTTAAGGTCAAACTAGTAAAATCAAAATAATCTGCACTGTACTGTGTACACAGTTTCACAGTTTCTACAAAATCAGTGAGTGAAGCCTATGGCATAGAGAGATGTTTTTATTTGTTATAGCCATTCCTACATGCAAAGCACTGAAATACCAAGAAGTGAAACTAAAAGTTATCGTAACATTCAGGACCATGGATGATTCCAGAACATTAATACAGGAAAAAAGTGGAAACAATTCCAGGTGGAAAAAATATAGATGATTTACTCTAGGCCTCAAGGACCTGCAAATATTTGAAACTACCTGCCACATACAATAACAGATGCTGGGCCTCGAACGATTATGTCGAATGCTGGTCTCTACTCCCAAATGGACTTTCAGTTCCCCACCAAGTTAGTCTGAGCAAAAGAACTGACTTAATGGATGGTTGTCTTGCTGAATGTCAATAAGATATTTCATTAGCATGTATGAATGTTCTTATATCTGTTTGTTTTGAGGACCCGTGAAGGTTCCTGGGTAGAATAGGACTTCAGCAACCATGTTTGCCATAAAAGGCAACTATGCCTGTCGTAAGAGGCGACTAACGGGATCTGGTGGTCAGGATCGCTGACTTGGTTGACACAGGTCATCAGTTCCCAGTTGCGCAGATTGATGCTCATGTTGTTGATCACTGGATTATTGATGACTCGATTATTTACAGACCGCTGTCAGATTGCTTTAATATTGCCGAGTGCAGCTTAATACTAAATTCACTCACTGTTTGTTTTAAGAAGCAACAAATGGGTTTTAATTACAAGACTAATATGTGTATAAAGACAATCGTTTTAAAATACTAAGTTCAACACAAACATAACATGTGCTGCATTGATCATGTCATTGTTGCTGCGTAATTAAATATGTAAGGAAGATTATCACACAGAATTGCAAAATACTGCTTACTGAAGTGAACTGAAACCAGTGTTGTTTTAAACCTGCCAGTGCTAATTAAAAATGTAGGGAGAAGTATTTCATTAGAAGTTGAATCTGAGAAACCATCCTTTACTGTGTGGATTCACTGCATGAAAAGTGTTCAGGTTTAGTGTGATTGACAAATGCGTTTCAAGGATTTACGGGACACAAATTCCTGCATCCTAAATGCATAAATATTAACATTGGATCAAACAATTTATCTACTTGTACACAAGGATGGAGAAAACGTCCAAATACTTTTTGCAAGAATTTTGATCAAGTCATAAAAATTGATCATTTAGTCTGCTACCAGCCGTTTTTTGGTATTATTTGCAATTTAATTGCTGGAACAATGTGATGATCATCATTCACAGTACAATAACAGTAACTGAATTACAACATCGTATTTGTGATAATAATGGGACCCCCATTTTGTTGTCCAGGACCCCTGAAAATTTGGAGTCCCAGGGACCTTCAAATATAGGACTCGAGGTAAATCCCTGATGTTTGTATTGTGTTTCAGGGGTAAGTCTGACTGACGTGTTGTCGCACCGTGGTTGTGGTTTGACTGAACAGGAGGTGATATTTCTCACGTATGGGATGCTGCAGATTGTGTCCAGCCTTCAGAGGTCCAAATGTCTTCATCGAAATATCACTCGTGAGTTGCTTTTGTTTTGGTGTTGTTTAACAGTTCACTCAGGAATATTACAGCAGGCTATAAATACTGTAAACAGCCAAATTTTCGCGACCGTTTAATTTTCGCGAAATTCGCATCAGACTTCATGTCGCGAGAATAAAAACACGCGATAATATAGATATATCATTCACTTTATTCAGATAAGTCAACAACATAAAAACAATACAAGTGTACACTGCTGGGCTAATCTGAATTAACACGTGTCACTTACTGATCCTCTTACTAACAGTTTTCACAAGAGATTAGCTTTTTGCCAACCCCTCAGAACAATGTCTTTCTGTTTGGTGAGCTTGTCTAGACATTTCACTATCCACCGTGCATGTACAGGCTTCATAACACTGATTCGCAAGTCTATTGTTTTATTGATGTTTGTCTTGCGATTGGCGGCTACCTTCTCTGCATACCACTGCGTAAATCTACTTAGCAGTCACATCACGTGAGCAGAGATCATTTTGTTTTCATTGCTTTAACACCCGGTCAAAGAGAACTAGGTTTGATATCAATTACATTTGTTTTTAAATCACTACGCAAAACTGTTTATCTTATAACAACTCAATGATCACGCACCTGGGTGTTGTGTTAAAACATTCAGAGACTCCCTCTGTTACAAGATCACATGTTTGTCACATGACCGGTCTTTTTCATGGCTGAATGAAAAATTTATCGATCAATATTCTGCTTGAAAACCATAGTCATGTATCGTACCCTTTAGACCTATATCTCAGGTATTTATTCTGTATTGCATTTGCCAATATATTGGTCAACTAGCACCTTGCGAAAATAAGAAGGCGCGAAAAGGTTTAGTGACTGTCACTCGCGAAAGTTTAAAGGCACGGAAATAAGACAGTTTACAGTAATTGAGTCTGGACCATACAATCCAGTGATCAACAGCATAGACTTATTCAAGTGGGATATTAGCCAAATCAGAGTGCCTGACCACCGGATCCAATTAGTCATCACTTTCATGTTCTTTTTTGGTATTTTGAAACAGAAGTATGGATGAAGGTATGACCAAAGTCACCTTCACAATGACTTAGACAGATGTTTAATTGTGACATTTCTCATGAATAGTGTTTATGTTTTATGTCAACTAAAGGCCTTGAGAATTACAGAAATGGCTTGAAAAGACTTTTAATTGAATTGAAAAGTTTTTTTAAGGCTTACATGCAACCAACAAAATAACCATACTAAAAATATAATTATAATTTATGTATGACTGATAATATGCATTGCTCATGATGAAAACAAACAAAATTATAGGCATAAAATTGTGCATAAAATCAAAATTATGTTTTGTACTTTGGGTTGCTACCCTGAAAACAAGGCTGGTTCATTTGCTGACATGCTCAGGGAGCGTTATGTGTATCATGGCATCAAAGTTCACGCTGTACGAACTTTTGAAACACTTTTCACCCCAGCTGGGGTGTTTTTGGTAAATCATTTGAACTCCGATTTCGTAGGGGGGAGATGGGTGATGGGGAGTGTATCAGTTTATTCCTCAACTTTATAGCATGAGTTCTTTGCGTTTTTGGTAATTTGTTACTGTTAGTCCATCAGAAAGGTATCAAAAACTGCGAAGTTGTGTTTTGCTTTAGATGTCAACCAGAATGGCCTTGAAAAGCCAAGATTACCTTTCTTGACGGAGTGATTTTAATTCAGCCTTATACAACTAATATAGTTTATGTGATTTATGTATATAGTATACTGGATCAAATGTTATATTGTAGTCATTATATGGCTGAAATATTGCCAGTGTGGCATAATCTTAATGCATTCTCTCATAATGCCAGTGTGACTTTAAATACTCACTCACTCACTCACTCACTCACTCACTCACTCACTCACTCACTCACTCACTCACTCACTCACTCTCACTCACTCACTCACTCACTCACTCACTCACTCACTCACTCACTCACTCTCTCACTCACTCACTCACTCACTCACTCACTCACTCACTCACTCACTCACTCACTCACTCACTCACTCACTCACTCACTCACTCACTCACTCACTCACTCACTCACTCTTGACACACCAACCCACCCACCCACCCACCCACTCATATTGACAGACTGAGGATTATCTCCCAACCGAAAAAAGGTGAGAAAGGTTATTTTTATCTTGATGATGACATCTATGATAAGGTATCTAAAATTGCTGTTCCGATTCACTTGAAATTGGATGTTGTTCATCAAACTTCCATGTCCAGTGGAATATACCCAATATAGGGAACATAAAAGTCAACACAGTTCATTTGACACTTATGTGTCACTGTTCATTGAATTGAAAAATGAGCAATGTATTTTGCAACAGGAAAAAAAACACTATACAAAGAAGCAATATCTATGAAATTGATATAAATGGCTATATGTGAGGGGTGGGTAGGGTATTTGGGGTGAGGGGAGGTTAAGTATCATAAGTGTTTTGATATGTTTTTACATGTGCAAATATGTCAAAGAATTTATCTTGGTTTTTCCACATGAAATATAATGAATATGTCAGCAAACATATGCATTTCATTGCATAGCAGAATTACTTATGAAAAACATTAATTAGAAAAATACCAGGAGAAAACCTTTAAAATTGGTGATTACAAATGATTAAAAATGTATGTATTTCGATTGTAATTGATAGTCTTTCACCACAAGTCCTTGATAATGGACAGTTGGTTCCCAACACTGTCGTTAAATAATATTCATGGTATCTATCATATTTACTGCCTCATGGATTTGTCGCAGCCTTTGCATCCAATCTTATCCATGTTGTTTCGAGTGTGTATTTTCTGTATATTTTGTTATTAATTCAGTAATAATTATTATTGGGTCACAACGTTTAGTGTTTTGAATAATACTTATGATGGGTCACATTTCGTTTTCATAGATGGTCTGATTCTGGTTGTCTGGAATTTATCTGCTCCTAGTTTTCTATGTGTTTACTGCCGGGAGACCTGTTCGAGGGCATTCTACAGTGTTGACGATTGTCATAAGTGCCTGAACTTTCGGGAAATGACTTAGTATATATGTATAAAAAAGCTGGTTGCCGTGTTACACTCATTCATATTTGCTGGTGTTACATCACTGCTAACTCTTGAAAACCTCTCAATGCCTGACCTACATTATCTGCTGTCAAACCAATCGCTGTGTTGACATTCTGCATAGTTGATTACCTCTTGTACTGAGACTTTGGTGAGTTTGATTTATTATATTGTTGTGACCCACTGACTTAGATTTTGTCTCTCTTGAATTGTATTTGTAATCAGCATTTTTATATTGACTTGTGACTTTGTATACCTTGCTCTCATTGCATAATAATACAATTTGAACATGTACAACTTGTCTTTGTTCTGTTTTGCTGGTTCACAAGGGGATTTCTTACATTGTTGTCACGGTAAATTCTTGACCGTAACGATGTTGTCATGTTGCCACTATCCAATCTTTTTCATGTGTGTGTAATCTTATTTATGTCGTCTTGTTGCAGCCTGTGTCTAATCTTATTTACATTGTCGTGTTGCAGTTTGCCTGTCTAATATTGCTTATGTCGTCAGGTTACAGCCTGCGTATGTAATCTTGCTTATGTCGTCAGGTTACAGCCTGCGTATCTAATCTTGCTTATGTCGTCAGGTTACAGCCTGCGTATCTAAACTTGTTTATGTCGTCAGGTTACAGCCTGCGTATCTATTCTTGCTTATGTCGTCAGGTTACAGCCTGCGTATCTAATCTTGTTTATGTCGTCATGTTGCAGCGGACAATGTCATCATATCTCGTGTAGACCAATGTCTGTACCTTGTTGGAAACAGAGGCCTTTGTCGGCTACAGAATTCATTGTCAACAATACCATCAAACCTCAGTTTCTTCACGGCTCCTGAGTTGGCGCGAGGAGAAGGTATCATTGGGGGAGGGGGGAGGGATCTTGTTTGTTTCTATTATATTGATTATGTGGTAACAAGTCATGTTTTTGACAAATTATTCTGACAAAAATCCACATGTGTAGTGACAATTTGACAATTTCCTCTATTTGATCCCATCTCTTGTAGAACATCCAACAGCTGACCTATACAGTGCTGGGTGTACGATGATAAGTGCCCTGAATAAAAAAATTCCCTTCTTTGACATCAACGGTATTCAGAGGACCAGGCGGAATTATCAGTTCCAGGTAGGTGGAAATATGTCACATTTTCATATTCAGGTGCTGAAAAGACCTTTCCAATTTTACATCACAAAGGCAAAAGCAATTTCACAGTCTTGAAGACTGTCCTTTTCAGAATCCAGAATAGCGAAGAGTTCCGAAGCTGGGAAGTAAACCTTTCATTGTGTTATAACCTGTTCATTCTAGTTCACCAGTTTGGTCAACAGCGAGGTTGTGGTTTAGTCTGATTGGCCAACAATTAGGTTGTGGTTTAGCTTGATTGGTCAACATTGAGGTTGTGGTTTAACCTGATTGGTCAACAGTGAAGTTGTGGTTTAGTCATAAAGAGTAAGGTTATGATTTTATCTACTGAAAGGTTGTGGTTTCGCCTTCTTGTCGGGCATGCTAAAATTTCAAACCTCCTGTAATTTTTGTGTGACTCTTGCAGTTCAGTGAAATCTACCTGTGTCTTGAGACTATCATTTAAAGTATACTTTCATTCTTCCATTAGCTAAGAGATTTAACTGAAAATTTACTATTTTGGAAAGCTATGAGTAAGATTTCCAAAGAAATCCTTAAAAATTGTAGATATTGATGGTTTGTGTGGAGCATTTCGTAATACCCAATGATTACCAAAGCTTTTCCTCTGTTACTATGAAACACATACATGCTTTATATTCAGGTTGTTTTTGACTGAAAGTTCAGATTATTGTAATCATTGCAACCAAAGGCTCTTCATTTTGTACGGAACACCTGTGATTTTCTATCGTCTTGTGTAGCACATAAAAATAAATGGACTGGTAGAAACATGTAAGTGTCTATGATATATCAGGGTGAGCAACACATTAACTTTTTTGTGATTAAATAGCATTTTAAATTCCATTACATTTCAGATTGGACAAGGTTTATACCCACCAACAGTGGCTCTAAGTGCTATACCTGGCCTTGACGACTTTCTCAGGGATGTCCTCATTGCCATGGTTACTTCAAATGTGGCAGAGCATTCTGCAGAGGAAATTTTGCGACATTATTTCCGGAACCAGGGTCGAGGTAAGTACAGATCCACATTATAGTTCCCGATCATGTGTTCTTGTCTAACAAGGACTGTTGGAAAATGTACTTACAGATCACATATACTCAAAGGGGTACAAATACTTAAGTCATCTATTAACATTGTTATAAATGAAACCCTGTGATTGAAAACTAATAATTTCAACATTTAGTTACCTTAAATTGACCTTTTTGATAACAGTGCACAATTCTGTCCTGTGAACAAAACTTCAACCAATCAAAGGGGCATGCCTCCGTGACATAATGGATTATATCGTTTACAGCTTTGTCTAAATCTGAAATCATGACAATGGTTTTGAAAAATAAAAGCTCTATGTTTTCAAAGTCTACTGCCATTTTATCTTGTCATCTGCTTTTCTTATTAAAGAGCTTGTTGTCCTAGACGATTCTGTCAAAATTGCATGTTGTCATAATAGTTATCAGTCGTTCTGTTACAAGAGGTGTCATGAAAAATATTTTGGGTCATGATTCAAAAAACCTATTGAACTACCAGTAGGAAGTAGTTTTGATCTTTTAACTTGATGAAAACAAACCATAATCAAATTGATTCTCAAACTGACTTTAGACTGAGATGCCACAATTTTTAAAAATGGTGGTTCCCTGTCTCGAATATCCGTCAGTCTGAGAATAGTGTTATTTAGGATTGCTTCACTGAGTTACAAAATATAAACTGCTTTCTACTGGTAGTAAAGTATGTATTTGATTGATAGACAATAAGATTTTGCCTGACATTGCTTATAACATATCAGCTTCACTCCTGGAAGCGAGGTGGGTGTCAGTATGACACTGCTTACAATATTATTGTCACATCGACCACAACCTCACTTCCGAGAAAGAAATTGGTGGTACAAGTTTTGTCATGCAAAATCCTTTTGGTCATTGGTCATAAACTATAGCTAGTAAGTAGTTTTGATGTACAGGCTACCACAACGCTTGCTTTGTACTCACAAACAACATAAGATGGGTCCAGTGCCATCACGCCCGATTCTTGTTCATTTCTTTTACATGTTTTCACCATTCCTAGTTTTTGTCTGCTGCTTGTTATGGTTACCGAATAAACCGCATGGTGTTGAGAGAACGGTGTTTTTAACTGGCGTGTACTCTCATCAATAATCTGACAAACAAGATTCCAGTGACATTGTTTACCTTCATATCTACACAATCGGTGAGCAGCCCTGCACAAACAACCCAGATGGCATTCTGACGTTGGCCGGAGAGGTATGATGGCAATGTTGGCCCAACCTAATCCTCATGGTCGGGCCAATGATGGCTCAACGTTTGCAAAGAAACATTGGCCCAACGTCTGTTAAATTCCTCAATACCTCTTACCTACCCTGAAATATATGTGGAAATCTGGCAATACTATCACATATAGCCAGCAATAGGTAAAGTTGAATTCAGTCTCTCTGTCCACGCTGGACGGTCCTTTGGACAGCATGCTGTAGGCTAAAAAAGTTTAAAGTGTTTCTGAATACAATGAACAATTTTCAAGTCTGTATACTAGTATATCACAAAAAATTCACAACACTATTAAACAATTGTTGATTTTCAAATTGCTAACCTTTAGAGAACCTGGAAAAATTATTTAAAACAAATTTTTCCTGGCCTTACACCACAAACTTTAACACCATTGGCAAGAGTGTGAACAGCAAAATAGCCTCTGCATTTAATGTCCCACAATCCATTTTCTTGATCTGTTAGAAGTTTGGTTTGACAGAAGTTTGACAGTAACAAAATAAACAAAAGGTTATTCTGGTTAAGATGACCTAAATTTATTTCTTAAAAGTACAAGTCCAAATTTGGCAGGGCATCCTTCTATTTGCAGTCATCAAATGAAGAGGAGAGGGAAATAATCACAGGAGATCTTCATCTGTGTCCAAGGTCTGTCATGGGCCTTGACATCTGAAAAAAAAATGACCTAAACATCTAATGACTTCACAAGACATCTATTTTTGATATAAGCAAGCATTTATTGCTTTATGAAACATCAATGAATATCTGGTGTCACTGAATCACTGGAAAAAGTACTTAACTGATTTGGATATATCAAGTTGTACAGTTTTATTTCGATATTGTCATTATTTTTGCATTGTGCACACCTGTATGGGTACATCGGTTGAAATCACCACTCCTGTATGTTCTGTACTTCAAGTGAATATGCTGCCACGAACTGTACACATCACCAGCACAGAAACCACAAGCTATGACATTCTTAATGTAACCAATACACATTAATCCCCATTTGTTAAAAGTGTGATGTCACAGGTGTCAGTTTGAGTGATTACTGTAAATCGATAAATTTACCTTTCTATTAGATCTTACATTCTATTAAAACTGGTATTTCAAATACAGAATAAATGCAAAGGTGCATGTGTTGTAATGATCCAGATATTGGGGTATTTCTTAAAATACCATAGCTTTGGTATCAGAAAATATCGAAAACAATGCTGTTGCATCAAATATGCATCCTGTACTGTTGTGACTTTGTTGACATGCATGTTAATTCAGTGTAGCATATATAATTTTCATTGATTTAATGTCAAGTTCTGTACATTTGTGAGGAATTACCTTGCCTACCATCACATAAATTCTGTTTATTATTCTGCTTTTCAATCAAATGGCAACAATTAAATAAGCATATTTTCTGTACAGTGCCATGAACCTCAATATCTTGGTGGCCAATGTGACTGAGCATTGTGGAACATTACCAAAGTTGATAAATGTGATCTTATTAGTTAAATACGTTGTGGTCGGAAAATTGAACTGAAATTTTGGGTGCACAGCAAAGCTGACTTCACATATGCCTGTCAAATGTTGAAAAGATCCATCCTGAACACATTTCACCTAAAGGTTTTATGCTGCACTGATATAGCACGTTAGCCTATGGAAATTACATCAAGGAACAGAATATAACTGGCACCTTTTTGTACTTTTCACTCTAATGCGGAATGTTATTCACAACTGTAGTTTTAAATTGCAATAAAACCCAAACAAACATGCCCAGACAGTTATCGAAACCTGAACTTTATCTTGCCTAACACTGCATGCCGATTTCATTGATGCCTGATACTATCACTGTAATATTTTTTACCGTTGCTACAATAAAAAGTAAACAATTTTATTGACAAATGCTGTTATCTGGATCATTCGGTAGTCATGTAGGTGGATGGCAGGATATTGTTCTCTGGACTGTCAGAAGTTTGATCCACACTACACTAATCTACGCGCGGTACAGCTGGCGTCACTTACCGACTTGTAACTTTGAACTTACATGGACTTTCGATCACACCCAACTAAATGATACTGGCAAGTTCGGTGTTCATTTGATACTGAATGTGGCATTTTAAATGCCACCAGTATGATTACATTATACCTGCTGGACTTCAGTCATGAATTTCGTTAGCTGAGAATTGCGATATGTGGTCATTTACAGTCGTGACATAAATTTTCAGTTTTAAGTAAATAATACTTCTCGTTGGTATTTCTGAATGACCCATGACTGATTTTCGGTTTGCATAATTTGAAAATAGAGTTGCGCATAATAACAACTCATAATGAAACACTTACCTCTATATATTTGAAGAAAGCTAAACTCTGATAACCAAGCTTGTGTTCATGTTGTGTCGTCTGCTTGAAAAATAAGAGTGCCCTCTGGGAAAAGCTAACCGTTTGGAGTAGTGTAGCTTGAGTAAAATATCTGTTGATACCCGATGTTGGGCCAACGTCAGGCCAACGTATGAAATCCGACCGTGAAGTTGCTAATCATTGCCAACGTCATGCTAACGTCAGAATGCTATCAGGGAAGCACATTACAAGAGGTTTTCGACTTATTTAGGGGAAGTGCACATAACCTCGTGAATACTTGCAAATGGGTGACTTTGTTGAATCGAAATCATGGCTCAAAACTGGGCTCCACAGCAGTGGCAAATGACCACATATGAAACCATAAATTCCTTTAAAAACTGACGACAAAATCTCATGTATATCTGGTCATTAGATGGAACTTTCACATGGAATGAAAAACTGCCGTCAGTCATACTAGGGGCTTACATGATACTGCCGAAAGTGTCCCACAACAATGTAGAAAAACAAGAGCATAAAAATATTTGCAGCAAGACTTGATGCTCGGTCAGATTGCAGATTTTTGCAGTGTCATATCCAGAAATTCTATCATCAAAAACTCCACCATGATCTTCATGTTGATGAAGATCTCTCACCTACCATGGAAAACATGATTGTTGTGTTGTGGTTCCAACTGATCCATCTTGGTCTACCTCAGCTTGTTAAACAGAAGTATGGATCTAAACTCTGAAATCAGACTCTGGCGTCACTCAAACCTGAGATTTCACAAGCCCTATCTTCTTTTCTGGAGGAACTGCATAGCACTGGAGACACTAAAGCCTTTAGAGCTTACACGTCCACCTACCGAAAGAACAGACACTAGTCACAACCAGATGTCCAGGAAAGATAACCCCACAGTGAGTAAATACTGTATCTTGAGAGAAACAGCCGGGCGTCCAGCTTATAATACCCATTACCTCAGGAGTTGCAGATAAAGAACAGAACTTCTTGTTTGGTCATCCCAGTGTTAAATGTGTGATAGTTGAACCCATATCCCAATGCTTTTTATGAACACCATCCAGTTCAACAACAGGTGACGACACTTGCGACAGTTTAGAGCCATTAATTTCCCCATTACTAGTGTATCCTAACGAGTGCGACAAGCCAATGGTCTTACACTCCTGGAAGTAGTTGGAGGAGTCCACTGCACATTGACCAGAGAAAATGATTCTCACTGACGTGATGCCCTCATTGTTAATCAACTTTATGTCAACATTCTTGCAAGAATTCCTTTCCATAAAAGCAAACTGACATTGCTACTCATCCTGCTAAGAACCAGATCGTTATCAAGGGGTTGAACGCCATATATTATGGCAAGCAGCATGGAAGTCATGCCACAGCTAGACTTACTCAGGCTTTTCTTATCCTGGCCCCCTCCCATCAGACTCCTCTCCTGCCAAATGTTCCTAAGGACAGTGTGCCTGACCTTGATGGTCTCTAGAACCAAGGCTTGATTGTCCTTGCATGAGAAAGCTTGGCCTCCACGGCAGCCCATTCCATCTATAGATAACAAAATCATTATCATGAATACCACAACCAGCTAAATTACCCTCAAGGGTCATGAACACTTTTGCCAGATCAAACACATCTCGAAACCTATTAAGGTTGAATCACATCCTATGACCATACCAGGACCCAATGCAGACCCTATACTACCATGTTCCAAGGACATATCACTTGATCCAGACAACATCCTTGGCACTGAAATGGTTAGGAATTTACCGATCTCCATGAGGAATTTGATCCAGTCTTTCATCCATCAGTGTCAAAGTACAATGGTGCCAGTGGAGGCTGTTGTGAACATGGCCCCAATCTTGCCACCTCAACGAAAGGCCGTCTCCCACACTGTAACCAAGATGCCTTGAATGAACTACAATGTAAGTTTCATGAGCTGGAAAAGGAGCATTTTTTAACCAAGCCTGAGCAGGTCAACATCACAGTCAAATACCTCAATATGTCTTTCCTGGTACGAAAACCAAATGGGGGCAGTTAGGTTAGTGACTTCCGTTGGAGAGGTTGGACAGTATTGTAAACCACAACCTGCCCTTATGCCCAACGTTGACAGTGTGATCAGAGAAATTGACAAATTGTTCATTGTTAAGACTGACTTACTGAAGTCATTTTATCAAATACCTTTGTCTCACAACCCCATGTAATATTTTGAGGTTGTCACGCCTTTGAAAGGAATATGGGTGTACACATGCTGAGTTATGAGTATGCCAGGTTCAGAGGCTTATCTTTAGGAACTGATGTCATGCGTGTTTGGTCACCTTGTTCAGGAAGGACGTGTGATCAAACTGGCTGATGATTTGTTTTGTGGTGGGGACACAGCTGAAGAAGCACTTTATAACTGGCGTCTTGTCCTCACTGCCGTACATGCCAATAATCTCCACCTCAGTGCCTCCAAAGCAGTAATTTCCCTCCAATCAACCAACATCTTGGGATGGATCTGGGACAGTGGTTCTTTGACTGCAAGTCCACTTAAGATTCCAGCTTTATCTGCTGTGAAACCTCCAACCACTGTTCAAGGACTGTGATCTATACACAAAATATATGTTTCCTTTGAATTCTGTAACAGCTTCACAACAGTCAAATGAGAAAATCTTATGATCAGATAATCTCATTGCAGCATTCCGTGATGCCCAATCTGCATTGACCTCTTACAAGATTATTGCTATACCTCGCCTGACAGATCAACTCTATCAATGGTCAGCAGGTACCTTGTTAACATCACACATATCGCTGGAGTTTCGGATTACATAAATCATCATGCAAGTGAGTGCCCAGACCAGAGCTGTCAAATTTGCAGGTTCATCGAGGAATCAGGAGAATCTGAGTTCTTCCCCAGTGTTCGGGATGTTATTGAGAATGATGTCAAAATGCCATTTACAAGTCATGCTACATGGCAGCATCACAGCATGAGTGCTCTGATCTTAGACGTAGACACTGTCATCTGTCTCAAGGGACACACCCAAGTAAGAGGTTACTGACATTCCTGATGTTAAACGGTATTTGAGAATGACTAGCAAATGATGGACTCCTAGTTGTCAAAGACAACACACCATTCCAACAAGCACGGGAACATATTTTTGTACGAAAAAACAGTCGTTGATGGGCTCCTAACTGCCCTTCACATTCCCTTTAATCACCCGTCCTACTATCAGCTCAAACAGATATTTAGCAGATATTTCTGTGCCTTGGATATTGATAAACCTACATCCCCAGCTACAGAGACTTGCCATCACTGCTTGTCTTTAAAACGTATCCCTTCACAGCTGTACCCCCCAGTCAACAAGAACTGTCCTGGACATGATATGCTCCATATTGACTGCAGATGTTATGAAACGTTACGGTCATCTTGGTACTCCGTGAAACTGTTTCTTCTTTCACAAAGTCTAGCATCATACCCAGTGAGAAACATGATGATCTGAAGATGGCGGACCTCAAGCATTGCAGATCTGATGGATGTCTCATCAGAGTGGATCCTGTACCTGGATTTGTCTCACTTGCCAAGGACCCGAGGACAAGCAAGGCATTTATTTGGAAATTGGTTCCCCGAAGAATTTTAATCGAAACTCTGTTGCTGAGAAAGCAGTTGAGGAGCTAGGCCTTGAGTGTCTGCATTACAATCCTGAAGGGGGTCATCTCTCACAGTTACTTTGGCCCTTGCAATGGCCAATTTGAACTCCAGAATACAGAAAGGGTGACTTTCTCCTAGAGATGTACTCACTCAGAGAGACCAAATCACGGAGGAAAATCTCCCTGTCTGCGACAGACAACTGATCTTTCATCAGTTATCAACTTGACAACAGAATCATTTCCCAAGCAGCAAATCAAATGCTCGTCGTCAGTCTAAGTAAACTTATCCTCAGTACTTTTCTTTACACTCCACTACTGAGTCTAACAAAACCTTATGGGAGGTCACGTCAGGTAACCTTTGAGACTGACCAATCAGAACACAGCTTACCAAATCGCGAAAGTGGACATTCGCACATACCTTTTGAACTTTTTATCTTGAAAAGGTTCGTACCCAAACGATTTCGATTGCTATTTAGCGTACGTTTGCTTCCGGGTGATGCACACGGCATATGTACAACCATGACAACGGTGAGTAAACAGTCGCTGAAAGTAGTGTTTTGGCAGTATTCAAGGATGTCATCTTGCGGAAATATTAGTTAATGGTAACCATGTCAACAGAAACCCCAAAGTGTATATACTGCAGGTCAAATGACTGTGTTATATGCGAATGTTTGTTTGTGTGGAGATCTGTGTCAGTGACCTGAATATTTTGAAAGTTCCTCCGATCCCCAAATAGTAGCCTTTGTCTGATCGGTTAAATCTATTTAACCGTCTCGCGTTTGATTGGACGGTGATTGGTCACTCAAAGGTTACCTGACGCGACCTTCTAGTAGGTTTTGTTAAACTCAGTGGTGGAGTGTAACGAAATACTCTGAGACTAAGTTTACTTAGACTGGTTTGTGGTAGTCGGCGCTATGATTCATGATATCTCGATGGGTGATTTGGTGTATCTCAAGTCTGACCGAGACAAAGCGTGTGCTTGGAGAAAGTACATGGTCACAGCAGTGACAGACAGGTGTCTGCAAATACGTAAGTTTACCCAGTCTCAGTTTCTCAGGTGCATCTGTCAGACTTACATGGTATTACCCAAGACATTACCTTTGATGAACATTAATAGGTTATGTTCACATGACTTGTTTTCTCCGGAAGGCAGGAGAAAGGACAGTCATGCCATCATGTGCGATCCTCGTTTGTTTCTTTTCTATTTTCTTGTATGGAATGGTATAGTTCACCATTCCTAGTTTCTGTCTGCTGCTTGTTATGGTTGCTGAATAAACCCCATGGTGTTGAGAGATCGCTTTTGTGTGCTGGCGCTGTGTAAATCTGTGCTTGGTGACACCATCACCTGATACTTGGGAGCATTTGATGGCAATGCAACAAGTCAGCATGACTTTGTTGACAAATAAGCAATTTGATGAACTTTTTACACATTTTATACGCAACTGACTGAAAATCCGTCCGAAAATGATGTCATTGCAGTTGGCTGCATTGCTCTGGCAATATAACCTGTCTGTGGTTTCATGGGGGGGAGCAAGAGTGAGGCAGATGACTTTTGGACAACATTTAATTGCTTGATATTGATTAACTACACTTTTGTTTTGTTGTTCTGCTTCATATGTAATTTTCAAAAGAGTACAAAAAATGTGAGTTTATTTGTTCTTTATGATCATAGCTAACAGTGGATCACTATGTACCATATTCAGTTGCCCACAAGCATGAATGTAAAATATGCTAGTAGAGTTACTTTCTCTCACTGCTGTGTAATGACCACCATAAGAATTAGTAATACAGCTTTTATGTGATTATACATGGTCCACAGCAACCCATGCTTGATGAAAGAGATAACTTCATGGATTAAGTAGCCCAGCTACGTGGCTTGGTTCTAATGCTTGGCCTTGTCCATGTTGTGCATCATCTGTCTGCCAGAGAAGAATTCATCTGTCGATGCCCCCACGCTCCCACTTTCCCCTTCAAAATTCCTGGATCCACCCATGATTATTAGCATTCCCTGGAGGGATGTCTGTGGAGTTTATGCTTTAAATACCTGCTTTCTTTGTAGTCAGTCTTTTTCTTACCCGGAATGCTTCTGTGCTTCAGAACCTGTATGGTTTAATTCCTTCTTTGAACCATCCCCTCCGGCCGTACCAGACATGAGAAGGGCAGAAGTTCAACACCAGGAACACCTCAATATTCCCAGTGAGGAAATTCTGTTGTCCGCTAGTGACCAAGTTGAGGTGACCACTGAGGAGGAACCCATCGTCGGGGGGAAATCTGATGATGGCAATTTTCCCCATGATAGTGGTCGATACACCAGCCTAACAAATGGTTAGTGAAATTACAATCACTCATTGTTAACAAGCGCCACATCTAATCAGGCTTTGTGGTTTGTGGAAGTGACTCAATGTTGTTTTATGCTGATGTGAGCAATGTTTTAGATTTTCTTGCATTAGCACACTCTGTAGACAGGGTTGTACTGTAGTTCCGTGGTTGTACAACTTGTTTATTACAATGAATAGGATGTTTCCATGTTGATATCAAGCAGGAGATACACAGGAAGGAGTGAGTGAGTGAGTGAGTGAGAGTGAGTGAGTTTCAGCAATATCATGGGCTTCACTTATTGTACCCATGGGTCTTCAGCTTAACTATTACACAACTTCATGCTCACGATCTTTCAGGACTGATCAAAGATGCCGACTGAGTTGTAATTGCAGTTACTGGCAAACCAGGATAAGTTTGACAGGCCAGATAACATGTTTCTGACAAGTAGGTGGTGCACGACAAATGGCAAGCACCACTGGACGGCACTCATACACGCTAATATGGGTCAATTGTCAGGTCGCTGGTTAACTTATCCTTGTTTGACAGTAGGTTTAGGATTACTATGGAGAAGATGAAGACTCTGGTACCTAACCATGAAATCAAAAACAATTTAGTTACATTTCACTCACTCCTAGTTTGGAAGTGTGGATTTCCCTCCCAAAATAACAACACAAGACTGAAATACTCCACTGATAGTCCTCTCTTCTGAATTCAGATTCTGTAGATCTAAAAAGTACAGTTCACAGCAAGATAATCAATGGCCCAGCCTTTATCATTTAAGTTCAGAAGTGGCGTTTTCACTACATTTGTGTGATTCAGAAATTGTATAATCATGGCAGTTAGGATGCCATTGGAATTATATTGGAAGAACACGTGGATTAATAATCGTTCAGTCTCCCGCTGGAGGTGATGACATTGACTCTAAACATGAACATGTTTTCACAGAATTCTGTAGTGTTATGGTGTTAGAAGATGGAATGGAGGTATGCACATTGTCTCTGCCATGGAGTGAGCATGCAAGCACAGTGTACAGAGTAATACAGGCAAAGGTAAGACTCTCCATTGCACATATTGCAGATAAAGTTTGGAAGATAACTTTTCAATATTTGTACGTCTGAAATTTAGGGTGGAACCTGGAAGTTCAGTCCTGTTTTAAGTCAGTCTTGAATAAGAATACTTAAATGCTGATGTTTTTGATGCTTTAATTTCAATACTGCACCTGAGGGATTTGTACAGCTGATTTGTCAGTTGAAAGTCAAAGACATAATTCAGTTTTGGTGTTTCTGAATTAAAAGAAAATGACACTGTGAAAGTTTTGTAACAGAGAGAGAGATAACAGCTAAAAATAATTGTGAATATACTCCTCACAAGCTGTTAAGGAACAACAGTTATTTTGTGAAAAGCACTTTTTGTCTATAATTTTCAAACTTATCCTGTCTCATGGTATGCTCTTAATTCATGGATGGTTGAACCCAAACAGCACGTCTCCGGCACCCATCTCCTGGAAGCACCTCTCTCCCTTGGAGACGGTGTGCTTAGTAAGCCATGAGTTCAGTAGATATCATCACAAGACCAGGAGTTACATGCATGCTCAACAGACCTTGCTTGTGCATTGCTATCAATGGTTGTCACCAGTCTACACAGCTCTGGCTGTTTGCACTGCCATGACATAGGGTATCTGCGTCCCACTGTCCGACTGTTTTATGAGTGTATGCCATGAGATAAAATAAGTTTATAATTTTGAAAATTGAACTAAAAATTGTATATTTATATACATATCCTATCTCATTTGATGAATTCCTGTTCAACCTCCCCGCTATGCAGATTATTTAAGAATAGGTTTATCCTATTGGCTCCAAGACTGAGAATGGTGATTCATTAGAGGTCACATGGGTAGTTTGTAGGGTGTGGTGAATGGTGTGGGTGGTGGCTGGTAAGCTGTCTTATAAGGTGGGCATCGTAGACTGTATGGGTGATTGGTATGTGTTATATGTGGTTTTCGATTGGCCAATCACCAATGATCATATTTAGATGAAGTTTTAGCGTAGCAATCGTCAAAGCAGGTGGGTGGGGTTCACCGAAGTGTCCGGTCTTGTCTAGATACATTGTACTGTGAAGCATTTCAAGTCGGGGTCATCTCAAAATTTTTTTTATTTTACAAAAAAATCATTATTCCTCGCAATGACACGAGGACCTGTGATGGGTGATGGCTTGTAAGCTGTCTTATTGGGAGGGCAGCATGGGTGACTGGACAAGAGGGACCTTGGGAGAAAAGTATGTATCATTCCACTCAGTGTTGAATCAAGAGAAAGAAGTGCATACTGTGAGATAGGACAGGTATATGAATATACAAATTATAGTTTAAATTTCCAGTATCTCAAATTATGTAAAAGACAAATGCTCAGGAATTGAGATGTTTTTTTCATCTGAGAAGTTTTCTGTTCCTCTGTCATCTCCTACAAGACATGCAGAGCTGCTTGTTTCACTATAAGAGATTGATTGCCACTTTTTTTTCCTTCAAGGTGTATGTTATATTAATTTTCTAATTTTTATTCAGATGAAAATGCCTCAGCGATATTTTCTGCGACACAATGGGCAGATTCTGCGGTTTGAGAAACAGCTCAATGAACTACCAGAAACCCATCCCACGATGCCGCTCCGTCTACACTTGCATAGACTTTCTGAAATAGGGTCAAGGTCAAATCAGAGATCAGGGTCAAGGACAGTTATAGAAGGAGCTGCCTACAATGGCGATGACCATGTTGTCTATGATGACTCAGTACAAGCATGTAAGCAATCATTTATGACAGGGGAAAGTGATGAGCAGTTCACACCGAGAGAAGATGATGAACATCCTGAAGAAGACAAACTGCAGGAAGAAGTTTGTCCTGGAGACATTGGTGATGAAGCTGAAAACCAGGGTTCAGATAATACAAATGAGGAGAATGCTGATGATCTGGAACAGGGGAATGAACTATTGGGTGAAGGTGGAGAAGATTTATCAGATTTTAGGTCCACAAATATGGAAGGACAAATGTCACTTGAAGGACAAGAAGATGCATTGATTGATGAGACTGGAGAAGATGGAGGAAGAAATATTAATGATGCAGATAGTAATGCATCAGTGTGTGGTGACTCTCTGACATGCAGTGAAGAAAACTCCACAGAAGATGAAGGAGATGCTAGCAATGAGGAAGGGGAAGGTGTTGTAGGTCCTTCATCGAGGAATGAACCAAGGGCCAGTGTTGATCCTGAAGATTCAGATTCTGAAACCGTTGATGAAGTAGTGAGGGATGTTGATTCTGAAGTGAATGGATCTGAATCAGATGAAAATGATGAGGGAGGTGATTCTGGACTGACAGGTGATGCTACAGAGACTAGTTCATTCTCGGATGTTGGTGTGACCGTGACGAATGAGGCCTCTACTCCGATGAGTGAGGAGTGTGGTTCTCTGGAAGATGACAGCTGACAACAGAGGCAACTTAACTAACACCCTTTCCACATCCATAATACAACCTGGCTAAAAGCAGAAGGGATTTTACAATTGTGTCTGTATCACGTGTATATATTTGTTCACCAGCATTATAGCTGTAAACAAATTGAGTCTGCACCGAACAATCCAGTGACTGTCACCACAGATACAATGAAAGAGCATTTGTTTATGAATCACTAAGAAATAGTGCTGATACTAATTGTCAGCAAAAAGCGTATCCTTCCCTACTGGTGGCACCAATCCTAAGTTTCATCAATTGTTCACCTATAATAATTTGTGAACATGTGGTGTAAGATGAAATGGTGAAAATGTTTGGCACTGATTTTTCCCATACACCAGCATGGAGGTGCTGCACCAAGTGCTCAATGGAGTTCTGTCCTGAAGCTCATCAACCAGAAATTACATTCTGTACTTAAGGGTAGGTTACAGCGTGAAAGATATGCTACAGCTTTGTCAGACATTCTGCATCCATTTCAAGTGAAGTGTATATATTTACCCAAACCAGGGCTAACAATGCTTTATAGTGCTTTTGTATGAACATGTCTTTGCTAACATTTTTGCTTATGAGATGTTTCGTTCACCTTACCAAAGTTTGTCTCCTGTCTCTGCAGGGGTGCAGTGGGTGAGCTGGTAGATGACCAGATGGTGGCCACATGAATACATGCCGACACCTAGTTGTAGATATAGCAACGTGCAGTAAACTGTGACAAAATACTGTGACCATGTGTCCCAGTCCATCCAGCTGTGAATGGATACCTCGTAAGGATGGGAAAGACACATTATGATCAACTCTGTGTGCCTACTGGGCAGCAAGTGTTGTATGGTTCCAGGGAGTTGAGATTGAAAATATGATGTGCGCTGTGATGCACATGCAATGATTGAGAGAAAACAAAGAGCCTTTGAGCAGTTGATCTTGATATTGGTGCTATGCAAGTGGATGGATGCATGCATGCATGTTAAATCTTCTCTGTAAACCAGCGCACTGGTGTATCTGAAGTTACCATGTTCACCATTAACAACAACAATGTTTTGGTGAGACGTTCAGATGCAGCTCTCACTGTGCAAGACAGACATACTTATGGCTAATGTCCAGGTATTTTTCCCCCCTATGCGTTTTACGGGTGGTATTAAAATGCACCCTGTCCGTCAGTCCGTGCACATTTATCTTTTCCTGAGAAAAACTTTAAAACCATTCAATATTTCTTCACCAAATTTGGCACATAGATCTGGTGGTGTATTAGTGCCTTTTGGTTGTTTGGGTAATCGTAATAAAATATTTTTCATGTTTCCATGGCAACAAGTTTGACTTGGTAATTCAGGGGATATTGATGACTGTGTCTCCTTGTTATATGTAATTGCAAAGCTGTTAGTGTTTTTTTTTAAGGAAACCTGCTATGTATTGTCATCTCGTTATTTGTTCCTTTTGGTTTAAACTGAGAGAATTGAACATGGCAGGAATATTTTATTTCAGTGTATTGAAAGAATATCATGAAATCATTTCACAATAATTGCATTAATAGGTGTCACTGTGGTGACATTGTGTAAACAAGATATCTAAACTGAGTATATTATGAAGGAATTTTCACGAAAACTGTTAAAGAAGTATCAGTGAAATATTGTAGCTTCTTTGTTCCAGCTTCTGCTGATTATTAATGCTGGAGGTGTTTGTGTGTCACTGAGAGAATTACTGCTTCTCTTTGTTGATGATTTCAGTTGTGACATATTCATGGCTATTGTCTAGCCTTTTTTAGAAAAATATATTTAAACTTTTAGACATATCTATGTTTACTTGGTACTGAGGCAGCTAATTTTTTAATGTTGTGTTATGACAGTTTCTGCTCAAACCACAATATGATCCTTGTGCTTTTAACTGAGGAAATTGAATGGGACTTTTTTTCTCATACTACACTGCTTTTTTCTTAACTTGGCACTTAAGTGATGGCAGAGGAATTGAGTAGGTAACCATGCTGCTTCAGTTTCAGTAATGACGTTTACAGTTAAACCATATGTGCATGTTATAAATCACTCAGTGCTTTTCACCTGCTTTGATCTCTGCAGTACATAGGGTCCAAGTGAACATGGTTTTTTTTGCATACAATGTATTTGTATTTCCCACATATGTTAAATGTACAAGATATCATTTTATTTTAGTGATCACCACTGACTATATGACATTTAAACAAAATGGTAAACATATTCCGACAAGCTTAAAATAAAATAAAAAGGGTTATTTGTGTTTAAGTTGAGTGTGCAAATAATTCAATGTATACAATAGTTTAAATTATTTAAATAGTGAACATCTGTATAATAAATGTGCACATAGCGAACTAAAAAGTTGTTAAACAGACAATTTAGGAACTCTATGCAATGTTTGTGTCATATTATATCATCATATAATTGTAAGCAATGCAACATCTCGGCAGAGAGTTTAGCGGTCACCGTGGCAGTGGGTAACATTTTTTCCAGTTGTCAGTGTCCTGGTTTGCTACTTGTCAACAACAAGACTCCATTGTATGTTTTCGTAGTGTTTCAGTGTATATAGCGTGAGTGTATTGCCTTACAGTAGCAGATGAATTCCTGCCAATGAAGTAACATGTGGAGTAGATTGCACTTGCTGAAGATAATAATAATGATTAATAATTATGTAGCACCAGTTTCCATGCACTTGTACATGATCAAATAACATGTTAGTGTTACAGATAACCCAGAGTGTCTGAAAGACACTAGAAGGTCATACATCATACAACGTATCCCACCGGGTACCCATTAACTGCTGGGTGAACAGAGGCAATTTATCAAGAAATCACTTGCTTAGGGTGAGACCACATGTATCACATATGCCTCATTATGTACTGGAAACTCTCATAAGTCAAGCTGCCAAATATGGTTACCTCTTTGAGGACTCTCCGCTAGAAATTCAACTAGAGAGTGACCTGGGCTCTGTGCACATGACCATACAAGATTAGACAGTGTATACTTAATAAGATAGTCTGTAGATTAGATAAGACTGTAGAAGAGATTCAACAACATGTTTTTGAATTCTATCAATGGATGCTGAATGGTATGGAAGTCAGTGGGAAATTGAGATGTTTGACCGCATTACTCTGCCTAGTGACTGTTGCCATTGCATCCAGTCATGGCTGACTAGTCCATTAGCTAGTCTATGAAGCTTCATATCATGTCATAGTTGAGTTGACTGGACTAACACAGATTCAATACATGAGGAAGGCATGTCATGTAATGACCCGAGTAGATTTAGGTCCCTTAAAGCTCAAACAAATCAGTGTGCAGAAATTCTGATCATGGATACAAGTGCAGGATTCTCCCTGATACTATTGCTTGGTTGTCAGCTTCATAGGCCTCATAAGATATATCACATGTTTTCTTTGAATGTGAAATAGTTCAAAACTTTAGGCTTGAAGTTGAAGAATTCCTGAATGATAACCTCTAAACCAATATGAAACTATCTAAATTAATTATCATGTTTGGACTGCCCTCAAATAATCAAATAGTAAATCACACATTACTACTGGCAAAAAGATTAATCTATACTTCAAGCCTTAAACAGCAGGATATATCTTTTGCTAAATTTCTGAAATTACTGAAGATCATATGCCTTAATCGAAATGTTTATGGGAATGAAAAATAACAAACGTGGTTGGTTTTACTAGGAAATGGCAACATGTAGATTCGATACTCTGACATTTTAAAATAAGCACATATACAAAATACAAAATAAGCACTAACAAATATGGCCACTACAGTAATCATATTCTAACTTCTTTTTCTTAACTCAGTATTTCCATGGATTTCATGTCTGTCTGAGATTGGTATCACAAATGACTTCTTCAACTTATAGCTGAAGATAGAGTTGAAATGGTATACTGCGGAATTGGTAGAACCACAACATTTTGACCTTTGATACAGTATGCCTTAATGCAATCCAAAATTTGAGCATTTTTGGTTTTTGTACTGTCAGTTTATTAAACTTGTCTAAAATGTGTAGGAATCAAATCATTTTGTCAAAATCTATGCATGTCTTTGCTAGATGTTTGTAACTTTCCTGGAAGTAAGTTCTCATATACCACTATGGACTGAACTGAATGTCTTATACCACAAAAGGTAAGATACTGTGGAAATAAGCATACCATTAAAACCGTAGCTGAAACTGTATATGTACGAAATACTGTTGCTGAAATGACATTCATTGTCAGTTGTTAGCATTTGGCCTTCTTGTTGATGAAACCCTATGCAATCCAAGTTACAGGTGGTCAGATAATGCAGTTGTTATGCACAAGTTGTAAATACAGGAAGAAGGTGATGTCTAATGCCAGGCTAAGTTGCAACCATTTTAACACTTACAACCATCATATATTCTGTTATGATAAATACCCTGTATCCAGTGACCAAAGAGTCACTGTCAGTTTGTCAATCATCTGTGTCAGTATATTTGGTCAGTTGTGGTAAATACCTTGGATCATTGATGATGTTTTTGAAATGAGTATAGTTTTATGCCTCACTCAGCAGTATTCCAACTCTGGACCAGACAATCCAGTGATTAACAGCATCAGCATTGTTCTACACAGATGGGATACAGTGTCATGTGTTAACCAGGTCTCTGATCCTGTGTTTCTGACACAATGCAACAGTGTTGAATGGATTCAGGATGTGTATTGTAATCACATGGAGATGTTTTATGATGTATAGTTGTGGGTGTTTGTCAATATGCTGGATAATTGTTGAGACCGGGTTTTGTAATGTTCACCTGGGTGAGACGATCTGATTCCATGTTTGACAGATCTAATTCTGTTCCATGCATTCAGAGTTGAGAGGGATTCCTTTTTGACATATGTAGGTCTGTTCAGAACATTCCAAGTTTGAGTTTCAGACAATTTGAAAAAGCAACAAGACTGCAGAATAGGAAGTACAGAAGTATACTCAGTTATATAATAGTAGTAACTGGTATACACCTCAATAGATCAACTATAAGAATACTTCAGGAAATAGCATACTAGAGGAATAGGCATACTGCAGTAATAGACATGATATAGGGATTGGCATATTGCAGGAATAGGCATACTGCAGAAATTGAGATGAGATAGGGATTGGCATATTGCAGGAATAGGGATACTGCAGGAATAGGCACACTGCAGGAATAGGGATACTACAGGAATAGGCATACTGCAGGAATAGGGATACTACAGGAATAGGCATACTGCAGGAATAGGCATACTGCAGGAATAGGGATACTACAGGAATAGGCATACTGCAGGAATAGGGATACTACAGGAATAGGCATACTGCAGGAATAGGCATACTGCAGGAAAAGGCATCGTACACTCTTCAAAAAAGTAGGGAATCTTCATTTTTTTTATTTACGATTAAAAATATTTAACAGATTTATCGGAGTCAATCAGTGTTGATATGATATTATTGAATGTTTTGAGAGTGCATCACCATTTGCACTTCCTTACAACCATAATTATTTGGAATGTAGTCGCTTTAGAAAGATGATTGGTGTATGGCATGTAATTTGCTTGTATACGATTTTCCTTCCAAAACGAATGACTAGAAACAAACACTAACAAATGTGTGATGCAAGACGAGTGTCAAAATTAATGTTCTAAGTGATTTCTCAACCTTCTTGAAAAAAACCGTCAAAATTGAGAATGGGACCCCATGCATTGTGCACGTGCATATCATGTGTTGTGTTGACTGCAGTAGAAGGTATAATGGCGTAATGGATGTCTATGGGAAACACAGGATGCGATATTATTCATAGCAACATATTCATTTGTGAGAAAAGATCTGTATTCAAATAATGAATCCGGTTCTGGTGTTGTGAATACAAACCAAACAAAACTTTAACTGTTTTCCAGAGGCCAGATTCAAGAGGCCACTTATTATAGTTTTCTAAAATAAAAACCCCAGTACTCTACAGTCACATTCACCCAGCTGCTACAGTTGAAAACTCTGAAATGTTTTAAATATTTATTTCTTACTGTAATACTGCGAAACTGTGTTTTAGTTTGATCCAAAACAAGCATACGATTTGGTGTAAATTATCTTTATATTTATTTCTATAAAGATTACTGAGAAAATCAATATTAAATTGACTTAATGTTTAAATGTCAAAATTATATTGACTTACATATTATTCAAATATTAAATTTGACTAGTTCAGTAAATCTGAAACAGAAACATGAAAATCATATATACATGTTAGTTTACATGGTATATTTTTTTATCTGATTTATTTCTGTACCTTTTCATAGAAAATCTGAATAAAATGTCCATGCACCACTAGGCCATAGACATAGGCAAGGACATGACATGTTAGCTGTCATTGTGTTACGTGTGTGTATGGAGTATGTGAATGTGTGTAGATATTGTGACTTTCACTGTTGTCATGTGCATCTGTAACCTTGGCAACTCCGAGAGCCAGGATGAGGTGCTTCATTGCTTCAAAACATAAGATCTATAGAATGGGATAAAAATATGTCTGGAGACATCTTGTGGAATCTCGTGCAAAGTATTTTTTCTTTCATATAACTAATAACATTTTTCTTTTAAGCATTGTTTTAAATGCAAATTAAACTTGTATAAATAAAAACTTAGGTGCTTTAAATGCTTCATTAAGCAAAACTTCCCTTTGTTTTAATTTGTTATAACTATACATATTTTTACAAAACACTCTTGTTATAATCCTGTTCATTTTTAACAAAGTTTACTGTAATGGGTCATTTGATGTCAGTGATAAACTTCAGGAGTACTTCAGAGACTTAACACAGAAATTGTATATTTTGTTACATATGTATTTCTGACAATGTTTTGAATGGACATCAAGTGTCTTGATTCAACATTTATTAAGAATAAAGTACATAAGTTTCTTCTTCTTCATGGTCCTTGCAGTTCATCATCATTTGCTGTTTTAGTGCTGTCAGCACAACAGCATGGCCTCAGTGTAGACGGCTGATGTATGTCCCATGTGTTGTTTCAATGTGTCAGTGTTTTCAATGTGACTAGGATGGTCACGTTAGGACAGACTGACAAGATTTGTACTCACTGTCACAATACATTGCGTCACATGATGATGTAACATTTCCTTGTAGCATGTCCACGTGCTGTCACAATACATGATGTCACACAATGCTGTAACATTCCCTGGTAAAATGTTGGTTTACTGTCACAATATATGATGTCACACATTGTTGTAACATTTCCTGGTAACATGTCAACGTACTGTCAAAATATGTGATGTCACACAATGTTGTAACATTTTCTGGTAGCACGTCAACTTACTATGTAAGTACATGGCGTCACTCAATACAACAACATTTCCTGGTAACATGAAAGTGTATCTTTACTCTCAAAAGCATATATACTTAAAAGCTATACTGAGAAAATCAAAGCAAAAAATTGTTTGCATAATCATAAAAGTTGTAAAATCCTTTCCTTTATCACAAAAATGTCCATTGACTATACATATATATCTTAAGCATCTATTTATAAATACGTATCTGAGCGTATTGGTGCCATATATGTTTTGGAAAATGTGAGAGTATGCTGCCCCACTGGCTGCACATAATCTGACCAAACGCGGTTACATATAACACAAGAAAGCGCACTCCACACAGTTATAAACCTCCAGTGACGTCACTCCGTTGTTCTGGGGGAACACTTTTTTCGTAATATTCCTCATATCTGATACAATCCCTCTGGGAATTATCTAAATAAAGTCCCTCTGACACGTGCATTATCTTAACAACGTCGGCCCAGGGGCATTTCCCGCGGGAAGCGGGCTTACTTTTCAACAATGTCCGCGGATCATGTTATACGAGGGCTGGTCCAAAAGTTTCAGGACTACTTAACTTCTAAACTGGTGACACCAACTAATCTTTGGAGTGTTGTTGGGCAGTGTTCGTCGTCAACGTTTCCAGTTATTTTACTCAAGCAGATCAACTAGTTCGAACGCAACAGGTCCTTGAAGCATACTGGGGTATACATATGAAGACAACGTGAGAGATGTTGAGGGCTGGAGTTCTGATTTTACATAACATTGCTTCGTCTCACACTGGCAAAGTCTTCAGTACATCAATGTGGCTTCGAAGAACTTCCCAATCCTCCATTATTCACATGACCTGGTCCCAGGCGACTTTTACCTATTTCCAAATTTGAAGGAACACGCTATGCCGGTAATGACAAGCTCAGATCTGCTGTACTCTTATGTATACCCCAGTATGCTTGAAGGACCTGTTGCTTTGGAACTATTTGATCTATTTGAGTAAAATAACTAGAAATGCTGATGAAGAGCACTGTCCAACAACACTCCTAAGATTAGCTGGTGTCACCAATCTAGAAGTTATGGAGGCCTAGAACTTTCTGACCAGCCCTCGTGTCCTACACGTAAAGTCCACAAGAGAACAGACATCCGCCCAAACAGACTCCTTGGGTTGCCACATGCGGCGTAGTTGAAACAACTGGATCACGGAAAATCTACAAAGATATTCTCTTAATCAGTTCCTAGCTGTTTACTTCAATGATGTCCAACACTTACCTGAAGCATAAGCTCATCACCCGTGTGGACTAACTGCGGACTACTTGGACTACCTAATGTCAATCTTAGTTGATAGATGTTTGTGAGTTATGGTAACTGAGATGATCAGCTGGTGGAGGTGGTGTCTCTGAGGAACTGGTAAAGTAAAACCAAGTTCTCTTTAACAGATAGTTGGGGGTTTCACTCGTTTGTTGAAAGCCATCTTCTTCGTTTTCTGACACTAATACAGTTTATAACATGCCAGTGTTACGGGGTACGTTTCTGTGATATTGCAGACATGAACATGTAATTAAACATAATGAACAAATGTGTCTGAGCTTCCCAATGTGTGAACATGTACATATGTGCACTTGCACAGCGTCTTTAACATCCCAACCTACTTATTTCAGATTGTTTGAGCATCAGTTGCATCAATATTAAGGATACAGTTCCTCCTGACATGGACTTTGAAACATTGACCTGCCTCTCCAAATTGGTTCTTGTAAACTTAAGGTGGTTGTTTCTTGTCCACCATGGGACTAGATGAACAACTCTTTATTTACTGTTGTGATAGTACCAAGTACCAAAACCACAACATAACGATCACACAAGGTACCAAAAGTCTGAAAATAAACCCTTTAGTCATCCAAGGACGTGGGTTAAGCCTGCTCTCCTTTTTGTATTGAAACGGTTCTGTTACTTCAGTTCTTTTCATTCTAACTTTGGAAATCTCTTTCACAATGCTTCGATGTTTATTTGTAATAGCTAAGTCAAGAGCAGTTTTGTTGTCTTCATCTACCTTCTGAGTGTCTACCTTGTCCCCGAGAAAAAGTTTTACTATTTTTAGATGTCCTTCCTCGGCAGCAATGTGAAGAGGAGTTCTTCCTTTCCCATCAGACAAATTTGGATCAGCCTTGTTTTTCAGAAGGGATTGTATAGTTTCAATGTGGCCGCCTTGAGTTGCTAAGTGCAGCGCAGTTTCAGATTTCTCGGTCATAAGGTTAACCTCAACTTTGTTTTGCAGAAGTCTTCCTAATACATATTCATAACCCCACATAGCTGCATAGTGAATCGGTGCCATGCCATGGATATCTTTTAGATCCACAGATACACCTCGGACAAAACGCTTTCTGTCTTCTCTAGAAATGGCTGACTTTCTTTCTACGCTGAGAAGTGTATCCACAATGGAGTACCGTCCATTTGTAGCTGCAATATGGAGAGGCGTCATCCTGTCCACGTTTCCTTTCTGAATGTCTAAGCCTTCTTTTAAGAGAAGTTTGATCACATCTGCCTGACCTCTTATTGCTGCTAGATGCAAGGCCGTGTTCCCGGAAGCATCACAATGATTAATGCATCTATGATCTGATATCAGTAACAATTCTACAATAGACACAGATCCAACAAGTGCTGCTATTAGAAAGCTTGTTCGACCATACCTATCTGTAAGTAGTGTATTGGCTTGAGCTTTTATCAAAGTTTCTGCCACCTGTTCATGCTTACAATACAAAGCCTTTATCAACGCGGTCTCCCCTTTCTTGTTCTGAACATCAACATCAATATCATCCTCACTCAATAGGAGAGATACCATTTCCAGGCTATCCGAGCTGGCTGCATAGTGAAGAGCTGTGTTGCCCCGTTTACTGACGGAGTTGACATCCACATACTTCAACAGAATCTCACATCCTTCTGCATGGTCCCACTTAGCACAGGTTCTAAATAATTCCCCTACTTTGTATCTATTTTGATGCAGCATGGGCATATTTGTCTCGATCTTCTCGATAAGCTTCCTCATGAGCCTCACATTACCATATCTGCTACACACACGAAGGCATTGCATTGTGGAAATACCTCCTGAAGCACCTTCCAACAATTTCCGTTCTAAGGAGGGTATGTTGCAAATAGGAATGAAAGACAGTATTTGTTTCTTTGAGTGTGCATCTCTCATTTTGAAATTCTCTCCATACTGAAGCAGTGTTTGTATTGCTTCGAACACAACTGGGTGAGTCAGTGACACGTGGGACATGACAAACTGAAGATGACCTTTCAACATTTCTTTACACAGACGTTGTGCAAGATCTTTCGCTGACTTTTGGTGGACGATGATGGCATAATCAAACTCTGCAACTTCATTTGGCTCCAAGCAGACATGCTCTAAATACCTGAGACTGCAACGATCTATAAATGTAGTTTCATCATGTTCTGCTAAGACCTTTGCAGCAACCTCTGAAGTCCATGAGTGTGAGAAAACGAATCCATGAGCTGACTTCTTCAGGATGTAACTGTCCATCTGTGTAAGTGCCTCGGAGAGTTGCTTACTTCTCAAAGGAGTTGCCCCGGCAGCTGTGCATAGTGTTCCTAGTTCCACGTTTGAGAGTTCTGCTGGATCTGGGATGCAGTCCTGGTGGATGCAGATTTGTAAAGCAGAGAAAATTCCAACATTCAGCATTAACTTGTTGAGAATCTTCCTCAACCTACTTTCCCTGTCCATGACCTGAGTGCTAAAAACTTCATCTCTTAGTTCTGTAATCATAAACCATTTGTGTAGCAGGGGTGATGTTGTGTTTGAACAATTAGTGACAGAATCATTCAATGTTTCATCATTTGTCCCATCACTTACTTGCGTTGTTCTCACTTCTGTATTATAAATTCTCTCAAAGTCAATTCTTTGACTCTCAGAGAAAATTGTATTTTTAAAAGGAGTGATGTGTTTGAGCGCTGCTTGAAACACATTTTTCCTGAACAGGAAGATTGTATATAACACTTGACATCTTGAAGCCGATGCTACATGTTCCTGACTTACGTCCAGCAGGACATGATGCCATTTTCGGTACTGATCCAACTGAAAGTTTGGAATACCAAAAATGTTGTCGAAAAGAACGATGTACCTTTGACTTTTTTGGATCCGAAAGTAATCCTGTGGTGTTTCCACAACGTAGACTTTCCATTTCTTTCTGTGCATGAGAGACAAAACCTGGAAAGCTAGAGTAGTTTTTCCGTCGCCAGGCTGACCAATTATCGTTGTACAAGAATGGTCCTTGAGGCATTTTGTCACATGAGGCAACAATGGTGAAGGTGCCGTTCCTGATATACGTTCCTTGATGGTTTGCTCAGTGCAATCTGAAATTAGAGTGTTCAAAACCACATGAACGTTTTAATAAATTCATGTTAGATCAGAAACGTGATTAAAAAGGGTAGGATGAAAAATGAATACAAGACATCATTCTGGATTTTTATTGTTCTTTATAGGATGTTTCGGAGCTAATTTGTCCTCTTTCATTAGGTGAATGCCGAGTAAATGTATGTAGATAGAACATGATTACGAAGGCAAGATGGGGCAATACATAAACACTACTATTCAATGACAATGCCACCATATTCCCCCAAAACGTAATGTAAAAAAGGATGAGACAAGGCATAGATGGAACTAGATATTGTCCTACCATATAGACTGTCATCTATGGTCTTATCTTGCGACTGTATTTCACCAGCTTCTCTTGTATCATCACTTGATTGTATTGCCTCCATGTCGTCACCATCAGATTCAGTCACTTCCGACCAGTACCCATCCTCATTCCTAGAGCAGCTTAAGTCATCAGCGCTTTCAAAATCAGAAGTTTCTCCCGAAAAACTGAGTTCTGAAAGTGGTTGAATTATACAGATCTAACAATTCATACCACTTGAGTTTACAAAATCAGCATGATGGTCTGATAATTCAGGCATTAGCGGCTTCAGCTGCATTGTTAAATTTCGGCTATATCATGATCAGCTGATGATCAGGTGGAGGGAGAATCTAATCATATTCCCCTTTCGTTCAACTCATTTAACATACAGTGAAAATAGAAAATAGTTATTAAATTAGATATGTTCCTTAACATTTCTACAAGGAAACGTTTGACTTCTCTGTTGAGGTGTTGAATGTTCAATCATAACTTGTTCAGAGCTGACGACTCTGATTAAGTGGAACAGAAACAGATCGGGAAGGTAGGGAGGAAAAGTCGTACCCATCTTAGCGTCTTCTCCCCTTTATGCCATATCCCTGAAGGACCCACTGATCTTGTGTGTTGGGAAGCCCACAGTCCACAGTTTCTCAGTAAACTCCAGATATTAGTTACTTTCATTTTTGATAAATTTAAAGTGCTTTCGTGATTTATATGAATCCAGATAGTATTTCTTCCACTGGTCCCAAATATCTTCTGAGAATTCACACATTTCAGGAATACAGTCAATATTTGTCATGAAGATTTGGTTTTACAATTCCTAAACCCAGTATTATACCTATAATTTCAGGTTGTTTTGTAAAATGACATAACTCATCACAAAATCACAAAAAGCCTTTCCTTGAAATGTTTTGAGAGCCGTTTAGAATGCTAGTATATATGGTTTTCACAATTTACAGTGGAGTCAAAATAAAGAATTGGTTTGCCTTACCACTGTTGTCGTTTATGAATTCATCTTCGTCCTCATGGGAATGTGGTCTGTCTTGATCTGTAAAACAAAATTTGATATGATGTGTGACATACATTCTGATTTCATTCCTCCTCGTGCAAAATGGTTGGTAAGAATATCTAATGTAAAATAGTTTTAGAACCAGTTAGCAATGCCATTACCTTCAGAATTGTTGAAAAGCCAAATGACACTTCGTCCACTTCTTGCGTCATCTGGTTGAAGCTTCTTGATGTCATTGATGTGCACATTGGTTGCGACGATGTGCTGTATTTTAGGAAAGTCTTCTCTAGAAATGTCTTTCAGCTCATCAGAAACAAGTATATGCGACACAATCTCTAGATGTTGTTCTCTGGAACAATAAAGATGTTTTTCAGTTCAATGCCTCATTTATCATTGTAAATACACCACCATCTTACTGATACCCGACGGGCACACTTTAGCAATAACCTGGTAAGTTATGGAACAGCTTGGTGGTTGGATATATACTAAACCATGAGTCCAATCACTCACTGTAGTTTTCTCTTGAGGTCCTCCTTGACAAGAAGGATGGTTGGTCCCATCTTCTCTAACCTCCTTGCAACTTCGACCATAAGTATCTCTGAACATCCATCTGCTTCTGTGTCTGTAACCTTGTCAATCTCTACCATGTCCTTATCAATGTTTTCCACCAATATGCAAAACTGTTGTTTGGATAGTAGGCGCACTTCCGGTTTCATGCTCTGTCCATCTGTGAGATCAGTAACCGCTACTGCAGCAAGGAAGGCACGTATTATGTTCATACATTTCACACCATTCATGCTAAGTGCATGCAAGCTGCATAAAACAGAGGTTTTCTCTTCAATTGATCTCAAGGCATCCGCGAAGATCTTGTCTGATTCTAAATCCTCTGAGTCCAGTAGACCATAGACCGCATTGAAATGTTCATCTGTGTACTTCCGGATTTGATTTATTGTTCTCCGGGCAAGACGGAGAACATATTTCCCCAGATTGTCACTCTTTTCAGAAACAAAGCAGAGGATCATTGATGGACGATCGGGAAGAACATAGTACACTTCCGATATTACTCCATTGGGTATATCAAGATTTGGAAGATTCAACATCACTGCTAGTGATCTTGTCATAAAGGACAATCCTCTTTCGAAATGTTTTCCATGAGTCTGAATTCTCTGGTATATGGTGTCGTACATGGTGTTAGCATCTTTTGGTGGATACATTGACAGCTTACCTGAAGAAACAAAGCATTTTAAAAAGACATGTTTCATGAATCGTTTTCAATAAGTGATAAATGTTAGAGGAGTGGTTACCTATGTGCTATTTTCCTGATTAATACAATTATCATCTACATTCATGATTATAAAGTAAACGGTAATTCGACTCAATTGCAATGTAATCAATTTGTCCCACTTAAGAACTTGTCATCACAATGTATAGTGTGAGTACACTACCAGAGGTGAGGACGTGCGTCTGGATTGCTTCAAATTGTTCCTCTTGCAGTCGGATCCTCGGAAGAAGTGGGCAGTTACTTGGCCATGAAACTACAACTTCTGTGTCTCGTGCTTCTGAAAGAGTGAGTGTGTTTAGTGTGTTATGATCATATCAAATCATCATGGAAAGTAATGTAAGAAATGAAGATCTTAGATATAACCCCTAGGATGAACCATTGGACGATGACGAACCAACAACAACCAATCTTTTTACTGATTGAAAAATAGCTAAGTGTTTACCTTTCATATTAGCAACACTTGCCATGGCACACACTCCTTCCTTCACCTGGATAGCATACAATATTTATAAAGAAATAAAGCTGAATGATATAACCAATATGTTTTACGAACATTTAGAAAACAAAGTTCAAGGGATCATTGAGAGAAACTCATGAAAAGCCTGCATCACATATCATTAAACAACAGAGAATGAGAAATATCCATATATCATATTTTGGAATAAGTATAATACAGGATTGTGATTCAAAGTGATATATATGTCTACAGAATGACCAATTTAAATCATATACATTTATGTGCTCTCAGTCTTAAGGCCTCAGTTGGTCTCACAAGAAAGGTTTCAATACTCCAGCAACCACGACCTCTCTTTACAGCTTCAATTGTCAGTCGGGCACATGCAGTGTTTCAACTGCCTACAATTCGAAACTCTTGTTCAACCCATGATTACTGAGACTGTACGCAACAGGTGCTTTTCTGTGTCATAATGGGGCGGAATACCAATTACTCTTGTAATATATGTCTTGTAATTTTATCCATGAAGATATAGTCGAAAAATATAGCACACACCCTCAAGGGCAATCAGCCACTTCAGTCAGTAAGATTGTTCAGTATTAAAACGTGTCCAGCTATGAAATTGTTCCCTCTTGTCGTCTGATATAAAAGTCATTTGGACTGACGAGCAGGATGGAAAGTTTTCACTTTCTCAAGCCACTCTGAGAACTCTACAGGTATCATCTGAGTACTCCCCTCAATCATGGTATAGACCTCTGGCGTATCATAGAAGACACATCCGGGGGTGTACCCTACTGCCACTTCAAGGATGTACACTTGGTCTTTGTCCACTTCATGAAACTTAAATTTCACCAGCGAGTCTGCACTCCTTGGTTGGGCTGCATTTCCTATTTGAACAATTGTGTGTTGCCTGATCAACTCTGTCAAGCCTTTCTTTACAGTCTCATGTAAGCTCGGTTCAACGCGAATCCCAGAAAGGATCTTGTTCTTTGTTTTGTAATTATAACCTGTAATTTCCTCTAAACCTTCACCTATTCCTAGGTAATAGGAACCACCATCTTGTATTTTGGTGAAAGAGGAAATATATTCTCTCAGTCTGAGATCCTTCCAAATATATTCCAGTACCTCTTTCACATTTGTTTGTGTTATGATTCCTTCAAATGGTGTCTTGTGAAATGATTTAAATTCGATATCCCTGCCTTCCTGGATTGAGTCGTCTATACCTCTTATTTTTGGACGTTTTTCCTTTTGTTGTTGCTCATTGAACAACAATTTCTTAATATTGAGGGTTGTTGGGCGAGTCAAGTTTTCATCGGAAGTCACCTTGGTTTTGAAATCTGCCGTAGTCAAAGAAAGGGATGACTTAACAATAAGCACCAAATACTCTTGGTATTTTTCACTTGTCGTGTGTTCACTCAGCCAGATTTTGCTGTATGTGTCGACAAAGAGAACTCCGTCTTCGATCAGTTTTGTCAACGTGTCATCGACATACTCATTAAACAACGCTAAACAGCGATCATTAGGTGACAGACCTAGCAGGTGAATGAGCAGAGCCCCTCCTCCAGCGTTCCGCAATGCCGAAACTTTTTTAGTCAACTCTTCAGTTTTATCCTCCCTTGCAGTCTTTCTGGTTTTCTTGTCCTCTTTTACGAGTGGTTTGTTGACCAGGGTGGCTTTGATGTCGATTGTTAGGCGAAATTGCTCTTGTAAAGGGATGTCTTCATCGTTAACCACAGTCTCGCACAAACAACAGGCATCTGAAATGATAACATTAACTTTATTCACAACCAGGAAATAGGCAGTACACTGTCAGTGAGATGGCGAAAAAGAGAAAAATCTAAAACAGTTGACATTTTCATAGACAAAAATGATATTTTCTGTAGGTCTTTTGACATATAAGCCACATTCAGTATGATCATTCAAGAAGTCGAGCAACACTGTTGAGCGTAAGTCTTTTTATGGCCATTGCTTCGAAATCCATATATCTGTTTATTGGGATGAACTGAAATGACGATAGAGCACACAGCATCAAATTTTGAAGCACAATACGCGTGTAACGTTTTAGATTTAATATACGGTATGAGTACTGTGTGCGATGCGGTGTTGTTAATTTCTTCAGGATAATGTGTTAGAAACTAATTAATACTCACCTTGCGCCTCTGCCATTCACGATGAATGTCGAACAAACTGTCGCTACAACAGTAATATGCAGTACTACGTAATACGTATCCGACGGGTAACTATGCAAAATTGTTCCGTGAGGTAAAGGACAATGTGTATATTTATAAACCCTGACGACCCGTACATGTAAATGTGCAGAGAATATCACCAATCCCAGGCGAGGACATATAGAGCAATCAATACTACACTTGACATATGATATGAGTGTTGGCAACGAGCCCAGTAAACACATTGAAATACATTGAAAAGACTCTCAGATCATATCGATAGCACTCGTCAACTATGTCACAGTGACCTACAGTAAAAAATGCTGGGGCGATTACATTGTCTGGTTGAATAGTACAGCAGCGACGTCTGTGTTGCTATCACTATTGAGCTTCACCCGTAACGAAAGTTATATTACGATTTGGAATTTGCTATGCGTGTATACAGCAGGGAGTTTGAAATAAACATCACCTTTTAAATTTACTTGTAAGGCGAAGCAGCTTCATACATGAGTGGCATGTACAAAATAGTCTCTGTACATTTACTTGCTCATTGTTTACAGAACATTTCATGAGTGAACCACGTGTGCACTATATCATATTGAGACAGTAACACCAGCCTTATCACAGTTTCCTTTACTATTATTTAAGTCGTTATAAGTATAAGTGAAAATTTCAGAAGACATCTGCTGTGAACAAATACTGTAAATTGAATGTCCTCTGTGATGAATACCATGCTCTGCTTATTTAATTTTATTATAATAACATTAGATGCAAATGTATACCCGGTTATTTTATGAAACAGTCGTCAAAGCATACAATTATCGAACTATTGTCAACTGCTCACCGTAATGTTTTTTAGATTGAATCTTTGATTTATGTGTCAACAGTTATACAGACATCCATAAGATCTAGACAGACTCGTAGACCAACCATTGTATAATGTACTGCAACGTTGACCTATGGGTCACTACAAAATCCATAACACGTACACATTGTATCAGCAATAAAATATGAATACACATACAGTCATACACAATGTAAATGCCTAGAAACACAAATAAAATAGATCCACACACACACACACACACACACACACACACACACACACACCAAACATATTGTTGTAAATACCTACATATGTATACCTTTACAGTCACACACACTTATATACCCACATACATATATACATATATAATTTCGTGTGTGTGTGTGTGTGTGTGTGTGTGTGTGTGTGTGTGTGTGTGTGTGTGTGTGTGTGTGTGTGTGTGTGTGTGTGTGTGTGTGTGTGTGTGTGTGTGTGTGTGTGTGTGTGTGTGTGTGTGTAAGCACGCATTGCTTGAACATTGCCATACACACGCACACATTTATGTGCACGGCCATGCATTCAACCTCATATACATACCGAATGTGAACACTCATGCAGCCACAAGCTAGCAAACCTGAAGAGATTTATATATACATGCCGAAAGATTGTCCACTTGAATATGTAATACATTTCATACACAAGTACACACAGATATATAAAACAGCTTGCACACATGCTACACAATATCGTGCCATTATCTCTATCTACAGGCAAGGGTCTATAAAATTACTCCACCCTGTACACACCATACTTCACTCAGTCCAGCACACACTATGCATAGTTCAAAGCATACAACACGCTATTCATAACACTGCACATACATGTACACTGACTGTGCACTGACACACATCGTAATTTTTCTGGACTCTGCCCAGGGTATACTTTACGACTGATCTCCACTACACCCTGGACGTATCTACGGTCCGGCTCGATAATTGTTTACCTCCCTTGGCTGGCTTTTAATCTAAAAAGGGATCTAAACGAGGAAGTTAAGTGTACCAATCACAACTCACTTTCGCTTCTTAAATTATCTAACCGATAAAACTTGGCAAACCCAAATGATGCAGAGCATTCTAAAAGAGATAGAAATACGTCTTGCAAATATTAGTTTTTTAAAGTTTCGGATTTGTCAATTTGTCTTTATGATTTCCCCCAAAATCTGATTCGTGGCTGCGACCGCTTTCTGTGTTGAAACTGGCAAGCTCGGTAGTAATGGCGGCTCAGCTGACTGGCTACTGTTAGAATGCGGAACCAGCAAAGGGAGGTAACAAAATTATCGAACCTGGCCGTAGACGCGTCCAGGGTATAGTGGAGATTTATCGAAATGTACACCCTGGAGACTATCGAGGATGTACACGAATGTGCTTCGGTTGATTTTACATGAAGACTCTCCAGCTTCTACACTTCCGATGGCGTCATTTCCAGTTGTAGGGTCTATTTGAGGTATATTAAAACGTACCGACAGCAACAGTGGACATTGCACTGAAAAGTATCACCTTTTCATTCAAAACACCCCTGTCCTCTACTTCACTCGCACAACGTATGCAGTCATTATTCCACATTTGTCCTTTTATGAAGAAACTCCCAACTTATGCTTGACCATGACTCTCTCATCACAAGGGATACAGAACGGAGGATCCACACCGTTTAATACGTGTGCATGAGTATATCGTGTATGGCCAATACGGCACCGTCGAAAAACCTCTTGAAATCTGGACTGACAACCCAAGCAGGTATAACCGATACAGGGCTTTATTGCATGTAATTTATTGATGCCTACCTGGGTGTCCCACATCTTCTGCATCAGATCACGGATATAAGATCTAATGGTAGCCATATGATCGGTGTATGTAATAAGAAGTGGTGTCACAGATTTGTTGAGTGCTGCCTTGGTAGCAAGATCGGCCATTACATTCCCAGAGATGCCAACGTGGCTGGGTAACCAACAGAGGACGATGTCGTATTGGCCAGTAGCAAGATAATAATACAATTCAGTAATTTCTGTTAAAAGTGGACGTTTGCAAGAAAGATGTTTAATCGCCTGAAGACAAGAAAGAGAGTCTGAATAGATTATATATTGTTTATGTGTAGGGTGTCTTTGAATATATTTAAGGGCCCTTAACATGGCGTTTACTTCCGCTGTGAATATAGAGCTGCTGTCCAGTAGTCTAGAAGATATTGTTCTGGATCCAATGACAAGCTACTGCGCCACCGTTCTTGGACCCCTCTGTAAATAAGGATTTGTAATTGTTACATATGTTTTTAATTGATGATATTCTTGTTTATATTGTAAGCCATTCGTTTCTGATTTTTTAAATGATGTTAAAGTTAGGTCAACTTGTGGCCTAACCAATTGCCAAGGAGGAGAAGAAAGAAGACGGGAAGGCGATATACTTTCCAGCTCAATGCCGGCAGAAGAAATAAATGGTTTAATTCTGTGCCCTAGAGACGGTACAAGAGAAGAAGATTTGTTGTACAAATCCTCATAAAGGGGATTGAACACACAGTTATACGCTGGGTTAGATTCATTAGAATATAATTTAGAAATGTATTTTAAAGACAGTTTTATACGATGTTGTGTAAGAGATGGTTCATCGGCCTCAGCTGCCAACAGGCGAAGTTCTGAAAGACCCAATACAAAGACTTAAGACTTGGTGGCGGACAGAATCAAGAAGTTTAAGGTTTCTTTTGCAGGCTCAACCGTATACGATGGAGCCACAATCGAGTTTTGAACTGGTCAGTGATCGATACAGGTGTAAGAGGGTACTTTGATCTCCTCCCCACTTTGAGGTAGAAACAACCTTCAACAGGCATTTAGCTTTAGGGGATTTAATGTGTATTAAGAAGGTTAAATGAGAATCGAAAATTAAACCCAAGAACTTGGCCTCCTTTACAACATTTACAGATAGTTCAGGGTCCTTATGGGGCTTATATTTTCTACAAAATATATACAATTTGTTTTCGATTTAGAAAATTCAAAGCCGTTTTCAAGACACCATTTATTCATTTTATTCAAGCACAACTGTAATTGCCTTTCAATAGTATGCATATTTTTATCACGACAGGAAGTATTAAAATCATCCACAAAATCCATCGATTGAATCATTTAAACCCTTGAATAAACTGTTAATCTTAATACTAAATAACGTGACAGACAAAATGCTGCCCTGAGGGACTCCCTGATCCTGATTGTAATGATCAGACAGGGTCGAACCCACTCGAACTTGAAATTGTCAGTCTTTCAAAAACTCTGATATAAAAAGAGGCAAACGAACTCTCAACGCAAAGTCATGTAAATCCTTCAAAACACCACGCTTTAAGTCGTGTCATAAGCCTTCTCACAGAAAATCTATACACAGCATGTTGTTTATTGACTATAGCATTTCTAACGAAGGATTCTAAACGTACCAGATGATCAATGGTATAACGACTTTTCCTGAAATAACACTGAATATTGGTTATACGGTTATTGGTTTCAAGATATCAAGTTAATTTATTATTCACCATACGTTCTATGGTTTTACAGACACAGCTAGTTAGAGATATCGGTCTGAAGTTTGACGGTTCTGTATGATCCCTGCCAGGCTTTGGTAGACTACAAAACTATGCTACAGCTAAAACTATAAGCATTAGACACATAAATTTAGGGTGAAATATGTTCAGTATTCAGTTTCACACAGGTTGTGAGGGTTCAGCATGATTATTTTTTTAAAAATTGCAGAAAATGTATGACATTTTCTCCTAATATACGGATATTTTATTATTTTCTATGGAAACTAATTATCACTGAGAGGAAACCTTATACTATTTAGAAAGCCCCTACCTCTAAATACACATTTAGTTACATTTATTATTCCAATCTAAATTGAAACAGACTTTGATCAGGTTTATATAACAGGTCATATTTGTCAACAAATGGCATCCTCTCACCATAAATGACCTTCACCCTTTGAATTGGGTGCATGTATTGAAATACTTCATAAGGTTACATAAGAGGTTTACAAAGTAATTCAACGTACACATTAATTTTAATGATTTTTAACTCATTGTCATGGCTATCATCATCGTCATCATCATTGTCATAGTTGTCAAAATCGTGGCTGCCACATTGAAGCAGTCTAACAAAGTGCCTGTTTCTGAACACTTCATACCATTGAACACACATGCATAACACGAGGGTCTTGAACATTTGTATGGCATGAGTTCCAAAACAAAACTCGTGAGCTGGATGTACTGTCATCCTTTTTCACGAGTAGATTCCCACTTGTTAGCCTAGTAACATTAATGGAAAAAAGTCACTGAACATAAAACAAATTGGTACAGAAATGAAACGAAAAGATTTGTGACTGACGTAAGGATGACTATATATCCCATGGTGTTACTTGTCGTTTGGAGTCATTGTCATGAAATCATGTACAGTTCGATGATCCGGTGAGTTAAAACTTTTGCAAGCACCTTTGAACCAAATCAAATCATCCAGACTTTGCTGAATCAAATCGTTAGATGTCTTGTGCTGTTCGTGTAGAATATATATGATGAATCACTAGATTGCATGATTGTATTGCGTTATGTCACCTTCATGCCTATGATCAAACTGTATTTGTTCAACAATGTGTGCGTTAGTGGTCAGACTAAGAAGTACAACGTTGGTACTTATTTCTGCAAACATATATAGCCAGGATCAAGTGATCTATAGTCATAATCACTTAGAAAAGAGCTGGTTGTATTTGGCAAATAATGAGTCAAGTGATCTATAGTCATGGTCACGTGGAGGTGAGATGGTTGTATTTGGCAAATAATTAGTCAAGTGATCTATGGTCATGGTCACGTGGAAGTGAACTGGTTGTATTTGACTGATAATCTCTCACAAGCTGGAAATGTATTTACTGTGAGAATTTGTCACCCACACGCGGGGATGTCAATAAGTTTTGAGCCTTCAATAGAAAAACACAAAATATTGGTAGGAACCACATTTATTTTTCAACATAGTCCCCTTGTGAGTCAAGACACTTGTTCCATCTTTTCTGCCAGTCGCTGATGCCATCTCTGTAGAAGGCGCCATTTTGGTCCTCAAACCAAGCCTCAGTAGCAGCAATAAGCTCATTATCATCCTGAAATCTACGACCACGCAAGTGTTTCTTGAGTTTTGGGAACAGATGGTAATCACTTGGTGCCAGGTCTGGAGAGTAGAGGGGATGCGGCAAGATTTCGTATCCGCATTCCTGGACAGCAGCGGCTGCAACGCGAGAGGTGTGTACTGGAGCATTGTCTTGATGTAGAAGAATACCACGTCTGATCTTGCCCCGGCGCTTCTCCTTGATTGACTGTCGCTCTTGCCTCAACAAGTTAGCGTAATATTCCCCATTCATTGCTCTTCCTTTTGGTAAGTAATGTATGTGGATGACGCCTTTGTTATCCCAGAAGACTGTCGCCATTACCCTATGCACTGATCTGGAGGCTTTGAACTTTTGGGTCCTGGGAGAAGTGACATGTTTCCATTCCATGGATTCTTGTTTGCTCTCAGGATCATAGTGGTGGATCCAGGTTTCATTACAGGTTACTAGCCTAAAGTGAAAATCTTCTGGATTCTTGTTGTACCTGGTCAGCATGGAGTTGCTTATAGTGACCCTTGTTTGCTTCATTTCATCTATAAGCATTCTTGGCACCCATCTTGCGCACACCTTAGACATGACGAGATGTTCATGAAGAACTGTCTCGATGGATCCGTGTGAAATGCCCGTGGTCTCCTCTAACTCGTGGAGTGTGATTCGACGATTTTCCAGCACAGGTCTATGCACTCTGTCAATGTTTTCCTGACTAGTGCTTGTTGTTGGGCGACCTTGGACAGGGGTCATCTTCAAGACTCTCTCTACCATGCTTAAATTCATTGACCCATCGTTTGATGGTAGCAGATGAAGGGGAAGACTTCCCATAAACCGCTGAAAGCCTTTTTTCAATGTTCTTCGCCGTGTTTCCTTCAAGAACCAAAATTTAATTACCGCTCTATACTCAATTTTATTCATTTTCACTGTCGTGAGGGGGGTCTCTTTCTGTCAATGTGAACTGTTCAATAACTTCTGAGAGTAGGATACCAAAACTTATATATCACATCAGCTACACCCCAAGGTTCAATGTCGTACCACAGGCTGTGACACCTGGGTATGAAAAATGCTCAAGGCTCAAAACGTATTGACATCCCCTCGTATGTTGATATTGAGTTCCGTCATGCATGATCTGGTTCTGTGTATTTCAATCGGTTCGATGAGGTTACAGCAGAAAGATACTAAGGGGGATTTCAATGCAGTTTCAATTGCAGCATTACACCCTTCTTTTGGTAATCCTAAACCTGGTGTCATGGACGAATTCACGGAGAGCAAGGGCAACACTTTGTTTCTTAATGAAAATCTTATTGGCTTTGGAGATAGCCGTTGCAAGTATACTACCATGGAAGTCAAAGTTATCGCCAAGGAAACAATAGACATTTTAACACCTTAACATAGCACAGGATCCTTGTTCATAACTTGATTGCTATCTCTTTTCAAAGTTATGAATGAATATCTGTTATTTCTAGGGATATGGATTGTGATTTTAATTATTACGGACTTACCTTCGGATACATACCAGCACACTACATACACAGTACTACACTACTGTATACACACTACACACACATGCACACGCGCACACTCAAAAGACAGACATTGAACAGCTTCTCCACGCTGATAGTGGATAGTTCTCTTTCAGATAAACTATGACTTTGCTTACACGAGAAAAGGGAACTAAATTGCATGTTCCTGAAGTTGCGTTTATTTTACCTTGAAAACAGAAAATGTGCCCTGTTAAGTGTTTTATCTATGCTTATGTTCCAATTATATGGCTTTTCCACCACATGTATTCGTAGTTACATGTGTCCTCTTTAAACGATATAACATATAAAAGCATATAAAAGTACACTTGAGTCTCAATATATTTTAGAAATTATTCTCTTAAAAGTTTAATTTTTCATTTTTTTACCCCATAATAGGATTTAACACTAATTTATTGTCTTACCCATGTATTAGGACCCTGTGTTCTCTTTGAAAATATCCATGAAACCTACATGTGTGTCAATATAATATCTAAATATTCTCCGAAAAATTCAACTTTTTACCATTTAACACCAAAGTAGGACTAAACAAAACATGTTTTGACTTCTCCCAAATACTTATTAGTAGTGTGTTCTTTGTTACCTCATACATATATGACATAGACGGGTACTTCAACGTCGTAATCCACCACAGAATCTTCATCAGTTGTTCCACATGCTGCAGGAGGAACAGAAAAGGATTCCACAACAAAACATTCAGCGACTGATTCAATCTGTACCCAGGAGGTGTCTGGCAGTGGTAGCAGCTTGGGGTGGTCATACGAGGTACTGACTTCAACACCACCTGGTGGACAGCAGCAATGACTGTGATGACTGTTATTCTCATGAACTATGGACAAGATTGCAATAAATTGCTCCACAAAATTGCATTCATGTATCTTTGTTTTCCGCTGATCTACACATCCTTGAATAACACCAAATTTATATATGGATTTTGCGATTCTTGTTTTTGAAGAGTGCGCAGTACAATTTTTCAGTGTGAGACCTCAAAGATTATTCACCAAAAATATCAATTTCTTAACTTTTCATTTCCAAAAATAGGACTTAGCATCGTATTCCAAGGTATGGCTTTTAGCGCTCATAGCTATTACATAAACATGTTGAAAATACTCAAATTTCTGTAACGTTTTTTTTGAGGTTTTGTCATAATTTGACTTGACTATATATTTTTCTCCTAGCCATGTCCATCCGTGGCGATTGGAATGCTTGGATGCCTATCGAGGCTGTTTCTCCAAATAGCTGCTCGATAGTTTGTGTGTTGCAGCGGAGCATGCGCAGAAGGTAGCAACTGTTCTTATCTGGCGTTAGCGAATTTCGTTGACGTATAAAGCTTCAACTGTAAGGTTTCCACTGTAAGATTCAAGGTGCTTTTAAGTTTCACAAATAGTTTCCTAAACCTTTGGTACTGGAGAATCATTTTCACTGCCTCGAGCTTTCCTTGTCCAGATAGGGTACGTACCGACTCATAACCAGTCCATGCTTGTAATCTAACTAGAGCACAACACACCTCAAGTCATAGAGCAGAAGAAAACTTGCTTACATGCAATAGTTTGATACGAGCTCTGGTTCCACATCTGATGACTGCATGGCTGCATTCAAGATCTTCAACAGCTTGGTGTTCATCATTTGTCAGCCTCATGCAGTGATTGCCATGGGTCACAAACAGTGACTTGCTGCTTAGCTTCTGTTCCTACCAAACTTCGTGGTTGCTTCCAGTTCTCAGTTTCATATATGGTAAGGTTGTTCTTGCTCTTGGAACACGCAGCGAGTTTGTCCGTTTGTTTATCGTGTGACCTGGTTTCGATTGAGGGAATAAAACTCCTTCTTTCAAGCCTTGAATGAAGCGTTCTTTAAACTTAATTGATTTGACTCTGTAAACCTCAAGCACAACATCTATACCTTGACAGTCGTCACCATCATGCAGCAGTTGTGACAAAACAGCATATGAGAGCCTATCAAAAGTATGGTTGTCGTCATGAAGCGTCTTTCAAGATAGCTTGCTGGCATGGGTTTGTTGGCCTTTTTAAGTCAATAAAAGTGTCCCACCACCTTTTGCCGACGACCATGGCGATGGTCCCAGATGAAATTCAGGACCTTTGGTGATTCCTTGTTCATGCCAGTGAATGTTTTCAAGTGTACTTGGTGTATTGTCATAAATACCTATCCTTTTCTCCAGATTATCCTGGAATTTGTTGTCTGCGTCAAGTCCTTTCTGTAGTGCAGTCGAAAGACCCTATGATACTTTGCTGAGGTCCCTAGTGACATACAAATTAGGTATGTATGATTTCCAACAAATGGTTTGGTCCAAATACTGGGTAGAATGTCCGCAAGCATTTGATATCACACTTGTCCGTCTGTGTTTATGTTTTCTCACAGGTTTAGTGATTTGAGTGAGTGAGTGAGTATAGTTTTACGCCGCATTCTGGAACAGACAATCCAGTGATCAACAACATGAGCATAGATCTGCGCAATTGGGAACCAATGACATGTGTCAACCAAGTCAGCGAGCCTGATCACTCGATCCCGTTACGACAAGCATAGTCGCCTTTTGTGGCAAGCATGAGTTGCTGAAGGCCCAATCTACCCCGGGACCTTCACGGGTGGCAGTTGGAGATTTGATGGTTATTGAACGATATTACAGCTGTAAATCATCGATGTATTAATATTCATGTACCTGTTCTCAAACCTTGGCTTATTTTTAAACAGCGTTTGTTTGGTTGTCTGTTTGAGGTGCAAACAATCTGCAAAAGGCTTTGAACTTGTATTTTGCGTTGTTCCACCATATCAATGATTCTACTTTAAGAAAAGTTCGCGTTTTTGCCTCTTATCTTAATTAAATATTTTCAGAAAGACTGAGAAATCTCCATACTCCAGCATTTTTGTATTGAACAAAAGTCGAACCAATACCCTTCATACCTACCAATCCACCTACCTGCCTATCTACCTACCTACATTTATACATACCTTCCTAACCAACCAGCCAACCAACCAACCAATTGGAGATAAGGGAATTACCTGGAATAATGTATCTTTACATTTAGCTCCAGTATGCAGGTGTATCGGGATGTCATGGTGTAACAATATATGCGCATTTGCTGCCTGCCATTGTAGAATGTTTCCTACAGGCTGTCACAGGCTTTCAATAGTATTGTTCTCGTTAACCGTGGTGCTGGTATTAAGTAGATCGAGGCTACAGTTAGACAGCGTTGAATATTATTGTGGTCGACGTTGCCTAACGCCTCAGATGAACGTTCAATTCTTAACAAACCAGTACTTCTAAAACAATGCCCTGGACATTATATGCAGTATCACAGCATCATACACTGTATCGATATGAGGAATATAGCAGAGATTTCTAATACCGTACTCCACGATTTGGGGATAACATCAGCCACGATTTCTCGAAACACACTTAAGTCTGAATTTCGACTTAAGTTCGAGTTTTTACTCAAATGTCAGAAACACAATTCATAGAATGTTCTGAAATTGATATTAAACTAAAAAGTAGTAGACAGTTTGAGTTATGTGAATATATACTTTAAGGTGTTTGGGCTTTTTCTATTTTGAAAACTACAGCTGAGCTGAAAATTCAGAGGTTTCAAACTGTCAAACTCAGGTTGAAATTAGAGTAAGAACTATATTTCGAGAAATCGGGGCCTGGTCTCTGTGGGGATTATTCAAATAAATAATATGTGTCAAAAATGGACATTTCATTGTGTAATTACATGACGATTTAATTGGAGCTTCCAGTTGACCATGGCACTATTGTATAGAAGTGGACCCTGACAATAGTTTTTCAGATAGGGAATGTGTGTACTGTAGGAAGTGTAATAATTGTTCGACTGTATCCATGTACACAAATCACAGGAATAGGCTTCCATGGGAACGACTGTTTCCTAAAACAGCAGTGCTCACATGTATAAAAAAAACCTAGTCTTGATGACGTGTCACTGCTTATGTGGTGTCAATATTTTAGCTCAGTCCTCAACGGCTCTGTGCAAGTCACGATCACATAACAATAACACAATTGGATCCGACCGAACACGTGAAAAACTGTCTCAAAAGCTGTATGTAGGCCTTTAATATCGTGACTTTGGTCATAATGCTTGTAAGCATGAGCAATTACTCAAATCGACAGATGTGACATGCTATTCATTGGTGCTTATAACGGTATTTATTCTCAAGACTCAATACTACAATGAATTTCATGTGGTTGTTGCCAAGTAAGCAAAAAAAAAAAAAAAATAGAGTTTTAAGCATGTTAATCAGCTGAACGACAATGTAGCTCCGTCGCAGTTATATTTGTGCAAATTGAAGTCATTATTACATGCACCAGAGTTTGGAAGTGTTCGATAAAACCTATTCCGCCCCAATTACAAAATTCATCTATTTTCGCAATCATATATCAATATAGTTACCAGTCTGCAAATCATTGATATGTACAACAATAGCTTTAGATTCACAATCATGTCTGGAAATTTGACTGAATAGGTATGATGGTTTATTTGTCAACTAGTAATAACGTTGAACTTCTATCTAACCTTTGAATTGATTTCAATTTCCTCATACTTCTATCTTAGATTAATTCTTTTTGACCATATTACTGACAATGTACTGTGTCAACGTATTCCATATGTTGTGAGAATACAATCCATGTAATCATTTCAGATGCCTGTTGCTTGTGCGAGACTGTGGTTAAGGATGAAGACATCCCTTTACAAGAGCAATTTCGCCTAACAATTGACATCAAAGCCACCCTGGTAAACAAACCACTCATACAAGAGGACAAGAAAACCAGAAAGACTGCAAGGGAGGATAAAACTGAAGAGCTGACCAAAAAGGTTTCAGCATTGCGGAACGCTGGAGGAGGGGCTTTGCTTGTTCATCTGCAAGGTTTATCACCCAAAGATCGCTGTCTCGCTTTCTTTAATGAGTATGTGGATGACACGTTGACAAAACTGATCGAAGACGGAGTTCTGTTTGTCGACACATATAGCAAAATCTGGCTGAGTGAACACACGACAAGTGAAAAATACCAAGAGTATTTGGTGCTTGTTGTTAAGTCATCCCTTTCTTTGACTACAGCAGATTTCAAAACCAAGGTGACTTCCGATGAAAACTTGACTCGCCCAACAACCCTCACTATTAATAAATTGTTGTTCAATGAGCAACAACAAAAGGCAAAACGTCCAAAAATAAGAGGCTTAGACTCGATCCAAGAAGGCAGGGATATCGAATTTAAATCATTTCACAAGACGCCATTTGAAGGAATCATAACACAAACAAATGTGAAAGAGGTACTGGAATATATTTGGAAGGATCTCAGACTGAGAGAATATATTTCCTGTTTCACCAAAATACAAGATGGTGGTTCCTATTACCTAGGAATAGGCGAAGGTTTAGAAGAAATTACAGGTTATAATTACAAGACAAAAACCAAGATCCTTTCTGGGATTCGCGTTGAACCGAGATTACACGAGACTGTAGAAAAAGGCTTGACAGAGTTGGTCAGGCATCACACAATTGTTCAAATAGGAAATGCAACCCAGAAAAGGAGTGCACACTCGCTGGTGAAATTTAAGTTTCATGAAGTGGACAAAGACCAAGTGTACATCCTTGAAGTGGCAGTAGGGTACATCCCCGGATGTGTCTTCTATGATACGCCAGAAGTCTATACCATGATTGAGGGGAGTACTCAGATGATAACTGTAGAGTTCTCGGAGTGGCTTGAGAAAGTGAAAACTTTCCAGCCTGTTATTCAGTCCAAATGACTTATATCAGACGACAAGAGGGAGCGATTTGATAACCGAACATTTTTTGATATTGGACAATCTTACTGACTGAAGGGACCGATTGGACGAAAGTGTCCTATAATTTCAACTATATCTTTATAGAGAAATTTATAAGACAGATGTTATAGCGGTAATTGGTACATGTATTCCAAATATATCTGATATTTTACAGTGCGTGAGTCTAGTTTTACTCCGCTTTTAGCAATAGCCCAGCAACATAGCGGTAGTGGAACACAGAAATGGGTTTCACACATTGTACCCAAATGGGGAATTGAAACAGGGTCTTCAGGGTGACGAGAGAATTCTTTAACCACTAGGCTGCCCGACTGCCTGTAATGATACAGACATCACTCGCTCCGTACGATCTCAAAAGTCGCAGGATACCCAAGAGTTACCCGCTGCTGGTACTGCATTTGTCTGAGTGACACTCAAGCTGCAGAGACAGTTAATGGTTGTAGGAATGCTGAATCCGTTCTAGTGGGACCAGCTGAGGTCGTTAGTCCAAGAGTGCATGAATGTATATTATTTGAATAAGTCATTCTGTAAAGAAATGTTTCACTTGAAATCATACTGTTTTTACTTTTGAAATGTTCACAATCTTACAAAAATATGTACAACTACACAATGTTTTTCGGGAAACATATTTATTATTCTCAACTATTTCAACAGATGGCCTCTCGAATTCTGTTTTCTATATGTTCGTGAAACCGAATGGTTATTTCATTCACATTCAACATCATCTTATATTGTATGTTATCCTGGTGAAGGAAAGAGAAGTACCATGGCTGGTGTTGCTAATAAGGAAGGTAAGGCACATATTCTTTCAAGTCTGTTAAGAGGCACACAATATCTACAACTGTTCAGACATTACGCAAAATGAAATGTTAATTGTAAATGTTGCATTATCCTACGAAATACTTGTTACTTTTCAGTTCTGATAACATAGTATATCATCCCTTCAAAAAGCCTTTCTCTCCTGCTGCTGAAGATAGAAACTACCTGTTTAGACGTAAATGAAGCAGAGTAAAATGTTCAGTGGTTGAACTATTTTCACATTACTTGAAGAATAAATTCTTTAAGCATAGTCACCTCCAGAGGCAAGGCCCTGCTAATTCAGCGAAGAGTGGTGTTCTCTGAATTCGTTTTTTTGGTCCCTGCTTTAACTATGTGAATTCACTAGAATGTGTTTAAAACTTCCATTGTACAAATAGAAAAGTAAAATTGGTGGCTCGCATTTTTTTCCATAATCAATTTTCCACTAAATTACCGTCCCCAAAATGGGACGATATGCAGATAAGTGAACTTATATTAGGTAATACATCAGGCTCAGATGGCGTGAGATCAACCTCTTAAATCTTTCACAAAATACAAACAAACTGGCTTTTATATACAACTATTTATGGGATGTAATTTTGCAGTGTGAAAAAAGTATGAAAACATTACTGGCAAAATGACACCTCATACCTTTCATTGCTTGCCAAAAGAAGCCAGTTCACAAAATTTCATGAAAATCTAAGACTCTATGCATAAATGGGTAAAGAGCGTTGGCTTGGCATCACCCGGGACCATGGGTTCATCATGGGTTATATCAGAGATCTTTATTTCCTGACATTAGTTGCCATAGTGATTTGATATCATCAAAACACTCACTCTTTCAGAAGTTGTAGTTTCATGGCCAAGTAACTGCCCACTTCTTCCGAGGATCCAACTGCAAGAGGAACTATTTGAAGAAATCCAGACGCATGTGCTCACCTCTGGTACCGTATTCCCAGTATACATTACGATGACAAATTCTTACGTTGGACAAATCACTTCTGGTGACGAGTTCACAGCATATATTATCATGACAAATGTGGGACGAATTGATTATATGACAACTAAGTGGAAGCTACGTTTTCTTTTTCCTCCTATGAAGACTGAAGCTATAACTGGAATACCTTTTCAGTCACGACAATGAAACATAGGTTAACATTCCTCTACCAGTTAACATTTATTCACCAATCGTGACGAGCAATGAAAGACTAATTTTTCCACAATGCTTTGTTTCTTCAGGTAAGCTGTCAATGTATCCCCCCAAAACTTCTAACACCATGTACGACACCATATACCAGAGAATTCAGACTCATGGAAAATATTTCGAAGGAGGATTGTCCTTTGTGACAAGATCACTAGCAATGATGTTGAATCTTCCAAATCTTGATATACCCGATGGAGTGATATCGGAAGTGTTCTATGTTCTTCCAGATCGTCCATCAATGATCCTCTGCTTTATTTCTGACAAGAGAGAAAATCTGAGGAAATATGTTCTCCGTCTTACCCGTAGAGCAATAAATCAAATCCGAAAGTACACAGATGAACATTTCAGTGCGGTTTATGGTCTGCTGAACGCAGATGATTTAGAATCAGACAAGATCTTCGCGGATGCCTTGAGATCAATTGAAGAGAAAACCTCTGTTTTATGCAGCTTGCATGCACTTAGCATGAACGGTGTGAAATGTATGAACATAATACGTGCCTTCATTGCTGCAGTAGCAGTTACTGATCTCACAGATGGACAGAGCATGAAACCGGAAGTGCGCCTACTATCCAAACAAGAGTTCTGCATATTGGCGGAAAACATTGATAAGGACATGGTAGTGATTGACAAGGCCACAAGCACAGAAGCAGATGGATGTTCAGAGATACTTGTGGTCGAAGTTGCAAGGAGGTTAGAGAAGATGGGACCAACGATCCTTCTTGTCAAGGAGGACCTCAAGAGAAAACTACAGTGAGTGATTGGACTCATGGTTTAATACATATACATACTATACGATACCAGGCTATTGCTGATGTGTGCTTTCTGTCTGCCGGGTCCCTAGTAAGATGATGGTATATTTAAACTGTTAAATGAAGCATTTGACTGAATAACATATCTCAATTTTTCCAGAGAACAACATGGAGATACTGTGTCTCATATACTGGCTTCTGATGAAGTGACGGTCGTTTCTGGAGATGCCTGTCCTAAAATACAGCACATCGTCGCAGCCAATGTGGACATCAATGACATCAAGAAACTTCGACCAGATGGTGAAAGACTTGGACGAAGTGTCATTTGGCTTTTCAACAATTTTGAAGGTAATGGCATTACTAATTCCCTGAGTGAAAATACTCCTTACAAAAATTAAGCATCAAATAAACTACAGGGCAAAAGAATGTTATCACTTTTAAATTAGTTGTTACAGTATAAAAAACACAAAGATGGAAACAGGTTTGATCCCACTTAGAAATTATTCGCCCAAATGCAAATTTTCCCTAAGAACAACACAGCTTCCCGAACGCAGCTTTCCAAATCATGCATTTTGCAAAATGTGAAAAACGTGTCTTCAGGACACTGGTCGAAATGCACGTGCATGATTGTAGCATAAATACCGACGTTGGACAGAGCAAGCATACAGTTAGCAAAAACCCATCAACAATATGCCAAGACTTACACAGGCGCAACGAGACAGAGCAACTGGTATGGCGAATATAGGGGTTTCTCAACGTCACCTGGCAAGAACCTTCAACTGCAGCCAGGCCACCTTCAGCAAGTTGCTAAACAGCTACCGTCAGACAGGACAGACTCAAGACAGACCAAGATCGGGAAGACCGAGAGTCACAACACCAGCCGAAGATCGCTACATCCGACAGATTCACCTCCGGAACAGATTCGTGACGGCGACGCCACTAAGGCATGCCATCAGCAGGCGAACTGTCCTTCCGCGACTTCGTGTAGCCGGGATACGAGCCTACCGACCCTTCCGTGGAATGGCCTTGACTTGTCAACACCGTGAATGCAGACTGCGATGGGCACGAACTGTGCGACGGTGGTAGCGACGTAACTGGGAAAGGGAGCTCTTTACAGATGAAAGTCGGTTCTGTCTCTTCAGGAACGATGGTAGGATTAGAGTTTTTCAACGAAGGGGCGAGCGAGAGAAGTTCAACCATTTTGGAGGTGGCGGTGTCATGGTATGGGGTGGCATTTGTGGCCAGGTGACAACACCATCGGTTATCATCCGTGGAAATTTGACTGGTCAGCGATACATGGATGAAGTGTTGAGACCTGTTGTGGTACCCTTTATTCAACAGGAGCCAAGAGGATTACTTTTGCAGCATGAGAACGCAAGGCCTCACACCGCCAGGATTGTTCAAGTGTACCTCAACAATGCTAATGTCAACGTATTGCCTTGGCCAGCGTGTCTTCAGACATGAACCCCATTGAACATCTGTGGGATCAGCTTCATCGTCAGTTGACACAACATGTTCCACCTCCAGTGAACCGACAGGAACTCGAACAGACTCTATTGAACCTATGGAACAGGATTCCTGTTGACGTTATCTGCCGTCTGACGACGTCAATGAGGAGGCGTGTGTTGGCGTTTATTGACGCTATTGATGAAGTGTTTCCTGACTTCTGTGCCATAAAATGACTCTTTATGACCTTTTTGAAAGAACTGTGATTTGTGTAATTTTTAGTTTGGACCCCTTGATTCTTTCTTCGTGTTTTGCCGGAGACTGCAAAATAACATAACAATGAAGTTTCATTCGAATTATCAGGAGATGATTTCTGTCAATACATCAGTTATCAGAAATCTCATATACGCTAGTGTTTTTTACTGTTGAGCCAATTAAAGTTGGTAATAACTTTCTTTTGCACGGTAGTTTATTTCAGTGTAATATCTTTATCAATCTTGGTAATGATTTTGGCTGACAACTTAAATATATATTCAAAGAATATATAACTTTTAGTGACTGTCAAATTGATTCATCTGAAAACATGGACATCAACCGAGCACAACTACCCTCAGAAACAACATGCAAAAGGTGTGGCATGAATATCCTGCACTCTTCCCAAATGCATCCTGATCGGTGTAAACCTGTCTCTTCATTTCTCTACCACAACAAGCGGTCCTAACTTCATTTTATGGATCATAATGCCCGTCCATGGATGATAATGTCCGAGAAAGAGTTGTTAACGACAGTGTTTAGATCGACAACATCGCACATGTTTGCTGGTTTGCTAGGTCACTTGATCTTAATCCCACTGAACATGTTGATCAATGCAAAGACGTGTAGAAGTCTGTGCTCGTGGCTTTCTTAAACACAACTTCCATGTCTAAAACTTTTACGAACCACAATGTTAACATTTTATTCCATCAATGCAGCACATTTTCAACGACTGTTTCATGGATACATGCTTTTAATGAGAATTAAAATGTATATCACACTGAGGTTTTTTGGGATGTTTTGACAGCTCGAGAAAACGACACAAACGTTCAACCACCTGCCCGGGAGAACACAAATGAATTAAGAGACGACAACAGTGGTAAGTCAACCCATTTCCCCGTTTTGACGCCAGTGGAGATACCATACGATCCCGAATTAATAAAGGTGAACAATTGACTATCCTCAATTTATGTTTTTGGCATGTGTCACCGCTGCTGCAGGATAGCGCATGGTGACAATCACTGGACTATTTGGTCCAGGTTCTCGTCACTATATGACGGAAATATTGCCGATGTGACGTTAAATGTTAACTCACTCACTCACTTTTCCTGTTAACAACATCGTACCGATGTAATGCTGAAGAAAGAAATATCTATTCAAAACATAATTTGAGTGGCATTCGAGAAGCTGGTGGTATAGATATGACAAAATTGCGTGGACGATCAACTTTCTTTTCACAATAGCGACGTTTCGGCATACATTCTTGTACCGTTTGCGCCATATGCGGGAATGATGGGCTACACCAGTTTTTTACAAGACACATGTACATATGACAATTAGATAACAATACCAAAGGTAGGTGAGCAAGCATAAAAATGTTATATGATGAACCACCATATTAATAAGTGAATGTAAGTTAGGCATTGGCTAAGGAGGTGCTTAATTAATGGGAAACCAGTGGGAGTTAGGGAGGTCGATTAGAAGCCAGAGTTGGGTTGAGTGGATAATTATTTATGAAATAGGTGGTTGTAAGTTGATGGGATGTAATGACGGTGAATCCTATTAATAGATGGATTAAAACGGCGTATTTGTAATGCCTCGGCCAATTTACGCTTTATGTAGTCATGTTGGTTGTTTGTAATTGTTTTGACAGTGGTGTGTTGAAGCAAGTTGGCGACGTGTTCCAAAATGGCTTATTTGCTGTGTACATTGTTTGTGGATCTCGTATGTTCTTTGATCTGCATGTTGAGGAGAGTAGAAACTGGTAGATAACAAAAACGTAAATTTTGCTAATTGTACATGTTTACACTGAAACCCAATAAGCAAGTCCAAATGATGCAGCTGCTCCCACAGTCCTGCCTTTTGTTTTAGTCCACATCGTCTGGTTTTTAGTTTGTAGTGTGTTTCTTGGAGCGCCTTTACAATACAGCAACGCAACTTCTCGTGAGGACGTTAGCTTTAACGTGACGTAACCTAACCCCCTACAATTACATACAATAGTATTATGACGCGTTTTTAAAGTTTGTGGTGCTTATTCTGAAGGTAGGCCTGTTTCTTACCGTTTGCCTTAATGATGGTTTTAAGAGGTGTGGGCATTGAGGAGGACGCGTGTCTGCTTGCTGTTTAAGTAAGCGACTGATGTGATGGGAAGTTTTGTCGAAGTAGATAGTGAGATACGAATGGAAGAGGACATGGTGGTTGACATGGCAGCTGATTCGGGGATAGAGTTGATGACACGGTAAAGTTTAGTGGTATAGTTGTAAAGTTGGATGATTCATACCGGAGGTGTTTCAAGTTCAGGGGTGACAGAGGATAGGTTGACTGCTAAAATAGATGGAGTGACGAAGTCAGGGGAGAGGTCAAGACGGTACAAGGTTGTCAAGGCGACGGTGGAGGGTTTCAGTAATCGAAACTCGGGTAAACAAATCAAGTTGTTTTAGCGCTTTGTTTTCCCACCTTTGTTATTGTTATCTCACTATCATATACTGAACAGCAAAAGAAACATACGTATGGCTCTTGTCAAGTTTGTAGGCAAAATACAAACAAAATTATATCTTTCACTTATTCTATAGAAAACTTTGCCAATTAAACAGATGAAAGTTGCTGTTGCCATAGCACTGCAGTAAGTTCAAATTGATCACAGTTCGTCAGATGCTGATACCCTTGAACGCGAAAAGTGAAAGTCAGTTTAGTAGTGTGTATGCCCCTTGGGCTTGCTTACAGGGCATGCAACTTCGCCCAGTTGAGTTCACCAGAGTATGAAAGAATGCCCGAGGCAAGCCATTATTATCATTACAGGATGTTTATATAGCGCACATATCCATGCATCTAGTGCTTGCTCAAGGCGCTGGTATATGTTCCCCCGATCATTGGATGTCAGTCTCAACGTCACATCGTATTATCAGTCTCAACTCCCAGTGGTGGGGATACAACTTTTGCTGCCACGAGCCACACCGAGTCATATCCGGGAAAAGCGATGACCACTAAAAAACGTTAATGTTGTTCTGAGCCACATAATTCACTGACACCCTTGCTGTGTCAGGACCTGCTTTCCAGTCATCATCTCTGAATAAAAGCCTGAACACAGGGATTTGGCCATGATGTGTGACTTACAATTCTGGAAAATATCATTCAACAATGCTCAAATAGTCAGCTCCCGTGCACCCATTTACATCATTAGCTAAATATAAACAAAGCAGTGAAACAGCTTCCTCCGTGCCCAGTGCGTTTGGATCCAAACGTCATTATTCTGATTACGTACAAGAAGACAAACTGTATAGAAAGACAAACCATGCTTCCTGTCGACCACTCTTCCAGTAGCTCATTTTAGTAAATACTACCTATTTTCACTTTCAGCCTTTGCTCATTTAAGACGAATATGGCATGTCCTCTATGCCAGATTTACAAAGAGCGTCCCATTACAAAGGACCCAGTCAGTTATAACATTCAAAGCCCCAGTTGAGAAATATATACGTTTTATTATAGAAATGGTAAGGAAATATCTAATAAGAAAACTATTATTTTTGCAATTTAATTTGCACGAAATGTTACTATGTTTAATCAGATGAACAACTGAGTGGACTTCGACATTGTTTGCAATGTTGCAAAGAATGGGGATGGAAATACCTACTTTTTCTACCTGGTATTATCACAAGCTTATGATGTAGCCGAATTTGAACAATGCAGCTGAAGAGACGTCCCTTTAATGCTTGAATTTTCAGATCTGTGAAGGTGCCAGGGTAGAATAGGCCTTCAGCAACCCATGCTTGCCATAAAGGACGACTATGCTCGTCATAAGAGGCGACAAACGGGATCGTGTGTTCAGGCTCGCTGACTTGGTTGACACATGTCATCGGTTCCCAATTGCGCAGATCTATGCTCATGTTGTTGATCACTGGATTGTCTGGTCCAGACTCTGTTATTTACAGACCGCCGCCATACAGCTGGAATATTACTGAGTGCAGCGTAAACCTTAACGCACTTACTCACTTGAATTTTCAGACCATCATGTTGCTTTTGTAGTAAGTATTATGAATCTTAAGATTTTTATGATATATTCTTTTTCAGACCTCGGGTATTCGGGAGAAACTTCTGTTAATCAAAGTGTTGATGACAAGAGCCACTCTGGAAATGATTACGGGTACTGGTCGAAGGTGACGGAATCTGATGGTGACGAAGGCTATGAGGGACTACAATCAAGTGATGATGCAAGGGAAGCTTGTGGAAGGCCCATGTAGTAGGACTATATGCACTGTGATGTAGCTTTCGCCTGACGAAAGGGCAGGAATTAGCTCTGAAACATCCTAGAACAAACAGAAGTAGATATCAATACGACATGTCACATATTCATAGCTCATACCATGTTTTCTTTCAATCACATTTCTGATCTAATATGAATTTCTATAGACACTCAGGTGTTCCTTCAGTTATAATGCCTATTCGTCTATCTTGCACAAAGTATTAAGTTAAAATAACACAATGATGACATTTAAACCATTGCATTTTACAATTTCAGAAGGGACGTCAGGGCGGGCGTCTTTTTCCTTGTTGCCCCATGTGACAAAATGCCTTAAGGAACATTCTTGTACAACGATCACTGGTCAGCCGGGTGACGGAAAACTACTCTATGTTTCCAGGTGTTATCTTTAATGCACAGAAGGGAATGGAAAGTCTGTGTTTTCGAAACACCTCATAAGTGTTTTCGGGTTCCAAAGAGTGAAAAGTACATTGTTCTTTTCAACAACATTTTTGTCATTCCAAAGTTTCTGTTTGACCAGTACCGAAACTGACATCCTGTCCTGCCAATTGTAAGTCAGGAAGAAATACCATCAGCTCCAAAATGTCAAGTATTATATTCAATATACCTGTTCTGGAAAATGTGCTCAAACACGTCGCTCCTTACAAAAAACACATTTTATTCTGAACGCCAGAGATTGATTTTGAAAGAATTTATAACTCAGAAGAAAAAAAAATGTATAAAAGTAACTGATGATAAAATATCAAAGGCTATCGTTGACTGTTCAAAGACAACACCACTCCTGCTGCACAAGTTGTGTAAGAGATTGAGTGTTCTTTATACTTATGTCATTGACAGGCCAGGGAACGCAGATTTCGGAAGATTCTCAACAAGATGATTCTCAGTATGGATATTCTGTTTACTTTACAAATCTTCATCCATCAGGATTGAATCCCACATCTCTGACAACAGAGTTACATAACCTGAGTGTTTTTTCGTTAGGAGGCAGGCGCCTTCTTCGCAACTCTTAATCGCTCGTTATTGATTAACTACAAGTTGTTTAGCAAGCTGATTGTCTCTAATTTTAGTTTGTAACCCGTAAAGGAGAGAGTCCGGATTATAAATCATGCTTTAATGATAAATTAAGAACAATTTTGACGAGACACAGAGAATAGTCCGGATTATTGGTTAAACAGGGACTGACAGATTTCACCGTATTTACCTAAGTGTTTTATCTACCAATACCAATAATGCTGGGAGATATACTCAACGCCTCATCTGTCCGAAACTGAGCCTATATGGATGTGCCTATTGCTTTTTACAGAGTTTTGGTATTTTTATTTATTTATGTTTGTTTTGTTTTGTTTTTCCATGGAATGATTTGCTCTTAGTGTAGTTTAATATTCATCTGCAAAACGTGGTAGATATATCAGTCAGAACCTTAAATGGTTTTTAATGCGGTTCACAGGTTTTTATGATTTATCATTTTCTGGGTTTCCATGGAAACGACTCGGACTTAGTCCCAAAATGGAGGGTTGGGCGTCGTTGTTGGAACACAGCTCGAAAACTTCTTAATATCTTTCAGCGAAACTGAGCAGATATGAATTAGCCTCTAGTTTAGTTTCTTAAGATTTCAAAAAGTAACTAGTGTTTCTATCAGAATCCCACGTGGACTGTGCTTTTGACATGAGAATGGCACCTTTGCATTTATTGTTCTCATATATCATTTTCAATTCATTTGACATGTACATGTACAGCCAGGATATTTTCTGATAATCAGTTCAGTTATTGTAAATATTTTGCTTGGTTGATTTTTTTAGAACAATAAAATCTGGAAAAAGTTTTGAAGGTGTATTTTAAGTTATAATATGGCTGTGTTATAAGTAAAGGGCACTGTTTTGGCCACTTCATTAATACAATATTTCCTGTGATGAATGTGAAATCTTCCAGATACTGATCATTGAAAATCCATACCCCAGGACCTGTTTCTGTTGAAGTTCAAACCTCATTTCAACTATAATGTGATCACTCACAGAGAGGAATCTCACGTACCGCTTACATAACGCTTGTAATTAGATTTCATTTCATTTCAGGATATGGATCCCATATTGTTTGAGAACTGTAAACAGACTCAGTTCTAGAAAGCACTTTTTTGTCACAGTTCATAAACCTCAACAAGGTTGCAAAGTTAAACTGCAATCCATTTGAGTCAAAATCGTTCCAATGAATTGCACTCAACACTAAATAATTGTAAATGACTCAAACTAACGCCAAAGTAAGTAGGAAATACACACCAACTCTGCAGAATTTTGCTATAATTAATAAACAACTTTATGAGGTTTCCATAACATAATTCGAGACAGCTGTCGTTGTCTTTGCCTTCTTGCTTTTATTTTCTTTGTTGATCATTTTTTGTTTTTTCCCCAATTTATGTTTCACGTCTGTATTGTTCTGTATTGCTGTGGGTGGTACTTCTGTCTGTAGCACGTTTATGTGATGAAATTGTCCTCTTAGCAGATGTTAAACATATTGCATGTGGAATTTCCTTATCATCTTTTGGTATGTCAAAGCCGTTATGAGGCCAAGAGTTCTTCACCTTGTCACAACTCCGAATACGGATTTGCACATGAATTTTCTTCCCCAACCATTCTTTCCTTTTCCTCTACTTCTGTCTCTTCCTAGCACCCGTGAACGGCCACCTCCTCGTGGTGGATGCTGGGTAATGCTAAGAGCCGTTCAAAACCCTATTGTGGACCCGGGTGTATATTTGGTCCACCAACCCGTTTGCCGTGGGTTGCGGCCCTGTGTCGGCGGAGAAAGGGATCCTGTTGGTTGAGGGCAATACGGGTCCGTAACCATGTTCCTGTTGCTCAGTGCACCACTTTGACCCTGACCTCGCCTAGACGGGTGGTTGAATGGGCCCGGTTCAACCATTCGGCTGGTCACGCCAAGCCTATACATCTATATATTGGAGCACGAAAATATGGAAATTATAACATGTATTTTAAAGTCTTGGCGAACGTTTTGATCTCAGACATTCACTTTTTTTGTCTGTTTTTGCCTAGAGTCGTATGCCAGAAGTCGGTGGCTCAAGGGGCACTCTGGTGCAATCATGAACTTTTTATTTTCTTCGCTGGAGTATATCATCCGGGCATCGTTAGTGCTATAAGTGGAGATCCACTTGTTTTTAGCATGGTCCTTGTGATACTCCATGATAGGTGGGGAGCTTGGACGGTGAAATCTCAACCCTAAATATGGCTTATGAAACCACCACCAAAAAACCCCCCAAACGTCCTCTTGAAAATGATACTGATGATGGTGACCTTTGACCGTCCAGATGAATTGACTCTCGGCCACGCCTTCTTGTGATTGAAGCTGAACCCTTTTGCAGTTTCCAAGGGTATTCAAGGTATTGCCGGTGAAGTTAAGAACATTAAACGGTTACGTTCAGTTTCACTGCTCTTTGAGTGTGGGAAACGGCAGCAAACAGCCAATTTGATGAGCACAGAATCGTTTGTTGGCATTCCTGTCACTCTATATGCTCACAAGACGTTAAAAACAAGCAAATGTATCATCAGATACCGTGATCTTTTGTTTTCTGACTTGTCAGAACTTGATCTAGGTGTACTCTCCGTGAAACGCTTTTCAACACATAAAAACAATGAAACTGTTCTAACAAATACTTACCTGTTTTCTTTTCCGTCACCAACTACTCCCAAATTCTTGACGGTAGGTTACTGTAGTATCACACCTACATTCCCAATACGCTGAGATGCTTTAAATACTATTAAGTATGGCCACGGTGTAAATACTTGCACATTGTCTGTTGTGTGGTGAGAAGACACTCACAACTGAAGATGGTACAAGTACTTTTGTTACGATTAGAAATCCCCTCAAAACCAGCAAAAACTAACACTGAAAAGTTTGATACTTTCAATGATACTTTATATTGAACAAACAAAGGCAAATATGTACAGCTTCACAAGTGAAATTCCATGTACAATACAACTGAGTCAATTCTAAAGTAATGGGTCACAAATGTCAACTCACCGAAGTTTTGAGAGTGAGATACAGTTATGCAGAATGCAACACAGCGAGTGATCAGGCAGCGGTTATGTAGGTCAAGCGTCGACGGAAATTGATGATGTTACTCCAGTTAATCTATGTGTATCCGTATCGACAACACGGCAACTAGCCTTTATAAATGCAGTCACCATTTCCTGAAAGTTCGAGCACATACGACCATCGCCATCAACGTAGAATCTTCTCGACCAGCCTCCCGAAGTCCAAATTTAATCAGAACATAGTCGAAGGGAGGTAACCCTAAAGCACTTCATTAAAGGCCTGCTACCATAAAAAAGTACTGAACATTTATGACACGAAATGTAATCCATAATAGTTATCACTTAAAACACTAAACGTCGTAATCCAATAATAATTATTATTTAATCAATAATACAATTTACAGAAAATACTCTCTCGTAACACTCTCCCCATTAAAGAAAAGAAAGTTTCACAGAAACTTTCTGTTACAAGCATAGCAAGATACCTAACATAAGAAAATGACGTGTAATAATATGAATAACATGAGAAACATCTGACAGAAGATTACAATGATGTAATGCAAATACACATAAGCATTTCTTAAGCACTGCCAAAAATAATTGTCGATGAAAACCAAAAGGAAGGGATCAAAACAGAGAAGTAAACCAGTCATATCTAAATACACATGCAGTTACCATGAAATTCACGTGCTGACTCAAATGCATGCTTTTCATGCAAACGTTCTGTCATGGTACACACGACAGAGGAGTATAAAAAGGGGAAATGAAGTATTGCTTTCTTATGGACGTATCAATAGTGAACAGTGCTGAAATTAAACTTTTTTGGGACATGCCGAGGAGTAGGCTTTCTGAAAATATCAGATTTCAGATTATTGGTATGCATGAATTACACTGTCATTAGTCGCCTTGTAAGGAAACATGCAGTCACTGGTTACGTCAAGGATCGTCCACGATCAGAAAAGCCTAGAGAGACCACTCTCCGTGATGACGATGCCCTTAGTTCTCCTTGTGAGACGTAGGCCCATGACCAATACCCAAGATCTCAGAGAACAATGGAGAGTGGGTGTTCGTCTCTCAACCAGCCCCATCCGAAGGAGGCTCAGGTCCGCTGGACTCCGTGTACGTCGTCCAATCAGACGTCCCTTGCTCACCGAGTTGGCGTGGTGTAATCAACGGCAAAAACACAATCTGAGGACATGGCGCAGGATCCAGTGGTCCGATCAAAGCGGTTTTCTTCTTCATGTTACTGATGGCCGTTAGCGAGTTTGGAGAAGAAGTAATGAGGCTTATCAACAGCGGATGATCCATGCAGCTGAACCCTTTGGTGGTGGCTCTGTAATGGTGCGGGGTTGTATCTCCCAGGGCTGTAAGCTGAATCTTATCACCATTCATGGGACACTCAATGATCAGAGATACCAACAGGAAGTACTGGAAGCTGTTGTTGTCCCGCATTTTGATAACCACCCCTCGCCAGTCGGCCAGTATTTATGGACGATAATGCTAGGCCCCATCGTTCCAGAGCTATTATCGCATACTTCCAGAACAACACAGTTGACAGATTACCTTGGCCTGTGAGAAGCCCTGACCTCAACCCAGCTGAGCATTTATGGGCCCATCTGGGGCGTCAAGTACAAGTAAGGGATCCACCTGTTCAAAATGTCCAGGGATTACCCGAGGCTCTTCATTAGGAATGGCAGATAATTTCAATGATGCGCATTCGGCGTTTGATTTCCAGCATGATGATGACGATACACCAAATACTCATGTGTGTCTGTGTGACCATAGTTTGTGGTCGTGATTATTGATAACGGTTTTAGTGCCCCCAACTGACTGTCAATAAATTACAGTCGATAGTAGCAGCAGTGTTGGTAGTTGATGGGTTGACAGTTTAGATGGTTCAGTTAACGAAATTATAACCATGTGTTTGGTTTCCATATCATGAATGACCAGTGTGTTGTGTTAAACATAATCTTATAGCATGAAAACGGGTGGTGCTTACTTAATGCTCGTGTGTATATAAACAGGATGAAAATATATCTCTTAATTTCAATTCAGATATTGGGAAGATTACAAAGAAACCATTTCAATACACGAACTTCAGGCTGCTCTTGACCAGGTCCACAGTATTGCTACGGGAGCTGATAACATACATTATCAACTCCTCAAGCTCAAACCGCAACCTCAAAATACTAAATCTATCCATCATCAAGGTCTAAAACTTTGTCTTAGATCCTTTTGAAGTTTCTACTATTGAGAGTTTCTACGTTGAAGCAGACGAACCTTCTTTAAAACAAATCCAAATCTTTGGAGTATGTTACAAAACGTAATTGAAATGAGACCAACTCCGCATTTAAATGTGGGTTCAGTCCCCAATATGAGGATATGTATTCCAAAAGTCTTCATGACTTGCCCTTTCTGCGGCTGGCATTGAGCTAGAAAAGTAGAAGTTTCAATCTCTGACGAGAATCGAGAATCATCCTTGAGGTACATATATGCATTTTCTGCTGCTGAAAATAACATGTGACGGTTGTATCAATGATTTAATAAAATATTGTACAATAAAATATTGCATGCGCAGCCAACCAGTTAAGCATCCAAGCCGGTATCATCATACCTTCAGCTGAATAAATCAGTGAACAGAAATGCACACAGTGAAAACCGACATAGCAACTCTTACGAGAATCGCATGTAGTGGGAAATATCATCAGTGGATATATCAATTATACACAATTGAAAACAGCGTCAAGCGTCCAGATAACCTAGACTCACTCGGTCAGGGTGGCAGGACACTGTCCATTGGGGAGAACAGATCGGCCAAAATGCGCTTGATCACGGGAATGTGTATCAAGCTGATGGTGTCTGATTCAAGTGCTAGGCCTGTTCCAAATAGCGGTGGAGCAAATCTCTTCAGTGGGCATTGGCAATGCAAAGGCCTTTGAAGCGGCCACTGCCCGAATCGAGTGAGACTTCAATCCACCAGGGAAAGGCTTGCCCTTAGCCTGATATGCAGCACAAGTGACCCAAACTGGCCAGCGACATTGGGTCTGTTTACTAGGCGGTAACCCAGTCTTCCCGCCATCGTAACAGCAGAACATATGGGTACCCGTACGGATCCCTCGTGTTCGTTTGATGTTGACCTTGAGGGTCTTGAGGACATCCAGTGGGTGAGTGCTCGTTGCTGAGGTCCCGATCCACACCAGCCAAGAAATGCTGTACAATAATAATCCGTACAAGTGCGTGACAACTCAAAATATCCGAAGATCGAGCTTCCGCTCGTGCGGGGCCAGGATTCAGCTTTGAGAGTGCGTCTGTGCATATGTTCTCAAACCCTGGGAGAGAAATTGGAATCACCTGACATTTGTACTGATTGCACCAGAGGAGAAATTTCCACGTCTCGCATATGAGCGCTCTGGACACCGTAACGCCTTGCTTCAGGATATTTGTCATGGCTGTACGGTTGTCTAAGTGAAGATGAACAACCTGGCAACAGGACGTTCCAAAAAGCACTCGAAAGCCAAATGCACAGCTCTCAGTTCTCAGTCCTCAGTTGATATGAAGACTGGCTTCACCTTCGGACCAGCGTCTGGACACGGACAGACTGACCAGAACACCCCACAGCCCGAGAGGGACGCATCGGTTAGAGCTGGCGTCAGTAGTTCCAAAGGAACCGCTTCGGTGAGATTCCTGACATCGGTCCACCACTGTAGGTGAGGAGACAACCACCCGCAAACTGTGAGACACTTGTCCAGATCCTCTCCGTGAGACCACAGGCTCCCCAAAACTTGCTGTATAGGGCGCATCCTCAACCGCACCCGCCACACTATAGGGACATGCCGTCATGTGACCCAGCAGACGGAGCAAAGTCTACGCTGGTGGCACGTGGCGGTGAGAGGAAGGAATGCACCATCTCCCGTACTCTGGTGACCCAGTCGGGCTACAAAGAGACAAGAACCTATTGACTTGTGAACCTAGCCCCGAGAAAAAACAAGTCCTGGGTGGGCACTTGGTCGGATTTCATGAGGATGATGACCCACCTCAATCGAACTAGAATGTCACCGTGTGGTTAGAATCTAGACTCGTTAGGTGACCACGCCGACCTTGCGACTTTGTGAGGGAAGCTGGCACTAACAAGAGCTTAGTGAACACGCTGGGGGCAGTGGATATGCCGAAGGGTAGCACTGTGAACTGGTAACACATTCTGTCATAAAAGAACCTGAGGAACTGCTTGAACGTAGGATGAATTGGCACATGTAGATACACATCCTTTAGATTGATTGACCTAAGCCAAATAGGAGCCTGAATGTGCGGTGCAACGGATAACTCGTCTAACTACGGATAAGAAGATTCCAGGTTCGAATCTTGTCACTTTCGAAATATTCTTTTTGACATTTTGGTTTTGAAAAATAAGTAAAACGCTGAGAATATAACGATGAAGATTTTGCCAATAGCAGTATCGGATTTTTTCTACATTACAAATTGTAAAGTGAATCATAACACTGAGAAAGAGAGGTGAAGTGAATATTTCAGGTCAATAATCACACATACAAATAGTGAGGTTAGCACGGGTGGGGTTCGAACCCAGGAGGACATACGTCCATTGGATCTTAAGCCCAACGCCTTTTTTCATAAAATATGTATTTACATGATTGTAGAAGACGCTGACAGTGCTTACACTACCTCCTCACAAATAAAATATCTATCACAGAGTTGGGGTGGCAGTGCCTAGCAATTCAATTGAAAAGAGAGGGAGTATTTTTTCATAGATGTGTTCAGGAGTATTTTGTCGCTTACAATGAAGAAATATACCTGAATGAATGTGTAATATATTTAATGTAGCTAACCTGACTACCTCTGTATTTATAAGGCATTATGTAATGTTCTAATCTAACGGTGTTTCTCATGACATATTTTTGAATGAAAATGTGTGATTGATTTGCTTTGGAATATTTAAAGCACAACAGGCTAAAATGACGTCTTATCAATAATTTGAAAACTGTCTTCATGTGAAATGAAATCATGTTTTGGCTCAATAGCACCCTCCTTTTAAATACAGCAAGACGATATATTGACAAGACAATGTCCATGAATGCTTTAGAAGACACCTTCTTTTCTGGTAAGAAGCCAAACAATAACCAGATAGAAAACTGTCCAAAACTATATCCTGTGTCCTGGCACACATCTGTCAACATTTCAATAATCAGTTCTCGCAAGGGAGATAACTCCACTCTGACGGAAGCGCTAATAAAATAACGCCATAACATTGTTGTATGGTACTTACATCCATCTCAGGTAAGGTGTCATGGATTATTTTAACAATAATGTGTCCAGACATGAATTTTGGAATAACTTCAAAAAACGAATATGCTTGATGCAAATAATTCCACTTGAAATAAATGACTGAAACATAAGAGTTTTTCCATTGAATGTAATCAAAGGATTTTTAAATATTGGCTGATTCATGATATCGTCTCCATTTTTAAGTAATGGTCTTTTCCCTTCATTCAATTCATGCCATGCAGCTATTAACTCAGCATAACATGGACTTATATTCTGTAAATAGGCTTTGTCATATTCAAGAGATAAAGCATCAATCCTTAAGTTCATTTTCAGAAGATATGACATAAAATATACAAATGTTTGTTTCCAAATACAACTGAGCTGACAATGGACATAGGCTCTGAGTAATTTCAGCCTGAAAGCATATTTGCTTAAACGTAAATTTGGTATATTAAGAGCTCCATCTAAACAAACACCAATGCATGTACATTGTGCGATTTTGGCAGGTTTGTTATGCCACAAAAAGTCTCTAAACATTTGTGTGAATTTATTCTCAATCCAATATGGAACAGGTAGTACAGTGAACATATACCACAAACGAGAGCTCATAATGATATTAAAAACAATGATTCTGCCTTGTAAAGTTAACTGTCTACGCAGCCATGAATTTAACGGTGCTTGTATTTTCTTTCTCCAATTTAAAGCTTCACACATTGCTTTGTCGATGCCAAAATAAATGCCCAATACTTCTATACAATCCTTTTTCACTTTAGCCGGAATGTTGATTGAAAAATCTCTAAACCTAGTTTTACCCAATAACAAAATTTCCGATTTTTCAATATTGATTTTTGCACCCGTTGCCTCACAATATAAGTTAAATGTACTAAATGTTTCTAGGACAGAGTTAACATCTGAGACAGTAACTGTTGTGTCATCTGCATGTTGGTATATTAAAGAATTAATATCATTACTGATGTTAATTCCATGAATATCAGAATTGTTTTTTATTATTAAATTCAGTGGCTCTGACACCAACACATATACCACAGAGCTCATTGGATCCCACTGCCTAACTCCACGAGTTAATGTGAAGTGTGGTGTCAAATGACCATTGCATTTCACAGAACTCTTTATATCAGTATATAGGATTTTAATCCATGAAATGAAAAAAATCTCCAAAGTTAAATTTTCTAAGAATTCGAAATAAATATTGGTGTGATACCCTATCAAAGGCTTTTTCTTGATCTATTTTAATGAGATAGGAGTCATCATTATGATTACTGACAACATCAATGACATCTCTAACAGAATGTAGGTTACTGGCTATGTCTCTTCCTGGTATGCAACAAGATTGTTCAGGGGAGACAACTGAAGCCATCACATTTCTCAACATCTCAACGACAACACTCTAGAAATGAGCTTCGAGTCTACATTAATCAATGAGATAGGTCTGTAACACTTCATGTCCCTTTTGTCACCTTTCTTTTTATAAAACAAACTGATAATACTTTTTTCATGGAGCGAGAAAGATTATGCTCTTTGTATATACCATCTACAACTTCTAAAAAGAAGGGACATAAAATATTCCAAAACTTTAAATAAAACTCAACAGTTTGGCCATCCTGACCTGATGATTTATTCTTTTTCATTCCTTTGAGTGCCTCTGTAAGCTCACTCTGAGAAATAGGTAAATCACATGAGTTTTTTTGTCAATGAGACTTTATTGTTTTACTAAATCATATTGCTCAGCAGTAAATAAGGATGAGTAAAATTGCTGAGCAGCATCTACAATATCCTCTGTATTCCTGGCTGTCATACCTCTTCCTTGTATAGTGATTTTATTGAATTAATGATAATAATAATATAGCGCACAGTGTCCAAACACCAAGTGATTGCTTGAGGCGCTTTTGATAAGACAGCTAATCTAGACATCAGGGTAATATTTTCGGAAGAGGAAAGTTTTCAGCTTTGCTGGAAGGTAGACAGTGTTTCAGTGTTTTTAATAAAGATGGGCAGATCATTCCAGAGAAAGGCGGATGTGAACGAGAAGCGTCTGTGTCATAAGGTTTTCCGTTTGGCTGTGGGAATTTTGAGCAGCGAGTTGTTGGCTGTTCTGAGACAGCGAGATGGAACATACTCTTTCACTAGGTTGGACAGGCAGGATGGAGCCGAACCATTTATGCAGCGATATGTGATGCACAGGATCTTATATTCAATCCTTGCTTTGATCAGCAGCCAGTTTAGTTTGACAAGGACTAGTGTGATGTGTGACCGCTTCCCGCTTCTGGTGATGCAGTTGCATTCTGAACGCGCTGTTATTTGGTGACAAGATCCTGATGTACATTACCCAGCAGACTGTTACAGTAGTCGAGCCGTGAGAGGATAGTGGATCTGGCCAAATGGCAAAACGCATCACATGTCAACAGGTGACGGAGGTTGGCAATGTTCCTCATGTGGAAGTAGCATATGCGACATCCGGTATTTACGTGGTCCTCCATAGAAAGGTTTGAGTCCATGATGACCCCAAGATTTTTTACTGTTTTATTGAAATATAGCACGGAATTACCAATCTTGATCGAGTCCACCTTAACCTTGGCCCGATTCATGGTTGACCCGGTCAGCAAGATATCAGTGTTGTTGTCATTCAGTTTTAGCTTATTGATTGACATCCAGGATTTCACATCAGAAATGCACTCTGAAACATGAGCTATCTGAATTTTGGACTGATTAGGTACAAAAATGATCTCTGAAGCTGAGTGTCATCCGCATAGCACGTTACCACATAGCCCAACACGGTCCTCTAAACACGCAATGAGCGTGTTGTGGTCTAAAGTGTCAAAGGCGGCAGACAGATCGACAAGAACAAGCACGTTAACTTGCCCTGAGTCTGCTGCTTCAAGTAGAGTATCCATACCGCTGATCAGTGTTGTTTCCGTGCTATGATTTGATCTATAAGCTGAATGAAAAGGATCATAACGATCAATGTCACTGAGACGTGTCACAAGACGAGTCTTGACGGCCCTTTCCAAGAGCTTCGACACATAGGAAAGGTTAGATACGGGTCTATATTTAGCTAGATCTTCGGTATCCAGTCCATTTGTATTTTAAGTTATCCCACCATATCAATGCTGAAACAAATGACTTGGTTATAGGAGATCAGCAGCTCTCGTTTAGACTGCTTCAGAGTGACAGTGTAGTGGTGTCATTTCTTCATCTCCCACCTTACATAGATGATGAAGAAATAGAAAGACTTCTCATTAAAAGAGGAATAAAAATGAAAAGTGACATCACGCACAGAACTCTTAAAGGCACACACATTTTTGATGGTACAAGATATGTGCCTGAGTGTACCCCATTACCGTATTCAATGAGGTTTAACACCCTGGATGGATACAGGTATTTTAGAGTTATACACAATAACCAAGAACGGTTATGCTTCAAGTGCGATTCTGGAGGTCACGTGGTGAAGGATTGTCCTAACACCAAATGTTATAAATGCAGTGGAAGTGGACACATTGCCAGAAATGGCAAGGCAGAAGAAGGTCAGGAACGTAGTTGTCATATCTGTTTTCGTTTAATTGAAATCTGCAACTGTTTCTCCGATATAGAGGATGAGGAAAGGTTTAGTGATTCTGATTCAGAGTTGGAGAGGGAGTTAGCCCCAATAATATCCTGGGATGAGGTTCCTCTGGAACATATTTCCGCGTCAAGGGAGAATCATGCAGATGGAACAGAAGAAACCAAGAGAAATAAAAAAGAAGAGACAAAATTACAAGGAACTGAAAGAACGGCGAAAGAAGATAATACGCAAGTAATTCCATTTGCTGAGGATATTTCTGATTGTGAGAAGGAGGACAAGGACACCACAGACAAGAGCGCTTTGCTTCAGGAAAGCCTGGACACAAGAGAAGAGGATAAAGACATTCAAAAACCAACCGGTGTATCATCTGCAAAGTGGACAATTGCTTCGCGTAAGCGTGCAAGAAGGCACAAACTGCAGCCTAAATTATCAGAGACGGTATTACAAAACAATGACTTGAAAAATAAAGTGAGAGAAAGTAAAAAAGACCAACAAAAGAAAAAGAAAGCAGAAAAGGTTAGTGACAGAAGAGAATTATCAGGTGTGTTGAAAAATGTTATGGAAACTCCATAATGTTGTCTAGTAAGCATCTATTTCTCTTTTCTGCAATGGTCACAATATGGTCATGGAATGTAAATGGACTCCGGGATATAGCCAAAATGCAAAATGTATTTGCACTAATTCGGAATTCTCAAGTCAATATTGCTTTTTTGCAGGAAACATTTTGGTCGGATGAATATATAGAAAAATATAAACATTTGTGGCCAGGGACTATTTTATATTCTAATGCAGAAAATGATAGAAGAGGTGTAGCTATATTAGTCTCAGATGGTTTTGAGCAAAATGTTAAGCTGCTTAGAAAAGATGAAGAAGGAAGATTAATAAAGGCTTCCCTAGCCATTGAAGATAGATCAGTTGCTTTATTAAACGTGTATGCCCCAAATGAGAGTAAAGAGAGAATAGATTTTTTCAAGAATTTGACAACATGGATTGAGAAAGAACACATAATTTGTGCTGGGGATTTTAATGAGATATTAAATCCTTTACTTGATAAAGGCATCAACAATATATCGTTTAACATTCAAAGTAGCAATGTTTTAAACGATTTTCTTTCCAATAACAACCTAGTTGATATATGGAGGTTTAAAAACTACGGCAAAAAAGAATTTTACCAGAATACAGTCTGTGTTTGGAAGTATGAAACAATCTAGAATTGATCTGATAATTGTTTCAAGAGATCTTATTACAAGTGCTGTAAATATAGTTACATTAGATATTCCTCTGTGAGCGATCACAGTATAGTAGCCCTCAGATTGGACTTTTCTTCAGTAGAAAGAGGTCCTGGGGTATGGATTTTTAACAATCAGCTTCTGGAAGATTTCACATTCTACTTACGAATTATTGCATTAATAGAGGAGGCAAAACAATGCCCTTTACTTAAAACAGATCCATTGATATGGTGGGATAACGTAAAATACAAATTTAAAACATTTTCCAGATTTTATGCATCTAAGAAAAACAGGGAAGCAAAAGCTGATTATTATAAAATTCAGAATAAGCTTAGAATTGAATATGATAAAATATCCTCCATTCCTGGCTATAAATCTACCGATTTACAATTATTGGAAAATGAACTAGAGGTGTATGAGAATAATAAATGCAAGGGTGCTATTCTCAGGCCAAAAGCTCAGTGCACGCTGGAGTCAGATAGAAACACCACTTACTTTTTGAATCACTATTTCTCAGAGTGAGCTTACAAAAGCACTCAAAGGAATGAAAAAGAATAAATCACCGGGTCCGGACGGCCTAACTGTTGAGTTTTATTTAAAGTTTTGGAATATTTTATGTCCCTTCTTTTTAGAAGTTGTAGATGGTATATACAAAGAGCATAATCTTTCTCGCTCCATGAAAAAGAGTATTATTAGTTTATTTTATAAAAGAAAGGTGACAAAAGGGACATTAAGTGTTACAGACCTATCTCATTGATTAATGTAGACTCTAAGCTCATTTCTAGAGTGTTGTCGTTGAGATTGAGAAATGTGATGGCTTCAGTTGTCTCCCCTGAACAATCTTGTTACATACCAGGAAGAGACATAGCCAGTAACCTACATTCTGTTAGAGATGTCATTGATGTTGTCAGTAATCATAATGATGACTCCTATCTCATTAAAATAGATCAAGAAAAGGCCTTTGATAGGGTATCACACCAATATTTATTTCAAATTCTTAGGAAATTTAACTTTGGAGATTTTTTCATTTCATGGATTAAGATCCTATATACTGATATAAAGAGTTCTGTGAAATGCAATGGTCATTTGACACCACACTTCACTTTAACTCGTGGAGTTAGGCAGCGGGATCCAATGAGCTCTATGCTATATGTGTTGGTGTCAGAGCCACTGAATTTAATAATAAAAAACAATCCTGATATTCATGGAATTAACATCAGTAATGATATTAATTCTTTGATATACCAACATGCAGATGACACAACAGTTACTGTCTCAGATGTTAACTCTGTCCTAGAAACATTTAGTACATTTAACTTATATTGTGAGGCAACGGGTGCAAAAATCAATATTGAAAAATCGGAAATTTTGTTATTGGGTAAAACTAGGTTTAGAGATTTTTCAATCAACATTCCGGCTAAAGTGAAAAAGGATTGTATAGAAGTATTGGGCATTTATTTCGGCATCGACAAAGCGATATGTGAAACTTGAGAAAGAAAATAGACAAAATACAAGCACTGTTAAATTCATGGCTGCGTAGACAGTTAACCTTACAAGGCAGAGCCATTAATAATATTGTTATTAATATCCTTTTGAGCTCTCGTTTGTGGTATATGTTCACTGTACTACCTGTTCCATATTGGGTGGAGAATAAATTTACACAAATGTTTAGAGACTTTTTGTGGCATAACAAACCTGCCAAAATAGCACACGGTACATGCATTGGTGTTTGTTTAGATGGAGGTCTTAATATACGAGATTTACGTTTAAAAAAATATGCTTTCAGGCTGAAATTACTGAGAGCCTATGTCCATTGTCAGCTCAGTTGTATTTGGAAACAAACATTTGTATATTTTATGTGACATCTTCTGAAAATGAACTTAGGAATTGATGCTTTATCCCTTGAATATGATAAAGCCTATTTACAGAATATAAGTCCATTAATGAATCAGCCAATATTTAAGAATCCATTGATTACATTCAATGGAAAAACTCTTATGTTTCAGTCATTAAATAAGTGGAATTATTTACATCAAGCATATTTGTTTTGAAGTTATTCCAAAATTCATGTCTGGAGACATTATTGTTAAAATAATCCATGACACCTTACCTGAGATGGATGTAAGTACCATACAACAATGTTATGCCATTATTTTATTAGCGCTTCCGTCAGAGTGGAAAAAGATCATTTTGTCAGAGGTTGCCACTAACTCCCCATCAAGAGACATAATATGCACTGTTCAAAACCAGGATCTGTCTGTTGATTTATTCACAACAAAATTTTCTTATGAAGTTCTCAGGAAAAAGCATTTCAAGGAACCAGTAGCTATCGCTTGGTGGAATCAGCTTGCACTGGATATTAATTGGAAAGATATTTGGATGAATGTATGGGAAAATGATAAATCTAGAGAATCCATACAGTTAGATTTTAAAATTGCACATAATATTGCTTTCACATGTGATAAACTTCTAAAAATTGGACTGTCAAACACTGATGTTTGTCCAGTGTGTCACATACAAACAGAAGACATCCTACATCTGTTCGTCTTCTGCAAGGAGTTATCGCCCTTGCAAGAACTCATCATTGAAATGGTGACAGATGTGTGCCAGGACACAGGCTTTAGTTTTGGACAGTTATCTATCTGGTTATTGTTTGGGTTCTTACCAGAAAAGAAGTTGTCGTCTAAGGCACTCATGGACATTGTATTCTCAATTTATCGTCTAGCTGTATTTAAAAGGAGGGTGATATTGAGCCAAAACATGATTTCAGTTCACATGAAGGCATTTTTCAAATCATTGATAAGACGTCATTTTAGCCTGTTGTTCTTTAAATATTCCAAAGCAAATCAATCACACATTTTCATTAAAAAATATGTCATGAGCAATACATTCATATCGTTGGATGGAAATGAGATTGTTCTACACTCTCCGTTAGATTAGAATATTACATAATGCTTTATAAATACAGAGGTAGTCAGATTAGCTACATTAAGTATAGTATACATTCATTCGGGTATATTTCTTCATTGTAACCTATAAAACACTTCTGAACATTTCTATGAAAATATACTTCCTCTCTTTTCAATTGAAATGTTAGGCAGGGCCACCCCAAATCTGTGATACATATTTTATTTATGGAGTGGTAGTGTAAGCACTGTCTGCAACTCTAATTCTACAATTTTGTGAATAAATATTTTAATGAAAACAAAAACGCGTCTGACTACGGATCAGAAGATTCCAGGTTCGAATCCTGGCACGCTCGGAATATTCTTTTTGACATTTTGGTTTTGAAAATAAGTAAAATACTAAGGATATAACGAGGACGATTTTGACAATAGCAGTGTCCGATTTTTTCTCCATTACAAATTGTAAAGTGGATCATTTCAATGAGAAAAAGAGGTGAAGTGAACATTTCCGCTCAATAATCACACCTAAAAATAGTGAGGTTAGCACGGGTGGGGTTCGAACCCACGCGGACATACGTCCATTGGATCTTAAGTCCAACGACTTAACCACTCGGCCACCGTGCTCATGCCTTACAAAGTGGAAAGGTAGAGCTGAGTGTCGGGTAATTGCAAATGCCTAGATATACGCCCTTCAGCCAAAACTATGTCAGTCTTAACATGTAACTTATACATTTCCAAGCCATTTCTCCAAGTACCATGTTGTCCTCGATCTCCTTTGTACCCTACTCTGACTGCAACCTAGAACCACACTTTGTGCTACTGACAGCTGCTCGTATAAAATACTATATTTGTAAGCCAACTGTTAGCATTCTTGATATGTGCATGTTCAACTTCAAGTGCCCTGCCTTACGTTTGGAGCAAGTGGCTGTCGTTTTCTTTTCTTAGATTCCTTTGGAATCCTCCCATCCTTGGTCCTGTAATGTGCTTCTTTGCTGTAGAGTGGCTTTGTTCATAACGTTTGTTATGTGACGGCAGTTCCTTGGTAAATAAGAAGTCCCAGTGATAAAGCAAAGAGCCGTTTGACAAGCCATAAGACGTCCAACTACTTAAGACGATTCCAAGGTGGAATCCTGTCACACTCAAAGCAGTCTTTTGTTTGTTTTGTCATGGAATGTCATCGTCTAGATGAAATGACTTTTGTCAATGCAAACATGTTTGGGCAACATTTAGCACTTTCAGCCGTGCAACAATGAAAGGAAATGAGAGATCAGACATTTTATTGTAGCCTGGGCTTTCAGTGGGCGTGTGGCGCAACGGATAACCCGTCTGACTACGGATCAGAAGATTCCAGGTTCGAATCCTGGCACGCTCGGAATATTCTTTTTGACATTTTGGTTTTGAAAATAAGTAAAATACTAAGGATATAACAAGGACGATTTTGACAATAGCAGTGTCCGATTTTTTCTCCATTACAAATTGTAAAGTGGATCATTTCAATGAGAAAAAGAGGTGAAGTGAACATTTCCGCTCAATAATCACACCTAAAAACAGTGAGGTTAGCACGGGTGGGGTTCGAACCCACGCGGACATACGTCCATTGGATCTTAAGTCCAACGCCTTAACCACTCGGCCACCGTGCTCATGCCTTACAAAGTGGAAAGGTAGAGCTGAGTGTCGGGTAACTGCAATTGCCTAGATATACGTACACATTTCCAAGCCATTTCTCCAAGTACCATGTTGTCCTCGATCTCCTTTGTACCCTACTCTGACTGCAACCTAGAACCACACTTTGTGCTACTGACAGCTGCTCGTATAAAATACTATATTTGTAAGCCAACTGTTAGCATTCTTGATATGTGCATGTTCAACTTCAAGTGCCCTGCCTTACGTTTGGAGCAAGTGGCTGTTGTTTTCTTTTCTTAGATTCCTTTGGAATCCTCCCATCCTTGGTCCTGTAATGTGCTTCTTTGCTGTAGAGTGGCTTTGTTCATAACGTTTGTTATGTGACGGCAGTTCCTTGGTAAATCAGAAGTCACAGTGATAAAGCAAAGAACCATTTCACAAGCCATAAGACGTCCAACTACTTAAGACGATTCCAAGGTGGAATCCTGTCACACTCAAAGCAGTCTTTTGTTTGTTTTGTCATGGAATGTCATCGTCTAGATGAAATGACTTTTGTCAATGCAAACATGTTTGGGCAACATTTAGCACTTTCAGCCGTGCAACAAAGAAAGGAAATGAGAGATCAGACATTGTATTGTAGCCTGGGCTTTCAGTGGGCGTGTGGCGCAACGGATAACGCGTCTGACTACGGATCAGAAGATTCCAGGTTCGAATCCTGGCACGCTCGGAATATTCTTTTTGACATTTTGGTTTTGAAAATAAGTAAAATACTAAGGATATAACGAGGACGATTTTGACAATAGCAGTGTCCGATTTTTTCTCCATTACAAATTGTAAAGTGGATCATTTCAATGAGAAAAAGAGGTGAAGTGAACATTTCCGCTCAATAATCACACCTAAAAATAGTGAGGTTAGCACGGGTGGGGTTCGAACCCACGCGGACATACGTCCATTGGATCTTAAGTCCAACGACTTAACCACTCGGCCACCGTGCTCATGCCTTACAAAGTGGAAAGGTAGAGCTGAGTGTCGGGTAATTGCAAATGCCTAGATATACGCCCTTCAGCCAAAACTATGTCAGTCTTAACATGTAACTTATATATTTCCAAGCCATTTCTCCAAGTACCATGTTGTCCTCGATCTCCTTTGTACCCTACTCTGACTGCAACCTAGAACCACACTTTGTGCTACTGACAGCTGCTCGTATAAAATACTATATTTGTAAGCCAACTGTTAGCATTCTTGATATGTGCATGTTCAACTTCAAGTGCCCTGCCTTACGTTTGGAGCAAGTGGCTGTCGTTTTCTTTTCTTAGATTCCTTTGGAATCCTCCCATCCTTGGTCCTGTAATGTGCTTCTTTGCTGTAGAGTGGCTTTGTTCATAACGTTTGTTATGTGACGGCAGTTCCTTGGTAAATCAGAAGTCCCAGTGATAAAGCAAAGAGCCATTTCACAAGCCATAAGACGTCCAACTACTTAAGACGATTCCAAGGTGGAATCCTGTCACACTCAAAGCAGTCTTTTGTTTGTTTTGTCATGGAATGTCATCGTCTAGATGAAATGACTTTTGTCAATGCAAACATGTTTGGGCAACATTTAGCACTTTCAGCCGTGCAACAAAGAAAGGAAATGAGAGATCAGACATTGTATTGTAGCCCGGGCTTTCAGTGGGCGTGTGGCGCAACGGATAACCCGTCTGACTACGGATCAGAAGATTCCAGGTTCGAATCCTGGCACGCTCGGAATATTCTTTTTGACATTTTGGTTTTGAAAATAAGTAAAATACTAAGGATATAACAAGGACGATTTTGACAATAGCAGTGTCCGATTTTTTCTCCATTACAAATTGTAAAGTGGATCATTTCAATGAGAAAAAGAGGTGAAGTGAACATTTCCGCTCAATAATCACACCTAAAAATAGTGAGGTTAGCACGGGTGGGGTTCGAACCCACGCGGACATACGTCCATTGGATCTTAAGTCCAACGACTTAACCACTCGGCCACCGTGCTCATGCTTTACAAAGTGGAAAGGTAGAGCTGAGTGTCGGGTAATTGCAATTGCCTAGATATACGCCCTTCAGCCAAAACTATGTCAGTCTTAACATGTAACTTACACATTTCCAAGCCATTTCTCCAAGTACCATGTTGTCCTCGATCTCCTTTGTACCCTACTCTGACTGCAACCTAGAACCACACTTTGTGCTACTGACAGCTGCTCGTATAAAATACTATATTTGTAAGCCAACTGTTAGCATTCTTGATATGTGCATGTTCAACTTCAAGTGCCCTGCCTTACGTTTGGAGCAAGTGGCTGTCGTTTTCTTTTCTTAGATTCCTTTGGAATCCTCCCATCCTTGGTCCTGTAATGTGCTTCTTTGCTGTAGAGTGGCTTTGTTCATAACGTTTGTTATGTGACGGCAGTTCCTTGGTAAATCAGAAGTCCCAGTGATAAAGCAAAGAGCCATTTCACAAGCCATAAGACGTCCAACTACTTAAGACGATTCCAAGGTGGAATCCTGTCACACTCAAAGCAGTCTTTTGTTTGTTTTGTCATGGAATGTCATCGTCTAGATGAAATGACTTTTGTCAATGCAAACATGTTTGGGCAACATTTAGCACTTTCAGCCGTGCAACAAAGAAAGGAAATGAGAGATCAGACATTGTATTGTAGCCTGGGCTTTCAGTGGGCGTGTGGCGCAACGGATAACGCGTCTGACTACGGATCAGAAGATTCCAGGTTCGAATCCTGGCACGCTCGGAATATTCTTTTTGACATTTTGGTTTTGAAAATAAGTAAAATACTAAGGATATAACGAGGACGATTTTGACAATAGCAGTGTCCGATTTTTTCTCCATTACAAATTGTAAAGTGGATCATTTCAATGAGAAAAAGAGGTGAAGTGAACATTTCCGCTCAATAATCACACCTAAAAATAGTGAGGTTAGCACGGGTGGGGTTCGAACCCACGCGGACATACGTCCATTGGATCTTAAGTCCAACGCCTTAACCACTCGGCCACCGTGCTCATGCCTTACAAAGTGGAAAGGTAGAGCTGAGTGTCGGGTAATTGCAAATGCCTAGATATACGCCCTTCAGCCAAAACTATGTCAGTCTTAACATGTAACTTATACATTTCCAAGCCATTTCTCCAAGTACCATGTTGTCCTCGATCTCCTTTGTACCCTACTCTGACTGCAACCTAGAACCACACTTTGTGCTACTGACAGCTGCTCGTATAAAATACTATATTTGTAAGCCAACTGTTAGCATTCTTGATATGTGCATGTTCAACTTCAAGTGCCCTGCCTTACGTTTGGAGCAAGTGGCTGTCGTTTTCTTTTCTTAGATTCCTTTGGAATCCTCCCATCCTTGGTCCTGTAATGTGCTTCTTTGCTGTAGAGTGGCTTTGTTCATAACGTTTGTTATGTGACGGCAGTTCCTTGGTAAATCAGAAGTCCCAGTGATAAAGCAAAGAGCCATTTCACAAGCCATAAGACGTCCAACTACTTAAGACGATTCCAAGGTGGAATCCTGTCACACTCAAAGCAGTCTTTTGTTTGTTTTGTCATGGAATGTCATCGTCTAGATGAAATGACTTTTGTCAATGCAAACATGTTTGGGCAACATTTAGCACTTTCAGCCGTGCAACAAAGAAAGGAAATGAGAGATCAGACATTGTATTGTAGCCCGGGCTTTCAGTGGGCGTGTGGCGCAACGGATAACGCGTCTGACTACGGATCAGAAGAATCCAGGTTCGAATCCTGGCACGCTCGGAATATTCTTTTTGACATTTTGGTTTTGAAAATAGGTAAAATACTAAGAATATAACGAGGACGATTTTGACAATAGCAGTGTCCGATTTTTTCTCCATTACAAATTGTAAAGTGGATCATTTCAATGAGAAAAAGAGGTGAAGTGAACATTTCCGCTCAATAATCACACCTAAAAATAGTGAGGTTAGCACGGGTGGGGTTCGAACCCACGCGGACATACGTCCATTGGATCTTAATTCCAACGCCTTGACCACTCGGCCACCGTGCTCATGCCTTACAAAGTGGAAAGGTAGAGCTGAGTGTCGGGTAATTGCAATTGCCTAGATATACGCCCTTCAGCCAAAACTATGTCAGTCTTAACATGTAACTTACACATTTCCAAGCCATTTCTCCAAGTACCATGTTGTCCTCGATCTCCTTTGTACCCTACTCTGACTGCAACCTAGAACCACACTTTGTGCTACTGACAGCTGCTCGTATAAAATACTATATTTGTAAGCCAACTGTTAGCATTCTTGATATGTGCATGTTCAACTTCAAGTGCCCTGCCTTACGTTTGGAGCAAGTGGCTGTCGTTTTCTTTTCTTAGATTCCTTTGGAATCCTCCCATCCTTGGTCCTGTAATGTGCTTCTTTGCTGTAGAGTGGCTTTGTTCATAACGTTTGTTATGTGACGGCAGTTCCTTGGTAAATCAGAAGTCCCAGTGATAAAGCAAAGAGCCATTTCACAAGCCATAAGACGTCCAACTACTTAAGACGATTCCAAGGTGGAATCCTGTCACACTCAAAGCAGTCTTTTGTTTGTTTTGTCATGGAATGTCATCGTCTAGATGAAATGACTTTTGTCAATGCAAACATGTTTGGGCAACATTTAGCACTTTCAGCCGTGCAACAAAGAAAGGAAATGAGAGATCAGACATTGTATTGTAGCCCGGGCTTTCAGTGGGCGTGTGGCGCAACGGATAACGCGTCTGACTACGGATCAGAAGATTCCAGGTTCGAATCCTGGCACGCTCGGAATATTCTTTTTGACATTTTGGTTTTGAAAATAGGTAAAATACTAAGGATATAACGAGGACGATTTTGACAATAGCAGTGTCCGATTTTTTCTCCATTACAAATTGTAAAGTGGATCATTTCAATGAGAAAAAGAGGTGAAGTGAACATTTCCGCTCAATAATCACACCTAAAAATAGTGAGGTTAGCACGGGTGGGGTTCGAACCCACGCGGACATACGTCCATTGGATCTTAATTCCAACGCCTTAACCACTCGGCCACCGTGCTCATGCCTTACAAAGTGGAAAGGTAGAGCTGAGTGTCGGGTAATTGCAATTGCCTAGATATACGCCCTTCAGCCAAAACTATGTCAGTCTTAACATGTAACTTACACATTTCCAAGCCATTTCTCCAAGTACCATGTTGTCCTCGATCTCCTTTGTACCCTACTCTGACTGCAACCTAGAACCACACTTTGTGCTACTGACAGCTGCTCGTATAAAATACTATATTTGTAAGCCAACTGTTAGCATTCTTGATATGTGCATGTTCAACTTCAAGTGCCCTGCCTTACGTTTGGAGCAAGTGGCTGTCGTTTTCTTTTCTTAGATTCCTTTGGAATCCTCCCATCCTTGGTCCTGTAATGTGCTTCTTTGCTGTAGAGTGGCTTTGTTCATAACGTTTGTTATGTGACGGCAGTTCCTTGGTAAATCAGAAGTCCCAGTGATAAAGCAAAGAGCCATTTCACAAGCCATAAGACGTCCAACTACTTAAGACGATTCCAAGGTGGAATCCTGTCACACTCAAAGCAGTCTTTTGTTTGTTTTGTCATGGAATGTCATCGTCTAGATGAAATGACTTTTGTCAATGCAAACATGTTTGGGCAACATTTAGCACTTTCAGCCGTGCAACAAAGAAAGGAAATGAGAGATCAGACATTGTATTGTAGCCTGGGCTTTCAGTGGGCGTGTGGCGCAACGGATAACGCGTCTGACTACGGATCAGAAGATTCCAGGTTCGAATCCTGGCACGCTCGGAATATTCTTTTTGACATTTTGGTTTTGAAAATAAGTAAAATACTAAGGATATAACAAGGACGATTTTGACAATAGCAGTGTCCGATTTTTTCTCCATTACAAATTGTAAAGTGGATCATTTCAATGAGAAAAAGAGGTGAAGTGAACATTTCCGCTCAATAATCACACCTAAAAATAGTGAGGTTAGCACGGGTGGGGTTCGAACCCACGCGGACATACGTCCATTGGATCTTAATTCCAACGCCTTAACCACTCGGCCACCGTGCTCATGCCTTACAAAGTGGAAAGGTAGAGCTGAGTGTCGGGTAATTGCAATTGCCTAGATATACGCCCTTCAGCCAAAACTATGTCAGTCTTAACATGTAACTTACACATTTCCAAGCCATTTCTCCAAGTACCATGTTGTCCTCGATCTCCTTTGTACCCTACTCTGACTGCAACCTAGAACCACACTTTGTGCTACTGACAGCTGCTCGTATAAAATACTATATTTGTAAGCCAACTGTTAGCATTCTTGATATGTGCATGTTCAACTTCAAGTGCCCTGCCTTACGTTTGGAGCAAGTGGCTGTCGTTTTCTTTTCTTAGATTCCTTTGGAATCCTCCCATCCTTGGTCCTGTAATGTGCTTCTTTGCTGTAGAGTGGCTTTGTTCATAACGTTTGTTATGTGACGGCAGTTCCTTGGTAAATCAGAAGTCCCAGTGATAAAGCAAAGAGCCATTTCACAAGCCATAAGACGTCCAACTACTTAAGACGATTCCAAGGTGGAATCCTGTCACACTCAAAGCAGTCTTTTGTTTGTTTTGTCATGGAATGTCATCGTCTAGATGAAATGACTTTTGTCAATGCAAACATGTTTGGGCAACATTTAGCACTTTCAGCCGTGCAACAAAGAAAGGAAATGAGAGATCAGACATTGTATTGTAGCCTGGGCTTTCAGTGGGCGTGTGGCGCAACGGATAACGCGTCTGACTACGGATCAGAAGATTCCAGGTTCGAATCCTGGCACGCTCGGAATATTCTTTTTGACATTTTGGTTTTGAAAATAAGTAAAATACTAAGGATATAACAAGGACGATTTTGACAATAGCAGTGTCCGATTTTTTCTCCATTACAAATTGTAAAGTGGATCATTTCAATGAGAAAAAGAGGTGAAGTGAACATTTCCGCTCAATAATCACACCTAAAAATAGTGAGGTTAGCACGGGTGGGGTTCGAACCCACGCGGACATACGTCCATTGGATCTTAATTCCAACGCCTTAACCACTCGGCCACCGTGCTCATGCCTTACAAAGTGGAAAGGTAGAGCTGAGTGTCGGGTAATTGCAATTGCCTAGATATACGCCCTTCAGCCAAAACTATGTCAGTCTTAACATGTAACTTACACATTTCCAAGCCATTTCTCCAAGTACCATGTTGTCCTCGATCTCCTTTGTACCCTACTCTGACTGCAACCTAGAACCACACTTTGTGCTACTGACAGCTGCTCGTATAAAATACTATATTTGTAAGCCAACTGTTAGCATTCTTGATATGTGCATGTTCAACTTCAAGTGCCCTGCCTTACGTTTGGAGCAAGTGGCTGTCGTTTTCTTTTCTTAGATTCCTTTGGAATCCTCCCATCCTTGGTCCTGTAATGTGCTTCTTTGCTGTAGAGTGGCTTTGTTCATAACGTTTGTTATGTGACGGCAGTTCCTTGGTAAATCAGAAGTCCCAGTGATAAAGCAAAGAGCCATTTCACAAGCCATAAGACGTCCAACTACTTAAGACGATTCCAAGGTGGAATCCTGTCACACTCAAAGCAGTCTTTTGTTTGTTTTGTCATGGAATGTCATCGTCTAGATGAAATGACTTTTGTCAATGCAAACATGTTTGGGCAACATTTAGCACTTTCAGCCGTGCAACAAAGAAAGGAAATGAGAGATCAGACATTGTATTGTAGCCCGGGCTTTCAGTGGGCGTGTGGCGCAACGGATAACGCGTCTGACTACGGATCAGAAGATTCCAGGTTCGAATCCTGGCACGCTCGGAATATTCTTTTTGACATTTTGGTTTTGAAAATAGGTAAAATACTAAGGATATAACGAGGACGATTTTGACAATAGCAGTGTCCGATTTTTTCTCCATTACAAATTGTAAAGTGGATCATTTCAATGAGAAAAAGAGGTGAAGTGAACATTTCCGCTCAATAATCACACCTAAAAATAGTGAGGTTAGCACGGGTGGGGTTCGAACCCACGCGGACATACGTCCATTGGATCTTAAGTCCAACGCCTTAACCACTCGGCCACCGTGCTCATGCCTTACAAAGTGGAAAGGTAGAGCTGAGTGTCGGGTAATTGCAATTGCCTAGATATACGCCCTTCAGCCAAAACTATGTCAGTCTTAACATGTAACTTACACATTTCCAAGCCATTTCTCCAAGTACCATGTTGTCCTCGATCTCCTTTGTACCCTACTCTGACTGCAACCTAGAACCACACTTTGTGCTACTGACAGCTGCTCGTATAAAATAGTATATTTGTAAGCCAACTGTTAGCATTCTTGATATGTGCATGTTCAACTTCAAGTGCCCTGCCTTACGTTTGGAGCAAGTGGCTGTCGTTTTCTTTTCTTAGATTCCTTTGGAATCCTCCCATCCTTGGTCCTGTAATGTGCTTCTTTGCTGTAGAGTGGCTTTGTTCATAACGTTTGTTATGTGACGGCAGTTCCTTGGTAAATCAGAAGTCCCAGTGATAAAGCAAAGAGCCATTTCACAAGCCATAAGACGTCCAACTACTTAAGACGATTCCAAGGTGGAATCCTGTCACACTCAAAGCAGTCTTTTGTTTGTTTTGTCATGGAATGTCATCGTCTAGATGAAATGACTTTTGTCAATGCAAACATGTTTGGGCAACATTTAGCACTTTCAGCCGTGCAACAAAGAAAGGAAATGAGAGATCAGACATTGTATTGTAGCCCGGGCTTTCAGTGGGCGTGTGGCGCAACGGATAACGCGTCTGACTACGGATCAGAAGATTCCAGGTTCGAATCCTGGCACGCTCGGAATATTCTTTTTGACATTTTGGTTTTGAAAATAGGTAAAATACTAAGGATATAACGAGGACGATTTTGACAATAGCAGTGTCCGATTTTTTCTCCATTACAAATTGTAAAGTGGATCATTTCAATGAGAAAAAGAGGTGAAGTGAACATTTCCGCTCAATAATCACACCTAAAAATAGTGAGGTTAGCACGGGTGGGGTTCGAACCCACGCGGACATACGTCCATTGGATCTTAAGTCCAACGCCTTAACCACTCGGCCACCGTGCTCATGCCTTACAAAGTGGAAAGGTAGAGCTGAGTGTCGGGTAATTGCAATTGCCTAGATATACGCCCTTCAGCCAAAACTATGTCAGTCTTAACATGTAACTTACACATTTCCAAGCCATTTCTCCAAGTACCATGTTGTCCTCGATCTCCTTTGTACCCTACTCTGACTGCAACCTAGAACCACACTTTGTGCTACTGACAGCTGCTCGTATAAAATAGTATATTTGTAAGCCAACTGTTAGCATTCTTGATATGTGCATGTTCAACTTCAAGTGCCCTGCCTTACGTTTGGAGCAAGTGGCTGTCGTTTTCTTTTCTTAGATTCCTTTGGAATCCTCCCATCCTTGGTCCTGTAATGTGCTTCTTTGCTGTAGAGTGGCTTTGTTCATAACGTTTGTTATGTGACGGCAGTTCCTTGGTAAATCAGAAGTCCCAGTGATAAAGCAAAGAGCCATTTCACAAGCCATAAGACGTCCAACTACTTAAGACGATTCCAAGGTGGAATCCTGTCACACTCAAAGCAGTCTTTTGTTTGTTTTGTCATGGAATGTCATCGTCTAGATGAAATGACTTTTGTCAATGCAAACATGTTTGGGCAACATTTAGCACTTTCAGCCGTGCAACAAAGAAAGGAAATGAGTGATCAGACATTGTATTGTAGCCCGGGCTTTCAGTGGGCGTGTGGCGCAACGGATAACGCGTCTGACTACGGATCAGAAGATTCCAGGTTCGAATCCTGGCACGCTCGGAATATTCTTTTTGACATTTTGGTTTTGAAAATAGGTAAAATACTAAGGATATAACGAGGACGATTTTGACAATAGCAGTGTCCGATTTTTTCTCCATTACAAATTGTAAAGTGGATCATTTCAATGAGAAAAAGAGGTGAAGTGAACATTTCCGCTCAATAATCACACCTAAAAATAGTGAGGTTAGCACGGGTGGGGTTCGAACCCACGCGGACATACGTCCATTGGATCTTAAGTCCAACGCCTTAACCACTCGGCCACCGTGCTCATGCCTTACAAAGTGGAAAGGTAGAGCTGAGTGTCGGGTAATTGCAATTGCCTAGATATACGCCCTTCAGCCAAAACTATGTCAGTCTTAACATGTAACTTACACATTTCCAAGCCATTTCTCCAAGTACCATGTTGTCCTCGATCTCCTTTGTACCCTACTCTGACTGCAACCTAGAACCACACTTTGTGCTACTGACAGCTGCTCGTATAAAATACTATATTTGTAAGCCAACTGTTAGCATTCTTGATATGTGCATGTTCAACTTCAAGTGCCCTGCCTTACGTTTGGAGCAAGTGGCTGTCGTTTTCTTTTCTTAGATTCCTTTGGAATCCTCCCATCCTTGGTCCTGTAATGTGCTTCTTTGCTGTAGAGTGGCTTTGTTCATAACGTTTGTTATGTGACGGCAGTTCCTTGGTAAATCGGAAGTCCCAGTGATAAAGCAAAGAGCCATTTCACAAGCCATAAGACGTCCAACTACTTAAGACGATTCCAAGGTGGAATCCTGTCACACTCAAAGCAGTCTTTTGTTTGTTTTGTCATGGAATGTCATCGTCTAGATGAAATGACTTTTGTCAATGCAAACATGTTTGGGCAACATTTAGCACTTTCAGCCGTGCAACAAAGAAAGGAAATGAGAGATCAGACATTGTATTGTAGCCTGGGCTTTCAGTGGGCGTGTGGCGCAACGGATAACGCGTCTGACTACGGATCAGAAGATTCCAGGTTCGAATCCTGGCACGCTCGGAATATTCTTTTTGACATTTTGGTTTTGAAAATAGGTAAAATACTAAGGATATAACGAGGACGATTTTGACAATAGCAGTGTCCGATTTTTTCTCCATTACAAATTGTAAAGTGGATCATTTCAATGAGAAAAAGAGGTGAAGTGAACATTTCCGCTCAATAATCACACCTAAAAATAGTGAGGTTAGCACGGGTGGGGTTCGAACCCACGCGGACATACGTCCATTGGATCTTAAGTCCAACGCCTTAACCACTCGGCCACCGTGCTCATGCCTTACAAAGTGGAAAGGTAGAGCTGAGTGTCGGGTAATTGCAATTGCCTAGATATACGCCCTTCAGCCAAAACTATGTCAGTCTTAACATGTAACTTACACATTTCCAAGCCATTTCTCCAAGTACCATGTTGTCCTCGATCTCCTTTGTACCCTACTCTGACTGCAACCTAGAACCACACTTTGTGCTACTGACAGCTGCTCGTATAAAATACTATATTTGTAAGCCAACTGTTAGCATTCTTGATATGTGCATGTTCAACTTCAAGTGCCCTGCCTTACGTTTGGAGCAAGTGGCTGTCGTTTTCTTTTCTTAGATTCCTTTGGAATCCTCCCATCCTTGGTCCTGTAATGTGCTTCTTTGCTGTAGAGTGGCTTTGTTCATAACGTTTGTTATGTGACGGCAGTTCCTTGGTAAATCAGAAGTCCCAGTGAGAAAGCAAAGAGCCATTTCACAAGCCATAAGACGTCCAACTACTTAAGACGATTCCAAGGTGGAATCCTGTCACACTCAAAGCAGTCTTTTGTTTGTTTTGTCATGGAATGTCATCGTCTAGATGAAATGACTTTTGTCAATGCAAACATGTTTGGGCAACATTTAGCACTTTCAGCCGTGCAACAAAGAAAGGAAATGAGAGATCAGACATTGTATTGTAGCCCGGGCTTTCAGTGGGCGTGTGGCGCAACGGATAACGCGTCTGACTACGGATCAGAAGATTCCAGGTTCGAATCCTGGCACGCTCGGAATATTCTTTTTGACATTTTGGTTTTGAAAATAGGTAAAATACTAAGGATATAACGAGGACGATTTTGACAATAGCAGTGTCCGATTTTTTCTCCATTACAAATTGTAAAGTGGATCATTTCAATGAGAAAAAGAGGTGAAGTGAACATTTCCGCTCAATAATCACACCTAAAAATAGTGAGGTTAGCACGGGTGGGGTTCGAACCCACGCGGACATACGTCCATTGGATCTTAAGTCCAACGCCTTAACCACTCGGCCACCGTGCTCATGCCTTACAAAGTGGAAAGGTAGAGCTGAGTGTCGGGTAATTGCAATTGCCTAGATATACGCCCTTCAGCCAAAACTATGTCAGTCTTAACATGTAACTTACACATTTCCAAGCCATTTCTCCAAGTACCATGTTGTCCTCGATCTCCTTTGTACCCTACTCTGACTGCAACCTAGAACCACACTTTGTGCTACTGACAGCTGCTCGTATAAAATACTATATTTGTAAGCCAACTGTTAGCATTCTTGATATGTGCATGTTCAACTTCAAGTGCCCTGCCTTACGTTTGGAGCAAGTGGCTGTCGTTTTCTTTTCTTAGATTCCTTTGGAATCCTCCCATCCTTGGTCCTGTAATGTGCTTCTTTGCTGTAGAGTGGCTTTGTTCATAACGTTTGTTATGTGACGGCAGTTCCTTGGTAAATCAGAAGTCCCAGTGAGAAAGCAAAGAGCCATTTCACAAGCCATAAGACGTCCAACTACTTAAGACGATTCCAAGGTGGAATCCTGTCACACTCAAAGCAGTCTTTTGTTTGTTTTGTCATGGAATGTCATCGTCTAGATGAAATGACTTTTGTCAATGCAAACATGTTTGGGCAACATTTAGCACTTTCAGCCGTGCAACAAAGAAAGGAAATGAGAGATCAGACATTGTATTGTAGCCCGGGCTTTCAGTGGGCGTGTGGCGCAACGGATAACGCGTCTGACTACGGATCAGAAGATTCCAGGTTCGAATCCTGGCACGCTCGGAATATTCTTTTTGACATTTTGGTTTTGAAAATAGGTAAAATACTAAGGATATTACGAGGACGATTTTGACAATAGCAGTGTCCGATTTTTTCTCCATTACAAATTGTAAAGTGGATCATTTCAATGAGAAAAAGAGGTGAAGTGAACATTTCCGCTCAATAATCACACCTAAAAATAGTGAGGTTAGCACGGGTGGGGTTCGAACCCACGCGGACATACGTCCATTGGATCTTAAGTCCAACGCCTTAACCACTCGGCCACCGTGCTCATGCCTTACAAAGTGGAAAGGTAGAGCTGAGTGTCGGGTAATTGCAATTGCCTAGATATACGCCCTTCAGCCAAAACTATGTCAGTCTTAACATGTAACTTACACATTTCCAAGCCATTTCTCCAAGTACCATGTTGTCCTCGATCTCCTTTGTACCCTACTCTGACTGCAACCTAGAACCACACTTTGTGCTACTGACAGCTGCTCGTATAAAATACTATATTTGTAAGCCAACTGTTAGCATTCTTGATATGTGCATGTTCAACTTCAAGTGCCCTGCCTTACGTTTGGAGCAAGTGGCTGTCGTTTTCTTTTCTTAGATTCCTTTGGAATCCTCCCATCCTTGGTCCTGTAATGTGCTTCTTTGCTGTAGAGTGGCTTTGTTCATAACGTTTGTTATGTGACGGCAGTTCCTTGGTAAATCAGAAGTCCCAGTGAGAAAGCAAAGAGCCATTTCACAAGCCATAAGACGTCCAACTACTTAAGACGATTCCAAGGTGGAATCCTGTCACACTCAAAGCAGTCTTTTGTTTGTTTTGTCATGGAATGTCATCGTCTAGATGAAATGACTTTTGTCAATGCAAACATGTTTGGGCAACATTTAGCACTTTCAGCCGTGCAACAAAGAAAGGAAATGAGAGATCAGACATTGTATTGTAGCCCGGGCTTTCAGTGGGCGTGTGGCGCAACGGATAACGCGTCTGACTACGGATCAGAAGATTCCAGGTTCGAATCCTGGCACGCTCGGAATATTCTTTTTGACATTTTGGTTTTGAAAATAGGTAAAATACTAAGGATATAACGAGGACGATTTTGACAATAGCAGTGTCCGATTTTTTCTCCATTACAAATTGTAAAGTGGATCATTTCAATGAGAAAAAGAGGTGAAGTGAACATTTCCGCTCAATAATCACACCTAAAAATAGTGAGGTTAGCACGGGTGGGGTTCGAACCCACGCGGACATACGTCCATTGGATCTTAAGTCCAACGCCTTAACCACTCGGCCACCGTGCTCATGCCTTACAAAGTGGAAAGGTAGAGCTGAGTGTCGGGTAATTGCAATTGCCTAGATATACGCCCTTCAGCCAAAACCATGTCAGTCTTAACATGTAACTTACACATTTCCAAGCCATTTCTCCAAGTACCATGTTGTCCTCGATCTCCTTTGTACCCTACTCTGACTGCAACCTAGAACCACACTTTGTGCTACTGACAGCTGCTCGTATAAAATAGTATATTTGTAAGCCAACTGTTAGCATTCTTGATATGTGCATGTTCAACTTCAAGTGCCCTGCCTTACGTTTGGAGCAAGTGGCTGTCGTTTTCTTTTCTTAGATTCCTTTGGAATCCTCCCATCCTTGGTCCTGTAATGTGCTTCTTTGCTGTAGAGTGGCTTTGTTCATAACGTTTGTTATGTGACGGCAGTTCCTTGGTAAATCAGAAGTCCCAGTGAGAAAGCAAAGAGCCATTTCACAAGTCATAAGACGTCCAACTACTTAAGACGATTCCAAGGTGGAATCCTGTCACACACAAAGCAGTCTTTTGTTTGTTTTGTCATGGAATGTCATCGTCTAGATGAAATGACTTTTGTCAATGCAAACATGTTTGGGCAACATTTAGCACTTTCAGCCGTGCAACAAAGAAAGGAAATGAGAGATCAGACATTGTATTGTAGCCCGGGCTTTCAGTGGGCGTGTGGCGCAACGGATAACGCGTCTGACTACGGATCAGAAGATTCCAGGTTCGAATCCTGGCACGCTCGGAATATTCTTTTTGACATTTTGGTTTTGAAAATAGGTAAAATACTAAGGATATTACGAGGACGATTTTGACAATAGCAGTGTCCGATTTTTTCTCCATTACAAATTGTAAAGTGGATCATTTCAATGAGAAAAAGAGGTGAAGTGAACATTTCCGCTCAATAATCACACCTAAAAATAGTGAGGTTAGCACGGGTGGGGTTCGAACCCACGCGGACATACGTCCATTGGATCTTAAGTCCAACGCCTTAACCACTCGGCCACCGTGCTCATGCCTTACAAAGTGGAAAGGTAGAGCTGAGTGTCGGGTAATTGCAATTGCCTAGATATACGCCCTTCAGCCAAAACTATGTCAGTCTTAACATGTAACTTACACATTTCCAAGCCATTTCTCCAAGTACCATGTTGTCCTCGATCTCCTTTGTACCCTACTCTGACTGCAACCTAGAACCACACTTTGTGCTACTGACAGCTGCTCGTATAAAATAGTATATTTGTAAGCCAACTGTTAGCATTCTTGATATGTGCATGTTCAACTTCAAGTGCCCTGCCTTACGTTTGGAGCAAGTGGCTGTCGTTTTCTTTTCTTAGATTCCTTTGGAATCCTCCCATCCTTGGTCCTGTAATGTGCTTCTTTGCTGTAGAGTGGCTTTGTTCATAACGTTTGTTATGTGACGGCAGTTCCTTGGTAAATCAGAAGTCCCAGTGATAAAGCAAAGAGCCATTTCACAAGTCATAAGACGTCCAACTACTTAAGACGATTCCAAGGTGGAATCCTGTCACACACAAAGCAGTCTTTTGTTTGTTTTGTCATGGAATGTCATCGTCTAGATGAAATGACTTTTGTCAATGCAAACATGTTTGGGCAACATTTAGCACTTTCAGCCGTGCAACAAAGAAAGGAAATGAGAGATCAGACATTGTATTGTAGTCTGGGCTTTCAGTGGGCGTGTGGCGCAACGGATAACGCGTCTGACTACGGATCAGAAGATTCCAGGTTCGAATCCTGGCACGCTCGGAATATTCTTTTTGACATTTTGGTTTTGAAAATAGGTAAAATACTAAGGATATAACAAGGACGATTTTGACAATAGCAGTGTCCGATTTTTTTCTCCATTACAAATTGTAAAGTGGATCATTTCAATGAGAAAAAGAGGTGAAGTGAACATTTCCGCTCAATAATCACACCTAAAAATAGTGAGGTTAGCACGGGTGGGGTTCGAACCCACGCGGACATACGTCCATTGGATCTTAAGTCCAACGCCTTAACCACTCGGCCACCGTGTTCATGCCTTACAAAGTGGAAAGGTAGAGCTGAGTGTCGGGTAATTGCAATTGCCTAGATATACGCCCTTCAGCCAAAACTATGTCAGTCTTAACATGTAACTTACACATTTCCAAGCCATTTCTCCAAGTACCATGTTGTCCTCGATCTCCTTTGTACCCTACTCTGACTGCAACCTAGAACCACACTTTGTGCTACTGACAGCTGCTCGTATAAAATACTATATTTGTAAGTCAACTGTTAGCATTCTTGATATGTGCAAGTAGTATGTACAATGGGGGTTTTGGCTCACTTTCAAGAAAAGTCTCTACAAAGCCTTATTTAGTAAATAAGGCTTTGGTTGGGACCTTAGCTCTTGCTACTATTACCCCTACTACAAAAAGGTTGGGTGCCTATGAAACAGTTTACCGTGTATTGGTAGGAGGTAACACTGTGCCGTACGGTACGATCAATAATTCTTCTCTTACAAACCCCCTACCCGGCCCATCCCTCAAGTAGTACAAGTTAGGTTCGTCGGCTTTCATATCTACTTTATCTATGTTGTAAGTTTTGACTGACCATATAGGATCGGTGGCCCGCTTACGGCTATCACCCTCGTGTTCCCCCGGCTGGTATAGATACCTCACTAGGGCCCTATCTGGTATCTGTTTCTCCTTCCCACGCAATGGAGCGGCCGACTCTGCAACTATTGATTTTAGTTTGATAGCGTCTGCCGGTTTCTTACCGGTGAGACGGGTGACTTCATGGTTGATTGCCGACACCACCTTGGGTAACCTCGTGACCCATTCAGTCGATCGTTTTCCAGGGGTGGCCAACTCCCTAGCATACTCATAGCCGAACAAGCGCTCAGCCAAAGTCCTATTAAATCTCTCAACTATGGCTTGGCTGCGATGGGCTCCGGCCGTGCCACGCCTGACCTTTGTATCGTGTTTGGCTAGCAGTTGTGACACGGCACCCATGAACTCCCGTCCGGGGTCAACTTGCAGCTCTGTTGGCCACGTCAGCGGACTGCGTTTGTATATGCGTTCGAATCCTCTGGCTACCTGGGCCGAATCTTTCGTGGTCAAGGGTTCGGCTTCCTTGTAACGACTGGCTACGTCCACTACGGTTAAGGCATACTTGTACCTCTTGTCGTGGGGTAGGAACAGTAGGTCTGCCTGGTGAACGCTATTAGGTATGTTAATACCGAACCTCCTTCTAGGCACGTAGCGTGGTGCCGGCAAATAGATCTGCCACAGGGCTTGTTTTTCAAGCCACGCTTTGGCTTCCTCCGGGGGTACTCGCGCTATTTTAGCTAGCTTATCTACTGCGCTAGCTCCTTTCCAGTACCCACGCGGGCTGTAGTAAATAGCCTCAAATTTTTTCATGTCCATACGCGTATGTGTTTATCCCATCAATAGCTATCCAACGTTTCGTGTCCATAGGCGACAGGGACGTCTTGTTTATAGTCAGTCCGTATATCTTATGTCCATCACTTCTAAGTGTGTTCATTTTATGCCTAAAGGTACGGGTCTTGAACAGGGCTTCCTTGAATCTGGCGTGTTTGATGTGTTGTTTCACCACATACTTCTTAACCCCCTTAGCCTTCCGGATCTCACTATTGTCGGCTTTCAGTATGGAGTACATCTTAGGTCTCAAACCTATGTACTCGGCTATGGGCGTGCCAGCACACTCGTCCTTCATCTTACCTAGGACCTTTTTATTTACCGTACTGTGTATGGCATGGGTCTTAGGGTAGTCGCTGGTGTCGTATAAATCGAGGTGTTTTTTCATGTCCTCGTACACGTCCTCGGTTCGAATCTCCATCAGCAGGGAATCCGTGTCAGTGTACAGCACTTCACACCTGTCGCCGTACTGTTTCTTGAGCTCGTTGTAGTAAAAGTCGTACATCAGGTGTTTGGATAAATCGAGGATGCTCATCCCCACGTAAACAGGCCGGTTGAATTTTATGTGGCTTTTCTTCATGTGTAGGGCAACCAGGTTGTCTGTGAATATCTTACTACGGTTGAATGCCGGACTGGCTATCAATCTCCTGAGCTTGTCTTCCTCACTCGACCGAACCAGCTTCACGGTCACGCGTTTCCTCAGGTTCTCCATAGTCTTACCAAACACCGAGTTGTTCATGAGCTTGTAGAGATTTTTCTCAAAATCACTGGTGGCTTTTTTTCGTAGGTCTGTGTTCATTCTGATGTAGGGCTCCATCCATGGGCTCTGGTCGAACATGAGCACCCTGTGTATTTTGGTCAGCCTCATACCCAACGACAGGTACAGCTGTAGGTTGCGATAGTGAACGATGTACTTGGTCTTATTCATTAAGTTAGGCACGAGTTTTTCAACGTCTGTCACACGACCACCTGACAAGTTATGTAGGTACTCAGACATCCAGTCTGGGTTAACCCTCATACGTTCGGGGGCCAGGGGGTAGCTGTTGTGTGATGTGTGTAATTCCTTGGTATACTCTAAGTCAACCTCGAGGATATACCCTTTGTTCGAATCTGGTGCAACCCCCATAACATCAACGTGGGGTACCCATTCGAATCCCCCTGTAGGTAGATACTGACTCATGGCCCAGCCGTACAGGTTGTTTGCGTCAAGGTAGAGAATGTGATTGGTTGGTTTCTTAGGATCGTAACCTTTCACGTATTGATTATTTGCTTTCGCGTATCGTTTGGATGCCATGGAAATCCCACCTCGCAAGCCTTTCTCAATGAATAGGTGCATGTCGTAATCTGTGAGCAATTCCAAATTAACTCCGGTCTTTTTAAGCAAGGCGTCCCACGACAGACCTGGGCTGGTGTAATACCATGCGGGGTCGAGTTTATACTGATTGAAACACGTCCGCCTAAACGTTTCAAACACGTCGGCTAACAGCAGTACATCTGTCCTCAAGTACAGGTCGTGATAATCACCCAGGTTCTTACAACCCAGTTTATTCCATCCGTTAGTCGCGTGCGAGTAATCATCTCGTGAGACGGACGCCTCATTCAGCTTGCTATAAAAGCAGTCAATAGGGGGTAGTCTGGTCTTGGTGAACTTGGCCCAACTATCCATGTACTCATAGGGGTACACACCCTTCCTCATAAGCAGGGGTCTAGTCTCGGCGTCTGTGTATCGATCGGTGATAGGGAAGGTATTGTTGGCCTTGACCAGACTGTCGAGTGACGACAGGAGGAACTGAAACGAGTCAATGAACCTAAGTCCGTTTAAGCTGAAGGAGATGTATCTCTCCATGTTGTTGGGGATGCACGTTATATTACCATCGATTTTCGCGATGGCCTGCATGATCAAGTGTGAGTCGTACCCTCTCAAGTTGTGAAAGACAACGGGGATGTTTATTGTCTTAGGGTTGATTTTAAGCTTGAGGTTGCACGCGCTGTGAGCGGCGCCTCTATACTTACCAGTTATGTGGCAGTGATCTCTCACCGAATCACCGTTAAGTGGTGAGTCACACACGTGACAGTTAGTGCTACTAGCGTGAGCTAGCCTGTCAACTCGGGTCATACGCATGGGAGCGATTCTATACAATGCATTCCTAATAATTTTTTCTTCCTCCTGCAAACACTTTAGAAACCTTTCAGCCGCGTCAGGGCCCCTATACACTACCGGAGCTTTCGTTTCCCCGTCACAACGGACGACAATGTATCCAAACGAACAGGCTTTATGCTCTTGTGTCTTGTGGGTGAAGCTACCACTGGTGGAATCCCCACCCACAACTAAGGCTTCGAAGTGGGCATATGTGATATAAGGCACAGACATTTGGTTCTTGTGGTTACTGAATTTTAGGATATTATCACCTTCCTTAGGCATGTCGACTCGTATGGCCGTCTGCCCCACACCTTGACAATCATCCCGGTGGGATTCTAATAAATCAGCTCGTGTGAAGCCATGTAGGCATCGTTCACAGAAGTGGGTCTTTTCTCTGTGTGCCGATTGGTCATACAACAGCCTGCTAAAGTGTTTTATCCATGTGTAGTGATACTTGTCACCTCGCTGGATCATGAATATATTGATAACTTGGCGATCCTTCACCGGGCTGACCCTGTGTACTATTGTTGTGTTACCTTCGTGCCCAAAGACATTTATAGCCAGATTATTCTGTTTTTCTACTTTAGTGATCTGGGATATGGGGGTGGGTTCATCTATACCATCCCAGTTGAGCCCATCGTCTTGGGGATAGCTAGAAAGCCTATCTGAATTAGCGCCAGCTGGAAATAAGGCTGACCTGATAGCTAACCTCAGGCAATCGTTTCCTCTATTCTTAACGTTTACTATGGCATGTTTGTTCCTATAGTAGGGGGGTAAGGCTAGGTATGACCCGCCTCTGAACGGCACGTAGTTAGCTATGTCTAGATAGACATTATCGATTTTATCTACAGCCCACCCGGACCCCAAGTGTGTGTAGCGTTCTAGGTATTCTCGTATCTGCTGAAAACTGGTATCGATTGATGCGTCAATGGTCTCTGTATGTGTGACGACCTCTTGTTGACCTCGGAAGTAAGGCTGAACATATTCAGTGGTACTCCCAACCTGCTTATCGAGCGACATTTTCACTGTGATCTGAAACTTGATACTTCCTAGGTTATTTAGTTCCTGGTTGACCTTATCAGCTATCAGAGGCTTGATATCTGTAATGTCTATGTTTCTATCAACGTGCATGCGCCAACCTCTCAAATAGTTGCCTACAGCGCGCTCAGTGCGCACGAACTGTAGGTCAATAGCTCTATTCTGTCGTAATAATTCTACAAGCTGTGGTTTTCTCATGCGGGAATACCCGCCTAAACCCAAATCGTGTGCCTCGGCTTTCAGTTGTTTTACAGTGGGAGGTTTTGCTACGGGGGCATGTGATAACAATGCGGTTAACCCGGCTCTCCCCAGGTTTGAATAACCCGTGTATCCAAGCTGTTTTGCTTGAGCTTTTAATTGTGTTACCGTAGGAGGGGCTTCTAAACCTAGTAATCTCAACAATGCTGACTTCCGCATTCGAGAATACCCGATCACACCTCTCTGTTCTGCGACCCGCTTCAGCTCGCGTACAGTAGACATAGTGTTTACACCTAAGAGAACCAATGTCTAATTGCTTTACAGTAAAGGGAGGTAACCCTTAAGTGGCTGTTTCACGCACTGTAATTGGAGTCTATCTTGAGCAGTCGCCTACGTTCTTTTATGTAGCCTTTTTTATTCTCGTAGATGAGTTGATGTCTGACTACGTTCGCTCCGTGAGCTTTACATAGACAGTAGTGCCCTTTAACCCCGATACCACACACAGAACACGTGTAGTTAGGACTTCCCATATGGAAACAAAAGAACCCCTGATTCCTGCATTTCCTACCACAGGCGTCGGTCTTCCCCATAAGTGTGTATTCGCATCGGTATGGAGCGGGTCTCATGTTTACTTATATAGGTATTTTAATTTAATTGCTTCGCAACCAACGCAGTAGCTGCTATACCCAACACTATGAAGCCCAGTTCACGATTCATTTGTCCCTTGGATGGTGTGTAGTACTGAGCGAGTGTGGGTTTATTGAGCGGTTCCAATTGTTTACCAGTTAGTAGGTAGTATTCTTTCATTGCTTCATCGACATCGTTGAATGTTTGAACGGCATGGTTTTCACGCGTGAGTTGTTCGTTAATAAAATCAATCCTCTGGAGACGTTTTTTAGTGTACTCGACCTGTGCCCTTTGTAATTTCTCAGTAGCGAGATCGTGCCGCTTCCTTTCTTCATGTATTTCAGCCGCGTGATCATCTCGTAGTTTCGAGAAGAGGAAATTACTCCCGGAAAATGCCAGGGCATTCACTAACGCCCCACCGACCATCATAGCTATCGTGGCCATCCCTATATTTATTTCATTATATTATCAGGTATTATTCCTTGTTTTACTAGGATGTCTTTTGTGGCCATCGCCATACCAAGGTTCATTATGAGCATACCCATATCCTGCAGGTTGAAATCTAGCTTGATAGTTGGTTGTTTAAGCACCATTTTAGTCAACCGAGCGTACCCTACGGCTAGACTGGCGACCACTGTGGCGTGGTATGCGTCGTTGACGAACGTTTTCCCCTCAGACATTATGTATGTGATATAAAATATTAAAATTATAACATGATATGCGGGTCTACCGTGTGGGTGGGGGGCTCACTGTTGGGTGGTGGATCACTGTGGGAGGGTACCCCCACGTATAACCACGAGATAGCCAAGGCAGCAGTTACGCCTACAGCCAACAACAGTCGGGTTGGGTTGGCCACTTTATGTTGGTTACACCACCGTTTTTTACCGGCAGCTACTCTCTTAGGATTCTTCTGCCTGGTTACTGTTGGGGGTACCCCCACTGGGGGTTCCTGTGAAGGGGTCTCCTCCACTGTTGGGGATGTGGGGGGTACCACCACTGGGGTTTCCCTCACCTCGGGAGGGGTCTCCTGTGCAGCATCCATCTATACTATTATTATTATTCTTTCTCTCAAATTGACAATGCTTTGCTGTGATAATCGCCGCCGTCACTGGAGCCAACAACATACCATATTTGTGGTACAGCTCGCAGCTGATAGAGCTCACGGCGTGTTCGATAAAAGGGTCTTTATCTAGGTCCTCCCACAGGTAAAGTCGGCGCTCTGGTGGAATGGGAAGGAAGTATGACACAATACTGGTGTATATCTGGGTCATAGCCGATCCTATTGTCTTTGTCATTTCTGCTCCGAGCCGGGACTCGTATCTAGCGTACAGCTTATCGATTTCTTCGGCTGACATTTTGTGAATTTTATCTGGAGTGTAGTCTCCAAAGTACTGTTTGGCTTTGCCGCCAACAGCCAACGCCACCAGTTTCTCTCGCTTGTCATCAGTGGGGGTACACCCAACAGTGGGGCCTGCCGTACCCCCAGGTACCAACTGTTCGAGCAATTCCTCACACTCCATCTTATAATATAACAAGTAAGATTTAGTTTTAACTATATAATACCCGATGCAGACAAAACACAGAGAAATGAAGGTTAAGTTGCACACGACAAATACTTCAAATATCATAGCTATATACTTAGCTTTGCTTAGCTTTGCTTAGCTTTGCTTAGCTTTGCTTAGCTTTGCTTAGCTTTGCTTAGCTTTAGCATACTATATATGCTACTGGTTGGTCGGTCTTGAGCACGAGCTTAGCGTGTTTAGTTTCAGCGAGCTGTTTCTTCACCCGTTCCCGTTCTAATTTACTCATCACATCGTTCTCTCTCAAACACTCCTCGAACGAATCCCTGTCCTTGCAGTGAAATAAGGCCACCCATCGCGTCTGCTCCCTGAGGTCTTTCAACACCGAGTTGAACTTTTTTGAACGCTGTGATTTGCATGCCGGCCGGAGAAGGCCAGGTACGATAGCATGTCTCTCTTTTTTGTTATCTCGCGATTAGCGCTGCAGTCGTCCAGTATGAACAGCGTCGGTTCCCCTTCTCGTGAAGAGCTTTCAACCAGTCCTGCAGGCGTGTCCCAGGGTCGATTTTGTGTCCGGGTCCGTCATCACCCAAGGTCGCGCGTACGTTTTATTCATGCTCAGAGTAGGGCACATGATAACGATGTTATCGAACACATCCTTGTAGTAACCCTCCAGCATATCCAACACGAAAACGGTCTTCCCACAGCCAGTCTGCCCGCACACTATGGCGCAGTGTGGGTCAGTGGGTAGTTGTGGGTACCCCCCAACTAGTAGATGGCTTGCACGAATCTCCCATTGTCTATATTAAGTTGCGCGTCCATAATAACGTACAGATATAATTTCAACTTACCAGCGGTTTGAGCCTTCTTAGTAATCTGGATGGTTATCCCTTCGCTGCCGTTATCTATACGGCGCCCGCTACCGTGCAGTTTATCATCATCCGTGGATCGCATGTCCAACCATAGGGTGTACTTGGTGGTCAGGTATTCACCGATCTGCACAGAGCCGAGGTCCAGGTCCTTTGTTATATAATCCCCCACTGGTAGCTTTTTTATCTCATCCCACTGCTGGTGTGGCCTCATACCATGACTGAACAGCTGGTTGGGCACGCCCTCGATGGTCACTTCCACCTTTTCAATCTCGGGGTTGAAAAACTTCTCGCTGTCCCTCCGGAATGGATCGTAATACTCCACGGGGACGACCAGGATACCTTTCATCGATCGCGCCGGCACGTTCAGGTTGATATTCCACACAGTGTCGCTCTTATCTCTCACGACTGATCTATGCCTCAGTACGCGATCGTATAGGATAGCCATCTTCCCAGAGTACTGACTTCGAACCTGCCTGGCCAGCTCCAGGCTAGTGACCATGTCGAACTCCAGAGAGATGTTGTCTATGGCATAACTGGCCTCATCACCGTTCGGCGTACGCACTACTTTGCTATAGTCGTTAAACGTGAGCTCGTATTCGAGCCTATCACCCAGCGCGGCCTGGTAAAACGGCGCGTGTCCCGTGAGCAACTCGAAGTCGAGCGGCACGCAGAATCGAATCCCGTATGCTCGAGCGATGGCCTTTTCACCGTCCGATAGCTTGTCTTGCTGTTCTTGCGTGAAGACATACCCTATGCGCGCCCGGGTTGATTTGCTGATACCCTGGTACACATCATTGACTCGTTCTCCCTCGCTTTTCCAGAGATCCCTGTAGCAGTGAAACACGTCGCTGTCGTCGATGCTCAGCACCTCGTTACCGCTGATCTTGATGGTCGTTTTCTTGATGATGGCTCGACCCACGTTCCGCACTAGCTCGCGTTTATCGTTGTCGGAGGTCAACGTGATGTTGAACGCCAGTCGAACAGTGCCTGGTACAATGAGGTCATTCTCACCAAGGTTTGGAAATCTAACCAGCAGAGTTTGATTCTGGTCTATCTTGCTGGGATTATTGGTGATGGTCACCGACTGGCGCACGGCTCTGGCTCCTAATGGCTCTCTCAGTCTTCTGAAAGGATCTAATTTTCTGCCGTACATTATTATATATAAACGCAATATATTTTTAAATAACGGATGAAGACATACCTGTGAGGGAGATGTGGGATGATACTATGGATGATACAGGGGTCGATCAGGAGACCTCATTCAGTAATCCGGCTGTCGAGCAGGAGATCTCACCAAGGACCACACTCGTGAAGGGCGCCGTCGACTCTTATTATAAAGCAGTTGAAAAAAGAGACAAAATCAAACCGTTGTGGCGAGACTATACCAAGTTTACCGTTGATGACGAGGGTAAGCTGTTTTTGAAGGATCACCCGGGGATCGATCTCTTCAATCAAAAAACGAGAAAACCGCTTGCTTTATCAACATTGGTCACTAAATATGATATTAACTTAGTCAAAGATAAACTAGGCTTCGAAGATTACGGTGGCACGCGACCTAAGATTCCCCCGAAGGCCCGTCAAGATCTGAAAGTCATCAGGGACGCCACATCGGTTCAAAACATGACTTATGATGTTGAAAAGGTGTTGGTCGACTACGAGAACAAGCCCTTCCCGGGCCTCGAAATTACCTTTCGGGAACTGAAGGGGTTGGACCTGTTGATGCAAACCATTCGTGGCCAGCTCTGGAAAAGCACGGCCAAAGTGAGTGAGATAGACGACCACATCGCCCGTGAAAAGGAAAAACTCGGTGAAACTGAGGACGAGTCTATGAAAGCCACCATCGAGGAATGAATACGTAATTTGGAAGATGAAAGGCAGGTCTGGTTGGAGACAGCGTCCGGCTACAAAGAAAAGCTTCGATCCCAGGTCAACCGTGTGCGGGAAACCATCAATCAAGTCCTCTACCGAGACACCACGTTAGCAGACAGGATTCGGATATTGTTCCGGGAGCAAGGGATCACCATCGCCAGCATTTGGTTTCATCATATCAACCCTGGTGGTGTCACTGACAGGGGGTACCCCCACACCTGCCGGCGGGGGAACTCCCACAGGCGGTGGTGTTAAAGACTGGATAAAAAAACTCGGGGAAGGCCTAGCTAAACTGGCTGGTAAAGCCGCCGAAGCCCTTCCCGGCATCCTGGGTAGCATCGTCTCGTGGTTGTTGAGCGCTCTGTCTAAAACTGCCATGTGGCTCAGTCAAAACCTGTGGGCAGCCATCGTCGCCGTGGCGGGTCTGGTGTACGTAGCGGCTAAAAAATCTTCAACCAAATAAGTCCCAAAGCTACCCCACCAACCACCAGGGCCGTTTTACTATCAATATGCTGCTGATAGGGGGGTACCCCCACATGAATATGGGGGGCCACCTCCTGTGGTTGAACTTTAGGCTCCGGGGGTGGCGCCACTATACCCTTTTCACGTGGTGGGATGTGTGGGATATAGGCGGTGTTAATATCGGGGTTGATACCCAACTTTTGATCCGACGTGGCTATGACTATTTTGTTGTTATAACCCACCACTTTTTTTACTCTCAGTTGCATATCACTTGGAGCCATGTACAACCCCACGCCGAACACGTAATTGACTTTCGATCTGGCGTATTCTAACACGTTTTGGTAGCGTTTGATGGCCCGCGGGAGATCAACTGGAGAATTGATAGCATCCTCAACGTTGGAAACGAACTGTTTCTGAGCGTCGTAAGCAGTTCCCTTACCGAGGATGTTGGAACGCGTCATAGACTGCGCACCCAACAGCGCCCACACGTACGTTCGAATCGAGTCGTTCAAGCGTATTGTACCAGCACGAGTGAATTCTTTCGATGTTTTTGAGATCATTTTAGTCCAGGCTGTGGCTGCATCAGGATTGGTTTGCTTTATACAGCTGACATGGATCTGTTCATTCGTTGTGGGGCCTGTAAATGTATGACGGTGTGGGTTGTATGAACCATCTTTAGAACCGGCCTGATATGTTCCGGACCTGTAGAAGTACACGAGAACTATACCGAGACCATGGTTCACACCAGGAAGGCGAAAGTCTTTATTCGTTGGAATCTCAAACTCCCCACAAACACGTTCATAAGCGCGTTTATCATAGGGGTTATTCCTCATACTCCACGCTTTATCTTGGGGAAGAGGAGCACTTATTTCCTTCAATATTCGTCTCGTTTGATAATAAATATGAAACAAAATGACTGCCTTACTCAGTTCGTCTATACCGTAGTCTAGTGTCACACCCGACCCTGTCGTCGCACACCACACAGCAAAGTTGAGTTGGTTCTGCCAAAACTGCATTGGGTTTTGATTCCAGTTTACCACCGCCTGCGCGTTATTAACGGACACGACATAGTTTTCAAAGATATTAATGAAGGTTGTTTTAAACCCCGTACTACCTACCACCACGATTTTCAAGTGTGCTAAGTCCATATTATAATATATAAATTATATATTATAATATGTACATAACACTTCCAGGAATAACGAGCGGTGAGGCCGTTCAGCTGATGCACGCGATCGATAACACGTCAGGCCAAATCGAAGTCGCACTCTGCGATATCACCTACCTACCGCAATGGACTAACATCAACGTCAGCAACAATAAGCTGTTCGTCAGTGGAACTCGCAGCCAGATAACTGACGGCTACTACAGCGTGTGCTCTCTAAACGACGAGGTCTTCAAACCCCTGGGAGCCGAACTCAAGATGAACGACTCAAACGGTACAGTGGTGTTAATCAACAACGGAAGAAACCCCTTGAGGCTTGGCCGACCATTAGCGAGGATACTCGGTATGTCTCCTGACGAGATAAAACCAACAACAACCGTCACAGGCACGAAGTTACCCGACCTACTACCGTACCGAGAGCTGTACATTCATCTCGGTCAGGTGAGCACAATGTACAACATTCAAGGAGGTCACCCTTCCACTATACTGAGAGCAGTGCCGGTGAAAACTGAGAAATTCAACGACGGTAGAACCGAGTCGTTTTCACCACGGCAGTATAAGAGATTAACCCAGGGCAACATACCTGAGCTGACAATATCGGTGTTAGATATAAATCATAATCCTGTAAATATAGGATACCTCAGCTTAACGCTTCATGTAAAATGACCAGCGCACAAGGACCCGGAGTGAAAAAATGCGTCAATATCGGGATCTCCGACCTCGGAGACACGCGCGGTTTCGACGCTCCCGGAGTAGATGGTACATCGTACGCCTTTCAACTGAAAAACAACATTTACAAACGTGTTGAAGTCCCCTCCGGTGGAGCCCTAAGTGATATAGTAGATACCACAAGAGCAACAGTCAACACTAAGTACGCCCTTGTCAACACCGGTGATAATAATTGGATAATATACCCATCGTTCGGTGGTAAACTGTTCGACTTAGACGATTTTGAGAGCACTACCATCGTCCAAAACAAACCATATATGCTCGTCTTCACCAAAGATGACAAGTGGGTGTTGTTACCCGATAACGACGACTGGTTTCTCAATATTAGACTCGTCTCTCCCTACGTGTTCACGGATAACAAAGACAACCACCTAAACAAAGTCGTGAACAATGGAACCCTGCTCGTGGCTTACGTCCCAACTCAGAGACGTAGCATAGTCGTCAGCCCACTCGACACTATGGCAGCCCACATGCTATCGAGTAAACCGGCCATACAAAACGTGAAATTGCAGTTGGTGTCTGAATTCGAAGGCGTGGTCAGTATACTAGAGGATCTACCGGCAAACTCAACACTGATCATCAAAGTCTACCTAGGGGAACCATCGGGGAATAATATCGAGATCGTGAAGGGGATCAAACTCGGGTGGGTGAAACGACACCAGTATCAAGTTTGTAACGTTTACGTGCGGGTGGGTTCCGACTCCAACACCAGTCTGCAGGGGGTCAACGTGATCGTGGAAAACAAGATATCACTAACCAATATCTTCCTGCCTGCCAACATACACTTCATGGGTATGAAGTTCATCCCTGAACTATTATCAAAAAACCAGTTGGAAATTATATCGTAATAGTATAATAATGACCAGTCATCGACCCAACACTACACTTAACGACCTAGGAGATACGGAGGGATTCGATCAGCCTGGTGAGGAAGACGCCTTATATATCCTACACTTCAAAGACAACGTGTACAGACTGGTGTCGTTATCAGATTTAAAAGAGCCCAAATGGTTGATCAACTTAACACTCGCCTCACCTTATGTCACAATGGACAAAAATGGGGTTGTCACTAAGATTAGTAATAATGGCATCTGGGCCGGGGATTTCATCCCCCCGGAGAATTACTTAGAATCTCCGATAGGTTTGGACCCCGAAACAAATGGGTTAAGTGCTGTGCCAAACAATAAATTAACATTTATCAGTAATTATTTAATCCCGGATTATGATTATAAAATATCCTCCCCCTACACACTCATCATAGACGTTATCTTTACGTATGCTGATCAGTTAAAACTCTCAAGCTTACACCAATTATTACCTGGGGTGTCAATACACTGGTTTATCGATCACTTAGATCAATATTGCCGTATTGTTATACAACAGGATACCCCCACGGGTCCTATAACCAGCTTAATAAGCCTCAGTGGGGCTTTTATTTCAACAGGAAAGTCTATTAGCCTCTCACCTATTACCCTGAGTAGTAGTCTAGAACTTGTAGGTTTCAAATACATTGATAGAGTATTAACTGAAACCCAATTAAAATATCTTTCAAAATATATATTATAGGATGGGTCTGTACCCAGTCGTAGAGGAAGTAGCGAAGACGTTGGAAACCGTAGATGGGTTCCGCTTGAGGCAGTTATGTGATGTGAAACGTCAACTAGAACAAGACCGTGACACGCGGAAAGCACTATGTGAGAAGTACAATAGAGCTTTCAATATCGTAGACGGGGCTGACACTACCCTTATGGCAACCAGCATAAGACTAGGGGCGGCAGGCGTTGGGTTGTTAACCACCATCGTGGCTGCACCTATAGTGCTAGGTTTTGAAATAACAGCTGGGATAGCAGGGGTGTTAGGGTTGGCGCTTAAGTTGGTATCACGCAGACTGCATCGTAAGGCATTGAAACACGACGAGATCAGGGTTCTGGCCGAAGCAAAGCTGAACACAGTGAGTGAGCGTATTTCCACGGCACTCTCTGATAGTAAGATCTCAGAAGAGGAGTTTCGTTCAATCCTCTCTGAACTCAAAAAATATAACGGAATGAAACAAGATATTCGATCCAAGTCTCGTAAGTCTGCTATCAGCGAGGACGAGAAAAAAAAGTACATAGCACAGGGGATACAAAAAGCCCAGCAAGCCTTTATTATGAACACCAAAGAGATCGTAGGCGGTTCACGTTAAACTGTTTCATCGATATAAACGTGACATAGGCACCCAACCTTTTTGTAGTAGGGGTAATAGTAGCAAGAGCTAAGGTCCCAACCAAAGCCTTATTTACGAAATAAGGCTTTGTAGAGACATTTCTTGAAAGTGAACCAAAACCCCCATTGTATATACTACTGTGCATGTTCAACTTCAAGTGCCCTGCCTTACGTTTGGAGCAAGTGGCTGTCGTTTTCTTTTCTTAGATTCCTTTGGAATCCTCCCATCCTTGGTCCTGTAATGTGCTTCTTTGCTGTAGAGTGGCTTTGTTCATAACGTTTGTAATGTGACGGCAGTTCCTTGGTAAATCAGAAGTCCCAGTGATAAAGCAAAGAGCCATTTCACAAGTCATAAGACGTCCAACTAGTTAAGACGATTCCAAGGTGGAATCCTGTCACACACAAAGCAGTCTTTTGTTTGTTTTGTCATGGAATGTCATCGTCTAGATGAAATGACTTTTGTCAATGCAAACATGTTTGGGCAACATTTAGCACTTTCAGCCGTGCAACAAAGAAAGGAAATGAGAGATCAGACATTGTATTGTAGCCTGGGCTTTCAGTGGGCGTGTGGCGCAACGGATAACGCGTCTGACTACGGATCAGAAGATTCCAGGTTCGAATCCTGGCACGCTCGGAATATTTTTTTTGACATTTTGGTTTTGAAAATAGGTAAAATACTAAGGATATAACAAGGACGATTTTGACAATAGCAGTGTCCGATTTTTTCTCCATTACAAATTGTAAAGTGGATCATTTCGATGAGAAAAAGAGGTGAAGTGAACATTTCCGCTCAATAATCACACCTAAAAATAGTGAGGTTAGCACGGGTGGGGTTCGAACCCACGCGGACATACGTCCATTGGATCTTAAGTCCAACGCCTTCACCACTCGGCCACCGTGCTCATGCCTTACAAAGTGGAAAGGTAGAGCTGAGTGTCGGGTAATTGCAATTGCCTAGATATACGCCCTTCAGCCAAAACTATGTCAGTCTTAACATGTAACTTACACATTTCCAAGCCATTTCTCCAAGTACCATGTTGCCCTCGATCTCCTTTGTACCCTACTCTGACTGCAACCTAGAACCACACTTTGTGCTACTGACAGCTGCTCGTATAAAATACTATATTTGTAAGCCAACTGTTAGCATTCTTGATATGTGCATGTTCAACTTCAAGTGCCCTGCCTTACGTTTGGAGCAAGTGGCTGTCGTTTTCTTTTCTTAGATTCCTTTGGAATCCTCCCATCCTTGGTCCTGTAATGTGCTTCTTTGCTGTAGAGTGGCTTTGTTCATAACGTTTGTTATGTGACGGCAGTTTCTTGGTAAATCAGAAGTCCCAGTGATAAAGCAAAGAGCCATTTCACAAGTCATAAGACGTCCAACTACTTAAGACGATTCCAAGGTGGAATCCTGTCACACACAAAGCAGTCTTTTGTTTGTTTTGTCATGGAATGTCATCGTCTAGATGAAATGACTTTTGTCAATGCAAACATGTTTGGGCAACATTTAGCACTTTCAGCCGTGCAACAAAGAAAGGAAATGAGAGATCAGACATTGTATTGTAGCCTGGGCTTTCAGTGGGCGTGTGGCGCAACGGATAACGCGTCTGACTACGGATCAGAAGATTCCAGGTTCGAATCCTGGCACGCTCGGAATATTCTTTTTGACATTTTGGTTTTGAAAATAGGTAAAATACTAAGGATATAACAAGGACGATTTTGACAATAGCAGTGTCCGATTTTTTCTCCATTACAAATTGTAAAGTGGATCATTTCAATGAGAAAAAGAGGTGAAGTGAACATTTCCGCTCAATAATCACACCTAAAAATAGTGAGGTTAGCACGGGTGGGGTTCGAACCCACGCGGACATACGTCCATTGGATCTTAAGTCCAACGCCTTAACCACTCGGCCACCGTGCTCATGTCTTACAAAGTGGAAAGGTAGAGCTGAGTGTCGGGTAATTGCAATTGCCTAGATATACGCCCTTCAGCCAAAACTATGTCAGTCTTAACATGTAACTTACACATTTCCAAGCCATTTCTCCAAGTACCATGTTGTCCTCGATCTCCTTTGTACCCTACTCTGACTGCAACCTAGAACCACACTTTGTGCTACTGACAGCTGCTCGTATAAAATACTATATTTGTAAGCCAACTGTTAGCATTCTTGATATGTGCATGTTCAACTTCAAGTGCCCTGCCTTACGTTTGGAGCAAGTGGCTGTCGTTTTCTTTTCTTAGATTCCTTTGGAATCCTCCCATCCTTGGTCCTGTAATGTGCTTCTTTGCTGTAGAGTGGCTTTGTTCATAACGTTTGTTATGTGACGGCAGTTCCTTGGTAAATCAGAAGTCCCAGTGATAAAGCAAAGAGCCATTTCACAAGTCATAAGACGTCCAACTACTTAAGACGATTCCAAGGTGGAATCCTGTCACACACAAAGCAGTCTTTTGTTTGTTTTGTCATGGAATGTCATCGTCTAGATGAAATGACTTTTGTCAATGCAAACATGTTTGGGCAACATTTAGCACTTTCAGCCGTGCAACAAAGAAAGGAAATGAGAGATCAGACATTGTATTGTAGCCTGGGCTTTCAGTGGGCGTGTGGCGCAACGGATAACGCGTCTGACTACGGATCAGAAGATTCCAGGTTCGAATCCAGGCACGCTCGGAATATTCTTTTTGACATTTTGGTTTTGAAAATAGGTAAAATACTAAGGATATAACGAGGACGATTTTGACAATAGCAGTGTCCGATTTTTTCTCCATTACAAATTGTAAAGTGGATCATTTCAATGAGAAAAAGAGGTGAAGTGAACATTTCCGCTCAATAATCACACCTAAAAATAGTGAGGTTAGCACGGGTGGGGTTCGAACCCACGCGGACATACGTCCATTGGATCTTAAGTCCAACGCCTTAACCACTCGGCCACCGTGCTCATGCCTTACAAAGTGGAAAGGTAGAGTTGAGTGTCGGGTAATTGCAATTGCCTAGATATACGCCCTTCAGCCAAAACTATGTCAGTCTTAACATGTAACTTACACATTTCCAAGCCATTTCTCCAAGTACCATGTTGTCCTCGATCTCCTTTGTACCCTACTCTGACTGCAACCTAGAACCACACTTTGTGCTACTGACAGCTGCTCGTATAAAATACTATATTTGTAAGCCAACTGTTAGCATTCTTGATATGTGCATGTTCAACTTCAAGTGCCCTGCCTTACGTTTGGAGCAAGTGGCTGTCGTTTTCTTTTCTTAGATTCCTTTGGAATCCTCCCATCCTTGGTCCTGTAATGTGCTTCTTTGCTGTAGAGTGGCTTTGTTCATAACGTTTGTTATGTGACGGCAGTTCCTTGGTAAATCAGAAGTCCCAGTGATAAAGCAAAGAGCCATTTCACAAGTCATAAGACGTCCAACTACTTAAGACGATTCCAAGGTGGAATCCTGTCACACACAAAGCAGTCTTTTGTTTGTTTTGTCATGGAATGTCATCGTCTAGATGAAATGACTTTTGTCAATGCAAACATGTTTGGGCAACATTTAGCACTTTCAGCCGTGCAACAAAGAAAGGAAATGAGAGATCAGACATTGTATTGTAGCCTGGGCTTTCAGTGGGCGTGTGGCGCAACGGATAACGCGTCTGACTACGGATCAGAAGATTCCAGGTTCGAATCCAGGCACGCTCGGAATATTCTTTTTGACATTTTGGTTTTGAAAATAGGTAAAATACTAAGGATATAACAAGGACGATTTTGACAATAGCAGTGTCCGATTTTTTCTCCATTACAAATTGTAAAGTGGATCATTTCAATGAGAAAAAGAGGTGAAGTGAACATTTCCGCTCAATAATCACACCTAAAAATAGTGAGGTTAGCACGGGTGGGGTTCGAACCCACGCGGACATACGTCCATTGGATCTTAAGTCCAACGCCTTAACCACTCGGCCACCGTGCTCATGCCTTACAAAGTGGAAAGGTAGAGTTGAGTGTCGAGTAATTGCAATTGCCTAGATATACGCCCTTCAGCCAAAACTATGTCAGTCTTAACATGTAACTTACACATTTCCAAGCCATTTCTCCAAGTACCATGTTGTCCTCGATCTCCTTTGTACCCTACTCTGACTGCAACCTAGAACCACACTTTGTGCTACTGACAGCTGCTCGTATAAAATACTATATTTGTAAGCCAACTGTTAGCATTCTTGATATGTGCATGTTCAACTTCAAGTGCCCTGCCTTACGTTTGGAGCAAGTGGCTGTCGTTTTCTTTTCTTAGATTCCTTTGGAATCCTCCCATCCTTGGTCCTGTAATGTGCTTCTTTGCTGTAGAGTGGCTTTGTTCATAACGTTTGTTATGTGACGGCAGTTCCTTGGTAAATCAGAAGTCCCAGTGATAAAGCAAAGAGCCATTTCACAAGTCATAAGACGTCCAACTACTTAAGACGATTCCAAGGTGGAATCCTGTCACACACAAAGCAGTCTTTTGTTTGTTTTGTCATGGAATGTCATCGTCTAGATGAAATGACTTTTGTCAATGCAAACATGTTTGGGCAACATTTAGCACTTTCAGCCGTGCAACAAAGAAAGGAAATGAGAGATCAGACATTGTATTGTAGCCTGGGCTTTCAGTGGGCGTGTGGCACAACGGATAACGCGTCTGACTACGGATCAGAAGATTCCAGGTTCGAATCCTGGCACGCTCGGAATATTCTTTTTGACATTTTGGTTTTGAAAATAGGTAAAATACTAAGGATATAACAAGGACGATTTTGACAATAGCAGTGTCCGATTTTTTCTCCATTACAAATTGTAAAGTGGATCATTTCAATGAGAAAAAGAGGTGAAGTGAACATTTCCGCTCAATAATCACACCTAAAAATAGTGAGGTTAGCACGGGTGGGGTTCGAACCCACGCGGACATACGTCCATTGGATCTTAAGTCCAACGCCTTAACCACTCGGCCACCGTGCTCATGCCTTACAAAGTGGAAAGGTAGAGTTGAGTGTCGAGTAATTGCAATTGCCTAGATATACGCCCTTCAGCCAAAACTATGTCAGTCTTAACATGTAACTTACACATTTCCAAGCCATTTCTCCAAGTACCATGTTGTCCTCGATCTCCTTTGTACCCTACTCTGACTGCAACCTAGAACCACACTTTGTGCTACTGACAGCTGCTCGTATAAAATACTATATTTGTAAGCCAACTGTTAGCATTCTTGATATGTGCATGTTCAACTTCAAGTGCCCTGCCTTACGTTTGGAGCAAGTGGCTGTCGTTTTCTTTTCTTAGATTCCTTTGGAATCCTCCCATCCTTGGTCCTGTAATGTGCTTCTCTGCTGTAGAGTGGCTTTGTTCATAACGTTTGTTATGTGACGGCAGTTCCTTGGTAAATCAGAAGTCCCAGTGATAAAGCAAAGAGCCATTTCACAAGTCATAAGACGTCCAACTACTTAAGACGATTCCAAGGTGGAATCCTGTCACACACAAAGCAGTCTTTTGTTTGTTTTGTCATGGAATGTCATCGTCTAGATGAAATGACTTTTGTCAATGCAAACATGTTTGGGCAACATTTAGCACTTTCAGCCGTGCAACAAAGAAAGGAAATGAGAGATCAGACATTGTATTGTAGCCTGGGCTTTCAGTGGGCGTGTGGCACAACGGATAACGCGTCTGACTACGGATCAGAAGATTCCAGGTTCGAATCCTGGCACGCTCGGAATATTCTTTTTGACATTTTGGTTTTGAAAATAGGTAAAATACTAAGGATATAACAAGGACGATTTTGACAATAGCAGTGTCCGATTTTTTCTCCATTACAAATTGTAAAGTGGATCATTTCAATGAGAAAAAGAGGTGAAGTGAACATTTCCGCTCAATAATCACACCTAAAAATAGTGAGGTTAGCACGGGTGGGGTTCGAACCCACGCGGACATACGTCCATTGGATCTTAAGTCCAACGCCTTAACCACTCGGCCACCGTGCTCATGCCTTACAAAGTGGAAAGGTAGAGTTGAGTGTCGAGTAATTGCAATTGCCTAGATATACGCCCTTCAGCCAAAACTATGTCAGTCTTAACATGTAACTTACACATTTCCAAGCCATTTCTCCAAGTACCATGTTGTCCTCGATCTCCTTTGTACCCTACTCTGACTGCAACCTAGAACCACACTTTGTGCTACTGACAGCTGCTCGTATAAAATACTATATTTGTAAGCCAACTGTTAGCATTCTTGATATGTGCATGTTCAACTTCAAGTGCCCTGCCTTACGTTTGGAGCAAGTGGCTGTCGTTTTCTTTTCTTAGATTCCTTTGGAATCCTCCCATCCTTGGTCCTGTAATGTGCTTCTTTGCTGTAGAGTGGCTTTGTTCATAACGTTTGTTATGTGACGGCAGTTCCTTGGTAAATCAGAAGTCCCAGTGATAAAGCAAAGAGCCATTTCACAAGCCATAAGACGTCCAACTACTTAAGACGATTCCAAGGTGGAATCCTGTCACACACAAAGCAGTCTTTTGTTTGTTTTGTCATGGAATGTCATCGTCTAGATGAAATGACTTTTGTCAATGCAAACATGTTTGGGCAACATTTAGCACTTGCAGCCGTGAAACAAAGAAAGGAAATGAGAGATCAGACATTGTATTGTAGCCTGGGCTTTCAGTGGGCGTGTGGCACAACGGATAACGCGTCTGACTACGGATCAGAAGATTCCAGGTTCGAATCCTGGCACACTCGGAATATTCTTTTTGACATTTTGGTTTTGAAAATAGGTAAAATACTAAGGATATAACAAGGACGATTTTGACAATAGCAGTGTCCGATTTTTTCTCCATTACAAATTGTAAAGTGGATCATTTCAATGAGAAAAAGAGGTGAAGTGAACATTTCCGCTCAATAATCACACCTAAAAATAGTGAGGTTAGCACGGGTGGGGTTCGAACCCACGCGGACATACGTCCATTGGATCTTAAGTCCAACGCCTTAACCACTCGGCCACCGTGCTCATGCCTTACAAAGTGGAAAGGTAGAGCTGAGTGTCGGGTAATTGCAATTGCCTAGATATACGCCCTTCAGCCAAAACTATGTCAGTCTTAACATGTAACTTACACATTTCCAAGCCATTTCTCCAAGTACCATGTTGTCCTCGATCTCCTTTGTACCCTACTCTGACTGCAACCTAGAACCACACTTTGTGCTACTGACAGCTGCTCGTATAAAATACTATATTTGTAAGCCAACTGTTAGCATTCTTGATATGTGCATGTTCAACTTCAAGTGCCCTGCCTTACGTTTGGAGCAAGTGGCTGTCGTTTTCTTTTCTTAGATTCCTTTGGAATCCTCCCATCCTTGGTCCTGTAATGTGCTTCTTTGCTGTAGAGTGGCTTTGTTCATAACGTTTGTTATGTGACGGCAGTTCCTTGGTAAATCAGAAGTCCCAGTGATAAAGCAAAGAGCCATTTCACAAGCCATAAGACGTCCAACTACTTAAGACGATTCCAAGGTGGAATCCTGTCACACTCAAAGCAGTCTTTTGTTTGTTTTGTCATGGAATGTCATCGTCTAGATGAAATGACTTTTGTCAATGCAAACATGTTGGGCAACATTTAGCACTTTCAGCCGTGCAACAAAGAAAGGAAATGAGAGATCAGACATTGTATTGTAGCCCGGGCTTTCAGTGGGCGTGTGGCGCAACGGATAACGCGTCTGACTACGGATCAGAAGATTCCAGGTTCGAATCCTGGCACGCTCGGAATATTCTTTTTGACATTTTGGTTTTGAAAATAGGTAAAATACTAAGGATATAACGAGGACGATTTTGACAATAGCAGTGTCCGATTTTTTCTCCATTACAAATTGTAAAGTGGATCATTTCAATGAGAAAAAGAGGTGAAGTGAACATTTCCGCTCAATAATCACACCTAAAAATAGTGAGGTTAGCACGGGTGGGGTTCGAACACACGCGGACATACGTCCATTGGATCTTAAGTCCAACGCCTTAACCACTCGGCCACCGTGCTCATGCCTTACAAAGTGGAAAGGTAGAGCTGAGTGTCGGGTAATTGCAATTGCCTAGATATACGCCCTTCAGCCAAAACTATGTCAGTCTTAACATGTAACTTACACATTTCCAAGCCATTTCTCCAAGTACCATGTTGTCCTCGATCTCCTTTGTACCCTACTCTGACTGCAACCTAGAACCACACTTTGTGCTACTGACAGCTGCTCGTATAAAATACTATATTTGTAAGCCAACTGTTAGCATTCTTGATATGTGCATGTTCAACTTCAAGTGCCCTGCCTTACGTTTGGAGCAAGTGGCTGTCGTTTTCTTTTCTTAGATTCCTTTGGAATCCTCCCATCCTTGGTCCTGTAATGTGCTTCTTTGCTGTAGAGTGGCTTTGTTCATAACGTTTGTTATGTGACGGCAGTTCCTTGGTAAATCAGAAGTCCCAGTGATAAAGCAAAGAGCCATTTCACAAGCCATAAGACGTCCAACTACTTAAGACGATTCCAAGGTGGAATCCTGTCACACTCAAAGCAGTCTTTTGTTTGTTTTGTCATGGAATGTCATCGTCTAGATGAAATGACTTTTGTCAATGCAAACATGTTGGGCAACATTTAGCACTTTCAGCCGTGCAACAAAGAAAGGAAATGAGAGATCAGACATTGTATTGTAGCCCGGGCTTTCAGTGGGCGTGTGGCGCAACGGATAACGCGTCTGACTACGGATCAGAAGATTCCAGGTTCGAATCCTGGCACGCTCGGAATATTCTTTTTGACATTTTGGTTTTGAAAATAGGTAAAATACTAAGGATATAACGAGGACGATTTTGACAATAGCAGTGTCCGATTTTTTCTCCATTACAAATTGTAAAGTGGATCATTTCAATGAGAAAAAGAGGTGAAGTGAACATTTCCGCTCAATAATCACACCTAAAAATAGTGAGGTTAGCACGGGTGGGGTTCGAACACACGCGGACATACGTCCATTGGATCTTAAGTCCAACGCCTTAACCACTCGGCCACCGTGCTCATGCCTTACAAAGTGGAAAGGTAGAGCTGAGTGTCGGGTAATTGCAATTGCCTAGATATACGCCCTTCAGCCAAAACTATGTCAGTCTTAACATGTAACTTACACATTTCCAAGCCATTTCTCCAAGTACCATGTTGTCCTCGATCTCCTTTGTACCCTACTCTGACTGCAACCTAGAACCACACTTTGTGCTACTGACAGCTGCTCGTATAAAATACTATATTTGTAAGCCAACTGTTAGCATTCTTGATATGTGCATGTTCAACTTCAAGTGCCCTGCCTTACGTTTGGAGCAAGTGGCTGTCGTTTTCTTTTCTTAGATTCCTTTGGAATCCTCCCATCCTTGGTCCTGTAATGTGCTTCTTTGCTGTAGAGTGGCAATGTTCATAACGTTTGTTATGTGACGGCAGTTCCTTGGTAAATCAGAAGTCCCAGTGATAAAGCAAAGAGCCATTTCACAAGTCATAAGACGTCCAACTACTTAAGACGATTCCAAGGTGGAATCCTGTCACACACAAAGCAGTCTTTTGTTTGTTTTGTCATGGAATGTCATCGTCTAGATGAAATGACTTTTGTCAATGCAAACATGTTTGGGCAACATTTAGCACTTGCAGCCGTGCAACAAAGAAAGGAAATGAGAGATCAGACATTGTATTGTAGCCTGGGCTTTCAGTGGGCGTGTGGCGCAACGGATAACGCGTCTGACTACGGATCAGAAGATTCCAGGTTCGAATCCTGGCACGCTCGGAATATTCTTTTTGACATTTTGGTTTTGAAAATAGGTAAAATACTAAGGATATAACAAGGACGATTTTGACAATAGCAGTGTCCGATTTTTTCTCCATTACAAATTGTAAAGTGGATCATTTCAATGAGAAAAAGAGGTGAAGTGAACATTTCCGCTCAATAATCACACCTAAAAATAGTGAGGTTAGCACGGGTGGGGTTCGAACCCACGCGGACATACGTCCATTGGATCTTAAGTCCAACGCCTTAACCACTCGGCCACCGTGCTCATGCCTTACAAAGTGGAAAGGTAGAGTTGAGTGTCGAGTAATTGCAATTGCCTAGATATACGCCCTTCAGCCAAAACTATGTCAGTCTTAACATGGAACTTACACATTTCCAAGCCATTTCTCCAAGTACCATGTTGTCCTCGATCTCCTTTGTACCCTACTCTGACTGCAACCTAGAACCACACTTTGTGCTACTGACAGCTGCTCGTATAAAATACTATATTTGTAAGCCAACTGTTAGCATTCTTGATATTTGCATGTTCAACTTCAAGTGCCCTGCCTTACGTTTGGAGCAAGTGGCTGTCGTTTTCTTTTCTTAGATTCCTTTGGAATCCTCCCATCCTTGGTCCTGTAATGTGCTTCTTTGCTGTAGAGTGGCAATGTTCATAACGTTTGTTATGTGACGGCAGTTCCTTGGTAAATCAGAAGTCCCAGTGATAAAGCAAAGAGCCATTTCACAAGCCATAAGACGTCCAACTACTTAAGACGATTCCAAGGTGGAATCCTGTCACACACAAAGCAGTCTTTTGTTTGTTTTGTCATGGAATGTCATCGTCTAGATGAAATGACTTTTGTCAATGCAAACATGTTTGGGCAACATTTAGCACTTTCAGCCGTGCAACAAAGAAAGGAAATGAGAGATCAGACATTGTATTGTAGCCTGGGCTTTCAGTGGGCGTGTGGCACAACGGATAACGCGTCTGACTACGGATCAGAAGATTCCAGGTTCGAATCCTGGCACACTCGGAATATTCTTTTTGACATTTTGGTTTTGAAAATAGGTAAAATACTAAGGATATAACAAGGACGATTTTGACAATAGCAGTGTCCGATTTTTTCTCCATTACAAATTGTAAAGTGGATCATTTCAATGAGAAAAAGAGGTGAAGTGAACATTTCCGCTCAATAATCACACCTAAAAATAGTGAGGTTAGCACGGGTGGGGTTCGAACCCACGCGGACATACGTCCATTGGATCTTAAGTCCAACGCCTTAACCACTCGGCCACCGTGCTCATGCCTTACAAAGTGGAAAGGTAGAGCTGAGTGTCGGGTAATTGCAATTGCCTAGATATACGCCCTTCAGCCAAAACTATGTCAGTCTTAACATGTAACTTACACATTTCCAAGCCATTTCTCCAAGTACCATGTTGTCCTCGATCTCCTTTGTACCCTACTCTGATTGCAACCTAGAACCACACTTTGTGCTACTGACAGCTGCTCGTATAAAATACTATATTTGTAAGCCAACTGTTAGCATTCTTGATATGTGCATGTTCAACTTCAAGTGCCCTGCCTTACGTTTGGAGCAAGTGGCTGTCGTTTTCTTTTCTTAGATTCCTTTGGAATCCTCCCATCCTTGGTCCTGTAATGTGCTTCTTTGCTGTAGAGTGGCTTTGTTCATAACGTTTGTTATGTGACGGCAGTTCCTTGGTAAATCAGAAGTCCCAGTGATAAAGCAAAGAGCCATTTCACAAGTCATAAGACGTCCAACTACTTAAGACGATTCCAAGGTGGAATCCTGTCACACTCAAAGCAGTCTTTTGTTTGTTTTGTCATGGAATGTCATCGTCTAGATGAAATGACTTTTGTCAATGCAAACATGTTGGGCAACATTTAGCACTTTCAGCCGTGCAACAAAGAAAGGAAATGAGAGATCAGACATTGTATTGTAGCCCGGGCTTTCAGTGGGCGTGTGGCGCAACGGATAACGCGTCTGACTACGGATCAGAAGATTCCAGGTTCGAATCCTGGCACGCTCGGAATATTCTTTTTGACATTTTGGTTTTGAAAATAGGTAAAATACTAAGGATTTAACGAGGACGATTTTGACAATAGCAGTGTCCGATTTTTTCTCCATTACAAATTGTAAAGTGGATCATTTCAATGAGAAAAAGAGGTGAAGTGAACATTTCCGCTCAATAATCACACCTAAAAATAGTGAGGTTAGCACGGGTGGGGTTCGAACACACGCGGACATACGTCCATTGGATCTTAAGTCCAACGCCTTAACCACTCGGCCACCGTGCTCATGCCTTACAAAGTGGAAAGGTAGAGCTGAGTGTCGGGTAATTGCAATTGCCTAGATATACGCCCTTCAGCCAAAACTATGTCAGTCTTAACATGTAACTTACACATTTCCAAGCCATTTCTCCAAGTACCATGTTGTCCTCGATCTCCTTTGTACCCTACTCTGACTGCAACCTAGAACCACACTTTGTGCTACTGACAGCTGCTCGTATAAAATACTATATTTGTAAGCCAACTGTTAGCATTCTTGATATGTGCATGTTCAACTTCAAGTGCCCTGCCTTACGTTTGGAGCAAGTGGCTGTCGTTTTCTTTTCTTAGATTCCTTTGGAATCCTCCCATCCTTGGTCCTGTAATGTGCTTCTTTGCTGTAGAGTGGCAATGTTCATAACGTTTGTTATGTGACGGCAGTTCCTTGGTAAATCAGAAGTCCCAGTGATAAAGCAAAGAGCCATTTCACAAGTCATAAGACGTCCAACTACTTAAGACGATTCCAAGGTGGAATCCTGTCACACACAAAGCAGTCTTTTGTTTGTTTTGTCATGGAATGTCATCGTCTAGATGAAATGACTTTTGTCAATGCAAACATGTTTGGGCAACATTTAGCACTTGCAGCCGTGCAACAAAGAAAGGAAATGAGAGATCAGACATTGTATTGTAGCCTGGGCTTTCAGTGGGCGTGTGGCACAACGGATAACGCGTCTGACTACGGATCAGAAGATTCCAGGTTCGAATCCTGGCACGCTCGGAATATTCTTTTTGACATTTTGGTTTTGAAAATAGGTAAAATACTAAGGATATAACAAGGACGATTTTGACAATAGCAGTGTCCGATTTTTTCTCCATTACAAATTGTAAAGTGGATCATTTCAATGAGAAAAAGAGGTGAAGTGAACATTTCCGCTCAATAATCACACCTAAAAATAGTGAGGTTAGCACGGGTGGGGTTCGAACCCACGCGGACATACGTCCATTGGATCTTAAGTCCAACGCCTTAACCACTCGGCCACCGTGCTCATGCCTTACAAAGTGGAAAGGTAGAGTTGAGTGTCGGGTAATTGCAATTGCCTAGATATACGCCCTTCAGCCAAAACTATGTCAGTCTTAACATGGAACTTACACATTTCCAAGCCATTTCTCCAAGTACCATGTTGTCCTCGATCTCCTTTGTACCCTACTCTGACTGCAACCTAGAACCACACTTTGTGCTACTGACAGCTGCTCGTATAAAATACTATATTTGTAAGCCAACTGTTAGCATTCTTGATATGTGCATGTTCAACTTCAAGTGCCCTGCCTTACGTTTGGAGCAAGTGGCTGTCGTTTTCTTTTCTTAGATTCCTTTGGAATCCTCCCATCCTTGGTCCTGTAATGTGCTTCTTTGCTGTAGAGTGGCTTTGTTCATAACGTTTGTTATGTGACGGCAGTTCCTTGGTAAATCAGAAGTCCCAGTGATAAAGCAAAGAGCCATTTCACAAGCCATAAGACGTCCAACTACTTAAGACGATTCCAAGGTGGAATCCTGTCACACACAAAGCAGTCTTTTGTTTGTTTTGTCATGGAATGTCATCGTCTAGATGAAATGACTTTTGTCAATGCAAACATGTTTGGGCAACATTTAGCACTTGCAGCCGTGCAACAAAGAAAGGAAATGAGAGATCAGACATTGTATTGTAGCCTGGGCTTTCAGTGGGCGTGTGGCACAACGGATAACGCGTCTGACTACGGATCAGAAGATTCCAGGTTCGAATCCTGGCACACTCGGAATATTCTTTTTGACATTTTGGTTTTGAAAATAGGTAAAATACTAAGGATATAACAAGGACGATTTTGACAATAGCAGTGTCCGATTTTTTCTCCATTACAAATTGTAAAGTGGATCATTTCAATGAGAAAAAGAGGTGAAGTGAACATTTCCGCTCAATAATCACACCTAAAAATAGTGAGGTTAGCACGGGTGGGGTTCGAACCCACGCGGACATACGTCCATTGGATCTTAAGTCCAACGCCTTAACCACTCGGCCACCGTGCTCATGCCTTACAAAGTGGAAAGGTAGAGCTGAGTGTCGGGTAATTGCAATTGCCTAGATATACGCCCTTCAGCCAAAACTATGTCAGTCTTAACATGTAACTTACACATTTCCAAGCCATTTCTCCAAGTACCATGTTGTCCTCGATCTCCTTTGTACCCTACTCTGATTGCAACCTAGAACCACACTTTGTGCTACTGACAGCTGCTCGTATAAAATACTATATTTGTAAGCCAACTGTTAGCATTCTTGATATGTGCATGTTCAACTTCAAGTGCCCTGCCTTACGTTTGGAGCAAGTGGCTGTCGTTTTCTTTTCTTAGATTCCTTTGGAATCCTCCCATCCTTGGTCCTGTAATGTGCTTCTTTGCTGTAGAGTGGCTTTGTTCATAACGTTTGTAATGTGACGGCAGTTCCTTGGTAAATCAGAAGTCCCAGTGATAAAGCAAAGAGCCATTTCACAAGTCATAAGACGTCCAACTACTTAAGACGATTCCAAGGTGGAATCCTGTCACACACAAAGCAGTCTTTTGTTTGTTTTGTCATGGAATGTCATCGTCTAGATGAAATGACTTTTGTCAATGCAAACATGTTTGGGCAACATTTAGCACTTTCAGCCGTGCAACAAAGAAAGGAAATGAGAGATCAGACATTGTATTGTAGCCTGGGCTTTCAGTGGGCGTGTGGCGCAACGGGTAACGCGTCTGACTACGGATCAGAAGGTTGCAGGTTCAAATCCTGGCACGCTCGGAATATTCTTTTTGACATTTTGGTTTTGAAAATAGGTAAAATACTAAGGATATAACAAGGACGATTTTGACAATAGCAGTGTCCGATTTTTTCTCCATTACAAATTGTAAAGTGGATCATTTCAATGAGAAAAAGAGGTGAAGTGAACATTTCCGCTCAATAATCACACCTAAAAATAGTGAGGTTAGCACGGGTGGGGTTCGAACCCACGCGGACATACGTCCATTGGATCTTAATTCCAACGCCTTAACCACTCGGCCACCGTGCTCATGCCTTACAAAGTGGAAAGGTAGAGCTGAGTGTCGGGTAATTGCAATTGCCTAGATATACGCCCTTCAGCCAAAACTATGTCAGTCTTAACATGTAACTTACACATTTCCAAGCCATTTCTCCAAGTACCATGTTGTCCTCGATCTCCTTTGTACCCTACTCTGACTGCAACCTAGAACCACACTTTGTGCTACTGACAGCTGCTCGTATAAAATACTATATTTGTAAGCCAACTGTTAGCATTCTTGATATGTGCATGTTCAACTTCAAGTGCCCTGCCTTACGTTTGGAGCAAGTGGCTGTCGTTTTCTTTTCTTAGATTCCTTTGGAATCCTCCCATCCTTGGTCCTGTAATGTGCTTCTTTGCTGTAGAGTGGCTTTGTTCATAACGTTTGTTATGTGACGGCAGTTCCTTGGTAAATCAGAAGTCCCAGTGATAAAGCAAAGAGCCATTTCACAAGTCATAAGACGTCCAACTACTTAAGACGATTCCAAGGTGGAATCCTGTCACACACAAAGCAGTCTTTTGTTTGTTTTGTCATGGAATGTCATCGTCTAGATGAAATGACTTTTGTCAATGCAAACATGTTTGGGCAACATTTAGCGCTTTCAGCCGTGCAACAAAGAAAGGAAATGAGAGATCAGACATTGTATTGTAGCCTGGGCTTTCAGTGGGCGTGTGGCGCAACGGATAACGCGTCTGACTACGGATCAGAAGATTCCAGGTTCGAATCCTGGCACGCTCGAATTATTCTTTTTGACATTTTGGTTTTGAAAATAGGTAAAATACTAAGGATATAACAAGGACGATTTTGACAATAGCAGTGTCCGATTTTTTCTCCATTACAAATTGTAAAGTGGATCATTTCAATGAGAAAAAGAGGTGAAGTGAACATTTCCGCTCAATAATCACACCTAAAAATAGTGAGGTTAGCACGGGTGGGGTTCGAACCCACGCGGACATACGTCCATTGGATCTTAAGTCCAACGCCTTAACCACTCGGCCACCGTGCTCATGCCTTACAAAGTGGAAAGGTAGAGCTGAGTGTCGGGTAATTGCAATTGCCTAGATATACGCCCTTCAGCCAAAACTATGTCAGTCTTAACATGTAACTTACACATTTCCAAGCCATTTCTCCAAGTACCATGTTGTCCTCGATCTCCTTTGTACCCTACTCTGACTGCAACCTAGAACCACACTTTGTGCTACTGACAGCTGCTCGTATAAAATACTATATTTGTAAGCCAACTGTTAGCATTCTTGATATGTGCATGTTCAACTTCAAGTGCCCTGCCTTACGTTTGGAGCAAGTGGCTGTCGTTTTCTTTTCTTAGATTCCTTTGGAATCCTCCCATCCTTGGTCCTGTAATGTGCTTCTTTGCTGTAGAGTGGCTTTGTTCATAACGTTTGTTATGTGACGGCAGTTCCTTGGTAAATCAGAAGTCCCAGTGATAAAGCAAAGAGCCATTTCACAAGTCATAAGACGTCCAACTACTTAAGACGATTCCAAGGTGGAATCCTGTCACACACAAAGCAGTCTTTTGTTTGTTTTGTCATGGAATGTCATCGTCTAGATGAAATGACTTTTGTCAATGCAAACATGTTTGGGCAACATTTAGCGCTTTCAGCCGTGCAACAAAGAAAGGAAATGAGAGATCAGACATTGTATTGTAGCCTGGGCTTTCAGTGGGCGTGTGGCGCAACGGATAACGCGTCTGACTACGGATCAGAAGATTCCAGGTTCGAATCCTGGCACGCTCGAATTATTCTTTTTGACATTTTGGTTTTGAAAATAGGTAAAATACTAAGGATATAACAAGGACGATTTTGACAATAGCAGTGTCCGATTTTTTCTCCATTACAAATTGTAAAGTGGATCATTTCAATGAGAAAAAGAGGTGAAGTGAACATTTCCGCTCAATAATCACACCTAAAAATAGTGAGGTTAGCACGGGTGGGGTTCGAACCCACGCGGACATACGTCCATTGGATCTTAAGTCCAACGCCTTAACCACTCGGCCACCGTGCTCATGCCTTACAAAGTGGAAAGGTAGAGCTGAGTGTCGGGTAATTGCAATTGCCTAGATATACGCCCTTCAGCCAAAACTATGTCAGTCTTAACATGTAACTTACACATTTCCAAGCCATTTCTCCAAGTACCATGTTGTCCTCGATCTCCTTTGTACCCTACTCTGACTGCAACCTAGAACCACACTTTGTGCTACTGACAGCTGCTCGTATAAAATACTATATTTGTAAGCCAACTGTTAGCATTCTTGATATGTGCATGTTCAACTTCAAGTGCCCTGCCTTACGTTTGGAGCAAGTGGCTGTCGTTTTCTTTTCTTAGATTCCTTTGGAATCCTCCCATCCTTGGTCCTGTAATGTGCTTCTTTGCTGTAGAGTGGCAATGTTCATAACGTTTGTAATGTGACGGCAGTTCCTTGGTAAATCAGAAGTCCCAGTGATAAAGCAAAGAGCCATTTCACAAGTCATAAGACGTCCAACTACTTAAGACGATTCCAAGGTGGAATCCTGTCACACACAAAGCAGTCTTTTGTTTGTTTTGTCATGGAATGTCATCGTCTAGATGAAATGACTTTTGTCAATGCAAACATGTTTGGGCAACATTTAGCACTTTCAGCCGTGCAACAAAGAAAGGAAATGAGAGATCAGACATTGTATTGTAGCCTGGGCTTTCAGTGGGCGTGTGGCGCAACGGGTAACGCGTCTGACTACGGATCAGAAGGTTGCAGGTTCAAATCCTGGCACGCTCGGAATATTCTTTTTGACATTTTGGTTTTGAAAATAGGTAAAATACTAAGGATATAACAAGGACGATTTTGACAATAGCAGTGTCCGATTTTTTCTCCATTACAAATTGTAAAGTGGATCATTTCAATGAGAAAAAGAGGTGAAGTGAACATTTCCGCTCAATAATCACACCTAAAAATAGTGAGGTTAGCACGGGTGGGGTTCGAACCCACGCGGACATACGTCCATTGGATCTTAAGTCCAACGCCTTAACCACTCGGCCACCGTGCTCATGCCTTACAAAGTGGAAAGGTAGAGCTGAGTGTCGGGTAATTGCAATTGCCTAGATATACGCCCTTCAGCCAAAACTATGTCAGTCTTAACATGTAACTTACACATTTCCAAGCCATTTCTCCAAGTACCATGTTGTCCTCGATCTCCTTTGTACCCTACTCTGACTGCAACCTAGAACCACACTTTGTGCTACTGACAGCTGCTCGTATAAAATACTATATTTGTAAGCCAACTGTTAGCATTCTTGATATGTGCATGTTCAACTTCAAGTGCCCTGCCTTACGTTTGGAGCAAGTGGCTGTCGTTTTCTTTTCTTAGATTCCTTTGGAATCCTCCCATCCTTGGTCCTGTAATGTGCTTCTTTGCTGTAGAGTGGCTTTGTTCATAACGTTTGTTATGTGACGGCAGTTCCTTGGTAAATCAGAAGTCCCAGTGATAAAGCAAAGAGCCATTTCACAAGTCATAAGACGTCCAACTACTTAAGACGATTCCAAGGTGGAATCCTGTCACACACAAAGCAGTCTTTTGTTTGTTTTGTCATGGAATGTCATCGTCTAGATGAAATGACTTTTGTCAATGCAAACATGTTTGGGCAACATTTAGCGCTTTCAGCCGTGCAACAAAGAAAGGAAATGAGAGATCAGACATTGTATTGTAGCCTGGGCTTTCAGTGGGCGTGTGGCGCAACGGATAACGCGTCTGACTACGGATCAGAAGATTCCAGGTTCGAATCCTGGCACGCTCGAATTATTCTTTTTGACATTTTGGTTTTGAAAATAGGTAAAATACTAAGGATATAACAAGGACGATTTTGACAATAGCAGTGTCCGATTTTTTCTCCATTACAAATTGTAAAGTGGATCATTTCAATGAGAAAAAGAGGTGAAGTGAACATTTCCGCTCAATAATCACACCTAAAAATAGTGAGGTTAGCACGGGTGGGGTTCGAACCCACGCGGACATACGTCCATTGGATCTTAAGTCCAACGCCTTAACCACTCGGCCACCGTGCTCATGCCTTACAAAGTGGAAAGGTAGAGCTGAGTGTCGGGTAATTGCAATTGCCTAGATATACGCCCTTCAGCCAAAACTATGTCAGTCTTAACATGTAACTTACACATTTCCAAGCCATTTCTCCAAGTACCATGTTGTCCTCGATCTCCTTTGTACCCTACTCTGACTGCAACCTAGAACCACACTTTGTGCTACTGACAGCTGCTCGTATAAAATACTATATTTGTAAGCCAACTGTTAGCATTCTTGATATGTGCATGTTCAACTTCAAGTGCCCTGCAAGTGGAGCAAGTGGCTGTCGTTTTCTTTTCTTAGATTCCTTTGGAATCCTCCCATCCTTGGTCCTGTAATGTGCTTCTTTGCTGTAGAGTGGCAATGTTCATAACGTTTGTAATGTGACGGCAGTTCCTTGGTAAATCAGAAGTCCCAGTGATAAAGCAAAGAGCCATTTCACAAGTCATAAGACGTCCAACTACTTAAGACGATTCCAAGGTGGAATCCTGTCACACACAAAGCAGTCTTTTGTTTGTTTTGTCATGGAATGTCATCGTCTAGATGAAATGACTTTTGTCAATGCAAACATGTTTGGGCAACATTTAGCACTTTCAGCCGTGCAACAAAGAAAGGAAATGAGAGATCAGACATTGTATTGTAGCCTGGGCTTTCAGTGGGCGTGTGGCGCAACGGATAACGCGTCTGACTACGGATCAGAAGATTCCAGGTTCGAATCCTGGCACGCTCGGAATATTCTTTTTGACATTTTGGTTTTGAAAATAGGTAAAATACTAAGGATATAACAAGGACGATTTTGACAATAGCAGTGTCCGATTTTTTCTCCATTACAAATTGTAAAGTGGATCATTTCAATGAGAAAAAGAGGTGAAGTGAACATTTCCGCTCAATAATCACACCTAAAAATAGTGAGGTTAGCACGGGTGGGGTTCGAACCCACGCGGACATACGTCCATTGGATCTTAAGTCCAACGCCTTAACCACTCGGCCACCGTGCTCATGCCTTACAAAGTGGAAAGGTAGAGCTGAGTGTCGGGTAATTGCAATTGCCTAGATATACGCCCTTCAGCCAAAACTATGTCAGTCTTAACATGTAACTTACACATTTCCAAGCCATTTCTCCAAGTACCATGTTGTCCTCGATCTCCTTTGTACCCTACTCTGACTGCAACCTAGAACCACACTTTGTGCTACTGACAGCTGCTCGTATAAAATACTATATTTGTAAGCCAACTGTTAGCATTCTTGATATGTGCATGTTCAACTTCAAGTGCCCTGCCTTACGTTTGGAGCAAGTGGCTGTCGTTTTCTTTTCTTAGATTCCTTTGGAATCCTCCCATCCTTGGTCCTGTAATGTGCTTCTTTGCTGTAGAGTGGCTTTGTTCATAACGTTTGTAATGTGACGGCAGTTCCTTGGTAAATCAGAAGTCCCAGTGATAAAGCAAAGAGCCATTTCACAAGTCATAAGACGTCCAACTACTTAAGACGATTCCAAGGTGGAATCCTGTCACACACAAAGCAGTCTTTTGTTTGTTTTGTCATGGAATGTCATCGTCTAGATGAAATGACTTTTGTCAATGCAAACATGTTTGGGCAACATTTAGCGCTTTCAGCCGTGCAACAAAGAAAGGAAATGAGAGATCAGACATTGTATTGTAGCCTGGGCTTTCAGTGGGCGTGTGGCGCAACGGATAACGCGTCTGACTACGGATCAGAAGATTCCAGGTTCGAATCCTGGCACGCTCGGAATATTCTTTTTGACATTTTGGTTTTGAAAATAGGTAAAATACTAAGGATATAACGAGGACGATTTTGACAATAGCAGTGTCCGATTTTTTCTCCATTACAAATTGTAAAGTGGATCATTTCAATGAGAAAAAGAGGTGAAGTGAACATTTCCGCTCAATAATCACACCTAAAAATAGTGAGGTTAGCACGGGTGGGGTTCGAACCCACGCGGACATACGTCCATTGGATCTTAAGTCCAACGCCTTAACCACTCGGCCACCGTGCTCATGCCTTACAAAGTGGAAAGGTAGAGCTGAGTGTCGGGTAATTGCAATTGCCTAGATATACGCCCTTCAGCCAAAACTATGTCAGTCTTAACATGTAACTTACACATTTCCAAGCCATTTCTCCAAGTACCATGTTGTCCTCGATCTCCTTTGTACCCTACTCTGACTGCAACCTAGAACCACACTTTGTGCTACTGACAGCTGCTCGTATAAAATACTATATTTGTAAGCCAACTGTTAGCATTCTTGATATGTGCATGTTCAACTTCAAGTGCCCTGCCTTACGTTTGGAGCAAGTGGCTGTCGTTTTCTTTTCTTAGATTCCTTTGGAATCCTCCCATCCTTGGTCCTGTAATGTGCTTCTTTGCTGTAGAGTGGCAATGTTCATAACGTTTGTAATGTGACGGCAGTTCCTTGGTAAATCAGAAGTCCCAGTGATAAAGCAAAGAGCCATTTCACAAGTCATAAGACGTCCAACTACTTAAGACGATTCCAAGGTGGAATCCTGTCACACACAAAGCAGTCTTTTGTTTGTTTTGTCATGGAATGTCATCGTCTAGATGAAATGACTTTTGTCAATGCAAACATGTTTGGGCAACATTTAGCACTTGCAGCCGTGCAACAATGAAAGGAAATGAGAGATCAGACATTGTATTGTAGCCTGGGCTTTCAGTGGGCGTGTGGCGCAACGGATAACGCGTCTGACTACGGATCAGAAGATTCCAGGTTCGAATCCTGGCACGCTCGGAATATTCTTTTTGACATTTTGGTTTTGAAAATAGGTAAAATACTAAGGATATAACAAGGACGATTTTGACAATAGCAGTGTCCGATTTTTTCTCCATTACAAATTGTAAAGTGGATCATTTCAATGAGAAAAAGAGGTGAAGTGAACATTTCCGCTCAATAATCACACCTAAAAATAGTGAGGTTAGCACGGGTGGGGTTCGAACCCACGCGGACATACGTCCATTGGATCTTAAGTCCAACGCCTTAACCACTCGGCCACCGTGCTCATGCCTTACAAAGTGGAAAGGTAGAGCTGAGTGTCGGGTAATTGCAATTGCCTAGATATACGCCCTTCAGCCAAAACTATGTCAGTCTTAACATGTAACTTACACATTTCCAAGCCATTTCTCCAAGTACCATGTTGTCCTCGATCTCCTTTGTACCCTACTCTGACTGCAACCTAGAACCACACTTTGTGCTACTGACAGCTGCTCGTATAAAATACTATATTTGTAAGCCAACTGTTAGCATTCTTGATATGTGCATGTTCAACTTCAAGTGCCCTGCCTTACGTTTGGAGCAAGTGGCTGTCGTTTTCTTTTCTTAGATTCCTTTGGAATCCTCCCATCCTTGGTCCTGTAATGTGCTTCTTTGCTGTAGAGTGGCTTTGTTCATAACGTTTGTTATGTGACGGCAGTTCCTTGGTAAATCAGAAGTCCCAGTGATAAAGCAAAGAGCCATTTCACAAGCCATAAGACGTCCAACTACTTAAGACGATTCCAAGGTGGAATCCTGTCACACTCAAAGCAGTCTTTTGTTTGTTTTGTCATGGAATGTCATCGTCTAGATGAAATGACTTTTGTCAATGCAAACATGTTTGGGCAACATTTAGCACTTGCAGCCGTGCAACAAAGAAAGGAAATGAGAGATCAGACATTGTATTGTAGCCTGGGCTTTCAGTGGGCGTGTGGCGCAACGGATAACGCGTCTGACTACGGATCAGAAGATTCCAGGTTCGAATCCTGGCACGCTCGGAATATTCTTTTTGACATTTTGGTTTTGAAAATAAGTAAAATACTAAGGATATAACGAGGACGATTTTGACAATAGCAGTGTCCGATTTTTTCTCCATTACAAATTGTAAAGTGGATCATTTCAATGAGAAAAAGAGGTGAAGTGAACATTTCCGCTCAATAATCACACCTAAAAATAGTGAGGTTAGCACGGGTGGGGTTCGAACCCACGCGGACATACGTCCATTGGATCTTAAGTCCAACGCCTTAACCACTCGGCCACCGTGCTCATGCCTTACAAAGTGGAAAGGTAGAGCTGAGTGTCGGGTAATTGCAATTGCCTAGATATACGCCCTTCAGCCAAAACTATGTCAGTCTTAACATGTAACTTACACATTTCCAAACCATTTCTCCAAGTACCATGTTGTCCTCGATCTCCTTTGTACCCTACTCTGACTGCAACCTAGAACCACACTTTGTGCTACTGACAGCTGCTCGTATAAAATACTATATTTGTAAGCCAACTGTTAGCATTCTTGATATGTGCATGTTCAACTTCAAGTGCCCTGCCTTACGTTTGGAGCAAGTGGCTGTCGTTTTCTTTTCTTAGATTCCTTTGGAATCCTCCCATCCTTGGTCCTGTAATGTGCTTCTTTGCTGTAGAGTGGCAATGTTCATAACGTTTGTAATGTGACGGCAGTTCCTTGGTAAATCAGAAGTCCCAGTGATAAAGCAAAGAGCCATTTCACAAGTCATAAGACGTCCAACTACTTAAGACGATTCCAAGGTGGAATCCTGTCACACACAAAGCAGTCTTTTGTTTGTTTTGTCATGGAATGTCATCGTCTAGATGAAATGACTTTTGTCAATGCAAACATGTTTGGGCAACATTTAGCGCTTTCAGCCGTGCAACAAAGAAAGGAAATGAGAGATCAGACATTGTATTGTAGCCTGGGCTTTCAGTGGGCGTGTGGCGCAACGGATAACGCGTCTGACTACGGATCAGAAGATTCCAGGTTCGAATCCTGGCACGCTCGGAATATTCTTTTTGACATTTTGGTTTTGAAAATAGGTAAAATACTAAGGATATAACGAGGACGATTTTGACAATAGCAGTGTCCGATTTTTTCTCCATTACAAATTGTAAAGTGGATCATTTCAATGAGAAAAAGAGGTGAAGTGAACATTTCCGCTCAATAATCACACCTAAAAATAGTGAGGTTAGCACGGGTGGGGTTCGAACCCACGCGGACATACGTCCATTGGATCTTAAGTCCAACGCCTTAACCACTCGGCCACCGTGCTCATGCCTTACAAAGTGGAAAGGTAGAGCTGAGTGTCGGGTAATTGCAATTGCCTAGATATACGCCCTTCAGCCAAAACTATGTCAGTCTTAACATGTAACTTACACATTTCCAAGCCATTTCTCCAAGTACCATGTTGTCCTCGATCTCCTTTGTACCCTACTCTGACTGCAACCTAGAACCACACTTTGTGCTACTGACAGCTGCTCGTATAAAATACTATATTTGTAAGCCAACTGTTAGCATTCTTGATATGTGCATGTTCAACTTCAAGTGCCCTGCCTTACGTTTGGAGCAAGTGGCTGTCGTTTTCTTTTCTTAGATTCCTTTGGAATCCTCCCATCCTTGGTCCTGTAATGTGCTTCTTTGCTGTAGAGTGGCAATGTTCATAACGTTTGTAATGTGACGGCAGTTCCTTGGTAAATCAGAAGTCCCAGTGATAAAGCAAAGAGCCATTTCACAAGTCATAAGACGTCCAACTACTTAAGACGATTCCAAGGTGGAATCCTGTCACACACAAAGCAGTCTTTTGTTTGTTTTGTCATGGAATGTCATCGTCTAGATGAAATGACTTTTGTCAATGCAAACATGTTTGGGCAACATTTAGCACTTGCAGCCGTGCAACAATGAAAGGAAATGAGAGATCAGACATTGTATTGTAGCCTGGGCTTTCAGTGGGCGTGTGGCGCAACGGATAACGCGTCTGACTACGGATCAGAAGATTCCAGGTTCGAATCCTGGCACGCTCGGAATATTCTTTTTGACATTTTGGTTTTGAAAATAGGTAAAATACTAAGGATATAACAAGGACGATTTTGACAATAGCAGTGTCCGATTTTTTCTCCATTACAAATTGTAAAGTGGATCATTTCAATGAGAAAAAGAGGTGAAGTGAACATTTCCGCTCAATAATCACACCTAAAAATAGTGAGGTTAGCACGGGTGGGGTTCGAACCCACGCGGACATACGTCCATTGGATCTTAAGTCCAACGCCTTAACCACTCGGCCACCGTGCTCATGCCTTACAAAGTGGAAAGGTAGAGCTGAGTGTCGGGTAATTGCAATTGCCTAGATATACGCCCTTCAGCCAAAACTATGTCAGTCTTAACATGTAACTTACACATTTCCAAGCCATTTCTCCAAGTACCATGTTGTCCTCGATCTCCTTTGTACCCTACTCTGACTGCAACCTAGAACCACACTTTGTGCTACTGACAGCTGCTCGTATAAAATACTATATTTGTAAGCCAACTGTTAGCATTCTTGATATGTGCATGTTCAACTTCAAGTGCCCTGCCTTACGTTTGGAGCAAGTGGCTGTCGTTTTCTTTTCTTAGATTCCTTTGGAATCCTCCCATCCTTGGTCCTGTAATGTGCTTCTTTGCTGTAGAGTGGCTTTGTTCATAACGTTTGTTATGTGACGGCAGTTCCTTGGTAAATCAGAAGTCCCAGTGATAAAGCAAAGAGCCATTTCACAAGCCATAAGACGTCCAACTACTTAAGACGATTCCAAGGTGGAATCCTGTCACACTCAAAGCAGTCTTTTGTTTGTTTTGTCATGGAATGTCATCGTCTAGATGAAATGACTTTTGTCAATGCAAACATGTTTGGGCAACATTTAGCACTTGCAGCCGTGCAACAAAGAAAGGAAATGAGAGATCAGACATTGTATTGTAGCCTGGGCTTTCAGTGGGCGTGTGGCGCAACGGATAACGCGTCTGACTACGGATCAGAAGATTCCAGGTTCGAATCCTGGCACGCTCGGAATATTCTTTTTGACATTTTGGTTTTGAAAATAAGTAAAATACTAAGGATATAACGAGGACGATTTTGACAATAGCAGTGTCCGATTTTTTCTCCATTACAAATTGTAAAGTGGATCATTTCAATGAGAAAAAGAGGTGAAGTGAACATTTCCGCTCAATAATCACACCTAAAAATAGTGAGGTTAGCACGGGTGGGGTTCGAACCCACGCGGACATACGTCCATTGGATCTTAAGTCCAACGCCTTAACCACTCGGCCACCGTGCTCATGCCTTACAAAGTGGAAAGGTAGAGCTGAGTGTCGGGTAATTGCAATTGCCTAGATATACGCCCTTCAGCCAAAACTATGTCAGTCTTAACATGTAACTTACACATTTCCAAACCATTTCTCCAAGTACCATGTTGTCCTCGATCTCCTTTGTACCCTACTCTGACTGCAACCTAGAACCACACTTTGTGCTACTGACAGCTGCTCGTATAAAATACTATATTTGTAAGCCAACTGTTAGCATTCTTGATATGTGCATGTTCAACTTCAAGTGCCCTGCCTTGCGTTTGGAGCAAGTGGCTGTCGTTTTCTTTTCTTAGATTCCTTTGGAATCCTCCCATCCTTGGTCCTGTAATGTGCTTCTTTGCTGTAGAGTGGCAATGTTCATAACGTTTGTAATGTGACGGCAGTTCCTTGGTAAATCAGAAGTCCCAGTGATAAAGCAAAGAGCCATTTCACAAGTCATAAGACGTCCAACTACTTAAGACGATTCCAAGGTGGAATCCTGTCACACACAAAGCAGTCTTTTGTTTGTTTTGTCATGGAATGTCATCGTCTAGATGAAATGACTTTTGTCAATGCAAACATGTTTGGGCAACATTTAGCACTTTCAGCCGTGCAACAAAGAAAGGAAATGAGAGATCAGACATTGTATTGTAGCCTGGGCTTTCAGTGGGCGTGTGGCGCAACGGATAACGCGTCTGACTACGGATCAGAAGATTCCAGGTTCGAATCCTGGCACGCTCGGAATATTCTTTTTGACATTTTGGTTTTGAAAATAGGTAAAATACTAAGGATATAACGAGGACGATTTTGACAATAGCAGTGTCCGATTTTTTCTCCATTACAAATTGTAAAGTGGATCATTTCAATGAGAAAAAGAGGTGAAGTGAACATTTCCGCTCAATAATCACACCTAAAAATAGTGAGGTTAGCACGGGTGGGGTTCGAACCCACGCGGACATACGTCCATTGGATCTTAAGTCCAACGCCTTAACCACTCGGCCACCGTGCTCATGCCTTACAAAGTGGAAAGGTAGAGCTGAGTGTCGGGTAATTGCAATTGCCTAGATATACGCCCTTCAGCCAAAACTATGTCAGTCTTAACATGTAACTTACACATTTCCAAGCCATTTCTCCAAGTACCATGTTGTCCTCGATCTCCTTTGTACCCTACTCTGACTGCAACCTAGAACCACACTTTGTGCTACTGACAGCTGCTCGTATAAAATACTATATTTGTAAGCCAACTGTTAGCATTCTTGATATGTGCATGTTCAACTTCAAGTGCCCTGCCTTACGTTTGGAGCAAGTGGCTGTCGTTTTCTTTTCTTAGATTCCTTTGGAATCCTCCCATCCTTGGTCCTGTAATGTGCTTCTTTGCTGTAGAGTGGCTTTGTTCATAACGTTTGTAATGTGACGGCAGTTCCTTGGTAAATAAGAAGTCCCAGTGATAAAGCAAAGAGCCGTTTGACAAGCCATAAGACGTCCAACTACTTAAGACGATTCCAAGGTGGAATCCTGTCACACTCAAAGCAGTCTTTTGTTTGTTTTGTCATGGAATGTCATCGTCTAGATGAAATGACTTTTGTCAATGCAAACATGTTTGGGCAACATTTAGCACTTGCAGCCGTGCAACAATGAAAGGAAATGAGAGATCAGACATTGTATTGTAGCCTGGGCTTTCAGTGGGCGTGTGGCGCAACGGATAACGCGTCTGACTACGGATCAGAAGATTCCAGGTTCGAATCCTGGCACGCTCGGAATATTCTTTTTGACATTTTGGTTTTGAAAATAAGTAAAATACTAAGGAGATAACGAGGACGATTTTGACAATAGCAGTGTCCGATTTTTTCTCCATTACAAATTGTAAAGTGGATCATTTCAATGAGAAAAAGAGGTGAAGTGAACATTTCCGCTCAATAATCACACCTAAAAATAGTGAGGTTAGCACGGGTGGGGTTCGAACCCACGCGGACATACGTCCATTGGATCTTAAGTCCAACGCCTTAACCACTCGGCCACCGTGCTCATGCCTTACAAAGTGGAAAGGTAGAGCTGAGTGTCGGGTAATTGCAATTGCCTAGATATACGCCCTTCAGCCAAAACTATGTCAGTCTTAACATGTAACTTACACATTTCCAAGCCATTTCTCCAAGTACCATGTTGTCCTCGATCTCCTTTGTACCCTACTCTGACTGCAACCTAGAACCACACTTTGTGCTACTGACAGCTGCTCGTATAAAATACTATATTTGTAAGCCAACTGTTAGCATTCTTGATATGTGCATGTTCAACTTCAAGTGCCCTGCCTTACGTTTGGAGCAAGTGGCTTTCGTTTTCTTTTCTTAGATTCCTTTGGAATCCTCCCATCCTTGGTCCTGTAATGTGCTTCTTTGCTGTAGAGTGGCTTTGTTCATAACGTTTGTTATGTGACGGCAGTTCCTTGGTAAATCAGAAGTCCCAGTGATAAAGCAAAGAGCCATTTCACAAGCCATAAGACGTCCAACTACTTAAGACGATTCCAAGGTGGAATCCTGTCACACTCAAAGCAGTCTTTTGTTTGTTTTGTCATGGAATGTCATCGTCTAGATGAAATGACTTTTGTCAATGCAAACATGTTTGGGCAACATTTAGCACTTGCAGCCGTGCAACAAAGAAAGGAAATGAGAGATCAGACATTGTATTGTAGCCTGGGCTTTCAGTGGGCGTGTGGCGCAACGGATAACGCGTCTGACTACGGATCAGAAGATTCCAGGTTCGAATCCTGGCACGCTCGGAATATTCTTTTTGACATTTTGGTTTTGAAAATAAGTAAAATACTAAGGATATAACGAGGACGATTTTGACAATAGCAGTGTCCGATTTTTTTCTCCATTACAAATTGTAAAGTGGATCATTTCAATGAGAAAAAGAGGTGAAGTGAACATTTCCGCTCAATAATCACACCTAAAAATAGTGAGGTTAGCACGGGTGGGGTTCGAACCCACGCGGACATACGTCCATTGGATCTTAAGTCCAACGCCTTAACCACTCGGCCACCGTGCTCATGCCTTACAAAGTGGAAAGGTAGAGCTGAGTGTCGGGTAATTGCAATTGCCTAGATATACGCCCTTCAGCCAAAACTATGTCAGTCTTAACATGTAACTTACACATTTCCAAGCCATTTCTCCAAGTACCATGTTGTCCTCGATCTCCTTTGTACCCTACTCTGACTGCAACCTAGAACCACACTTTGTGCTACTGACAGCTGCTCGTATAAAATACTATATTTGTAAGCCAACTGTTAGCATTCTTGATATGTGCATGTTCAACTTCAAGTGCCCTGCCTTACGTTTGGAGCAAGTGGCTGTCGTTTTCTTTTCTTAGATTCCTTTGGAATCCTCCCATCCTTGGTCCTGTAATGTGCTTCTTTGCTGTAGAGTGGCAATGTTCATAACGTTTGTAATGTGACGGCAGTTCCTTGGTAAATCAGAAGTCCCAGTGATAAAGCAAAGAGCCATTTCACAAGTCATAAGACGTCCAACTACTTAAGACGATTCCAAGGTGGAATCCTGTCACACACAAAGCAGTCTTTTGTTTGTTTTGTCATGGAATGTCATCGTCTAGATGAAATGACTTTTGTCAATGCAAACATGTTTGGGCAACATTTAGCACTTTCAGCCGTGCAACAAAGAAAGGAAATGAGAGATCAGACATTGTATTGTAGCCTGGGCTTTCAGTGGGCGTGTGGCGCAACGGATAACGCGTCTGACTACGGATCAGAAGATTCCAGGTTCGAATCCTGGCACGCTCGGAATATTCTTTTTGACATTTTGGTTTTGAAAATAGGTAAAATACTAAGGATATAACAAGGACGATTTTGACAATAGCAGTGTCCGATTTTTTCTCCATTACAAATTGTAAAGTGGATCATTTCAATGAGAAAAAGAGGTGAAGTGAACATTTCCGCTCAATAATCACACCTAAAACTAGTGAGGTTAGCACGGGTGGGGTTCGAACCCACGCGGACATACGTCCATTGGATCTTAAGTCCAACGCCTTAACCACTCGGCCACCGTGCTCATGCCTTACAAAGTGGAAAGGTAGAGCTGAGTGTCGGGTAATTGCAATTGCCTAGATATACGCCCTTCAGTCAAAACTATGTCAGTCTTAACATGTAACTTACACATTTCCAAGCCATTTCTCCAAGTACCATGTTGTCCTCGATCTCCTTTGTACCCTACTCTGACTGCAACCTAGAACCACACTTTGTGCTACTGACAGCTGCTCGTATAAAATACTATATTTGTAAGCCAACTGTTAGCATTCTTGATATGTGCATGTTCAACTTCAAGTGCCCTGCCTTACGTTTGGAGCAAGTGGCTGTCGTTTTCTTTTCTTAGATTCCTTTGGAATCCTCCCATCCTTGGTCCTGTAATGTGCTTCTTTGCTGTAGAGTGGCTTTGTTCATAACGTTTGTAATGTGACGGCAGTTCCTTGGTAAATCAGAAGTCCCAGTGATAAAGCAAAGAGCCATTTCACAAGTCATAAGACGTCCAACTACTTAAGACGATTCCAAGGTGGAATCCTGTCACACTCAAAGCAGTCTTTTGTTTGTTTTGTCATGGAATGTCATCGTCTAGATGAAATGACTTTTGTCAATGCAAACATGTTTGGGCAACATTTAGCACTTTCAGCCGTGCAACAAAGAAAGGAAATGAGAGATCAGACATTGTATTGTAGCCTGGGCTTTCAGTGGGCGTGTGGCGCAACGGATAACGCGTCTGACTACGGATCAGAAGATTCCAGGTTCGAATCCTGGCACGCTCGGAATATTCTTTTTGACATTTTGGTTTTGAAAATAGGTAAAATACTAAGGATATAACGAGGACGATTTTGACAATAGCAGTGTCCGATTTTTTCTCCATTACAAATTGTAAAGTGGATCATTTCAATGAGAAAAAGAGGTGAAGTGAACATTTCCGCTCAATAATCACACCTAAAAATAGTGAGGTTAGCACGGGTGGGGTTCGAACCCACGCGGACATACGTCCATTGGATCTTAAGTCCAACGCCTTAACCACTCGGCCACCGTGCTCATGCCTTACAAAGTGGAAAGGTAGAGCTGAGTGTCGGGTAATTGCAATTGCCTAGATATACGCCCTTCAGCCAAAACTATGTCAGTCTTAACATGTAACTTACACATTTCCAAGCCATTTCTCCAAGTACCATGTTGTCCTCGATCTCCTTTGTACCCTACTCTGACTGCAACCTAGAACCACACTTTGTGCTACTGACAGCTGCTCGTATAAAATACTATATTTGTAAGCCAACTGTTAGCATTCTTGATATGTGCATGTTCAACTTCAAGTGCCCTGCCTTACGTTTGGAGCAAGTGGCTGTCGTTTTCTTTTCTTAGATTCCTTTGGAATCCTCCCATCCTTGGTCCTGTAATGTGCTTCTTTGCTGTAGAGTGGCTTTGTTCATAACGTTTGTTATGTGACGGCAGTTCCTTGGTAAATCAGAAGTCCCAGTGATAAAGCAAAGAGCCATTTCACAAGCCATAAGACGTCCAACTACTTAAGACGATTCCAAGGTGGAATCCTGTCACACTCAAAGCAGTCTTTTGTTTGTTTTGTCATGGAATGTCATCGTCTAGATGAAATGACGTCGGTCAATGCAAACATGTTTGGGCAACATTTAGCACTTTCAGCCGTGCAACAAAGAAAGGAAATGAGAGATCAGACATTGTATTGTAGCCTGGGCTTTCAGTGGGCGTGTGGCGCAACGGATAACGCGTCTGACTACGGATCAGAAGATTCCAGGTTCGAATCCTGGCCGGCTCGGAATATTCTTTTTGACATTTTGGTTTTGAAAATAAGTAAAATACTAAGGATATAACGAGGACGATTTTGACAATAGCAGTGTCCGATTTTTTCTCCATTACAAATTGTAAAGTGGATCATTTCAATGAGAAAAAGAGGTGAAGTGAACATTTCCGCTCAATAATCACACCTAAAAATAGTGAGGTTAGCACGGGTGGGGTTCGAACCCACGCGGACATACGTCCATTGGATCTTAAGTCCAACGCCTTAACCACTCGGCCACCGTGCTCATGCCTTACAAAGTGGAAAGGTAGAGCTGAGTGTCGGGTAATTGCAATTGCCTAGATATACACCCTTCAGCCAAAACTATGTCAGTCTTAACATGTAACTTACACATTTCCAAGCCATTTCTCCAAGTACCATGTTGTCCTCGATCTCCTTTGTACCCTACTCTGACTGCAACCTAGAACCACACTTTGTGCTACTGACAGCTGCTCGTATAAAATACTATATTTGTAAGCCAACTGTTAGCATTCTTGATATGTGCATGTTCAACTTCAAGTGCCCTGCCTTACGTTTGGAGCAAGTGGCTCTCGTTTTCTTTTCTTAGATTCCTTTGGAATCCTCCCATCCTTGGTCCTGTAATGTGCTTCTTTGCTGTAGAGTGGCTTTGTTCATAACGTTTGTTATGTGACGGCAGTTCCTTGGTAAATCAGAAGTCCCAGTGATAAAGCAAAGAGCCATTTCACAAGCCATAAGACGTCCAACTACTTAAGACGATTCCAAGGTGGAATCCTGTCACACTCAAAGCAGTCTTTTGTTTGTTTTGTCATGGAATGTCATCGTCTAGATGAAATGACTTTTGTCAATGCAAACATGTTTGGGCAACATTTAGCACTTTCAGCCGTGCAACAAAGAAAGGAAATGAGAGATCAGACATTGTATTGTAGCCTGGGCTTTCAGTGGGCGTGTGGCGCAACGGATAACGCGTCTGACTACGGATCAGAAGATTCCAGGTTCGAATCCTGGCACGCTCGGAATATTCTTTTTGACATTTTGGTTTTGAAAATAAGTAAAATACTAAGGATATAACGAGGACGATTTTGACAATAGCAGTGTCCGATTTTTTCTCCATTACAAATTGTAAAGTGGATGATTTCAATGAGAAAAAGAGGTGAAGTGAACATTTCCGCTCAATAATCACACCTAAAAATAGTGAGGTTAGCACGGGTGGGGTTCGAACCCACGCGGACATACGTCCATTGGATCTTAAGTCCAACGCCTTAACCACTCGGCCACCGTGCTCATGCCTTACAAAGTGGAAAGGTAGAGCTGAGTGTCGGGTAATTGCAATTGCCTAGATATACACCCTTCAGCCAAAACTATGTCAGTCTTAACATGTAACTTACACATTTCCAAGCCATTTCTCCAAGTACCATGTTGTCCTCGATCTCCTTTGTACCCTACTCTGACTGCAACCTAGAACCACACTTTGTGCTACTGACAGCTGCTCGTATAAAATACTATATTTGTAAGCCAACTGTTAGCATTCTTGATATGTGCATGTTCAACTTCAAGTGCCCTGCCTTACGTTTGGAGCAAGTGGCTGTCGTTTTCTTTTCTTAGATTCCTTTGGAATCCTCCCATCCTTGGTCCTGTAATGTGCTTCTTTGCTGTAGAGTGGCTTTGTTCATAACGTTTGTTATGTGATGGCAGTTCCTTGGTAAATCAGAAGTCCCAGTGATAAAGCAAAGAGCCATTTCACAAGTCATAAGACGTCCAACTACTTAAGACGATTCCAAGGTGGAATCCTGTCACACACAAAGCAGTCTTTTGTTTGTTTTGTCATGGAATGTCATCGTCTAGATGAAATGATGTCGGTCCATGCAAACATGTTTGGGCAACATTTAGCACTTTCAGCCGTGCAACAAAGAAAGGAAATGAGAGATCAGACATTGTATTGTAGCCTGGGCTTTCAGTGGGCGTGTGGCGCAACGGATAACGCGTCTGACTACGGATCAGAAGATTCCAGGTTCGAATCCTGGCACGCTCGGAATATTCTTTTTGACATTTTGGTTTTGAAAATAGGTAAAATACTAAGGATATAACGAGGACGATTTTGACAATAGCAGTGTCCGATTTTTTCTCCATTACAAATTGTAAAGTGGATCATTTCAATGAGAAAAAGAGGTGAAGTGAACATTTCCGCTCAATAATCACACCTAAAAATAGTGAGGTTAGCACGGGTGGGGTTCGAACCCACGCGGACATACGTCCATTGGATCTTAAGTCCAACGCCTTAACCACTCGGCCACCGTGCTCATGCCTTACAAAGTGGAAAGGTAGAGCTGAGTGTCGGGTAATTGCAATTGCCTAGATATACGCCCTTCTGCCAAAACTATGTCAGTCTTAACATGTAACTTACACATTTCCAAACCATTTCTCCAAGTACCATGTTGTCCTCGAACTCCTTTGTACCCTACTCTGACTGCAACCTAGAACCACACTTTGTGCTACTGACATGTCCAGCTGCTCGTATAAAATACTATATTTGTAAGCCAACTGTTAGCATTCTTGATATGTGCATGTTCAACTTCAAGTGCCCTGCCTTACGTTTGGAGCAAGTGGCTGTCGTTTTCTTTTCTTAGATTCCTTTGGAATCCTCCCATCCTTGGTCCTGTAATGTGCTTCTTTGCTGTAGAGTGGCTTTGTTCATAACGTTTGTTATGTGACGGCAGTTCCTTGGTAAATCAGAAGTCCCAGTGATAAAGCAAAGAGCCATTTCACAAGCCATAAGACGTCCAACTACTTAAGACGATTCCAAGGTGGAATCCTGTCACACACAAAGCAGTCTTTTGTTTGTTTTGTCATGGAATGTCATCGTCTAGATGAAATGACTTTTGTCAATGCAAACATGTTTGGGCAACATTTAGCACTTTCAGCCGTGCAACAAAGAAAGGAAATGAGAGATCAGACATTGTATTGTAGCCTGGGCTTTCAGTGGGCGTGTGGCGCAACGGATAACACGTCTGACTACGGATCAGAAGATTCCAGGTTCGAATCCTGGCACGCTCGGAATATTCTTTTTGACATTTTGGTTTTGAAAATAGGTAAAATACTAAGGATATAACAAGGACGATTTTGACAATAGCAGTGTCCGATTTTTTCTCCATTACAAATTGTAAAGTGGATCATTTCAATGAGAAAAAGAGGTGAAGTGAACATTTCCGCTCAATAATCACACCTAAAAATAGTGAGGTTAGCACGGGTGGGGTTCGAACCCACGCGGACATACGTCCATTGGATCTTAAGTCCAACGCCTTAACCACTCGGCCACCGTGCTCATGCCTTACAAAGTGGAAAGGTAGAGCTGAGTGTCGGGTAATTGCAATTGCCTAGATATACGCCCTTCAGCCAAAACTATGTCAGTCTTAACATGTAACTTACACATTTCCAAGCCATTTCTCCAAGTACCATGTTGTCCTCGATCTCCTTTGTACCCTACTCTGACTGCAACCTAGAACCACACTTTGTGCTACTGACAGCTGCTCGTATAAAATACTATATTTGTAAGCCAACTGTTAGCATTCTTGATATGCGCATGTTCAACTTCAAGTGCCCTGCCTTACGTTTGGAGCAAGTGGCTGTCGTTTTCTTTTCTTAGATTCCTTTGGAATCCTCCCATCCTTGGTCCTGTAATGTGCTTCTTTGCTGTAGAGTGGCTTTGTTCATAACGTTTGTTATGTGACGGCAGTTCCTTGGTAAATCATAAGTCCCAGTGATAAAGCAAAGAGCCATTTCACAAGCCATAAGACGTCCAACTACTTAAGACGATTCCAAGGTGGAATCCTGTCACACACAAAGCAGTCTTTTGTTTGTTTTGTCATGGAATGTCATCGTCTAGATGAAATGACTTTTGTCAATGCAAACATGTTTGGGCAACATTTAGCACTTTCAGCCGTGCAACAAAGAAAGGAAATGAGAGATCAGACATTGTATTGTAGCCTGGGCTTTCAGTGGGCGTGTGGCGCAACGGATAACGCGTCTGACTACGGATCAGAAGATTCCAGGTTCGAATCCTGGCACGCTCGGAATATTCTTTTTGACATTTTGGTTTTGAAAATAGGTAAAATACTAAGGATATAACAAGGACGATTTTGACAATAGCAGTGTCCGATTTTTTCTCCATTACAAATTGTAAAGTGGATCATTTCAATGAGAAAAAGAGGTGAAGTGAACATTTCCGCTCAATAATCACACCTAAAAATAGTGAGGTTAGCACGGGTGGGGTTCGAACCCACGCGGACATACGTCCATTGGATCTTAAGTCCAACGCCTTAACCACTCGGCCACCGTGCTCATGCCTTACAAAGTGGAAAGGTAGAGCTGAGTGTCGGGTAATTGCAATTGCCTAGATATACGCCCTTCAGCCAAAACTATGTCAGTCTTAACATGTAACTTACACATTTCCAAGCCATTTCTCCAAGTACCATGCTGTCCTCGATCTCCTTTGTACCCTACTCTGACTGCAACCTAGAACCACACTTTGTGCTACTGACAGCTGCTCGTATAAAATACTATATTTGTAAGCCAACTGTTAGCATTCTTGATATGTGCATGTTCAACTTCAAGTGCCCTGCCTTACGTTTGGAGCAAGTGGCTGTCGTTTTCTTTTCTTAGATTCCTTTGGAATCCTCCCATCCTTGGTCCTGTAATGTGCTTCTTTGCTGTAGAGTGGCTTTGTTCATAACGTTTGTTATGTGACGGCAGTTCCTTGGTAAATCAGAAGTCCCAGTGATAAAGCAAAGAGCCATTTCACAAGCCATAAGACGTCCAACTACTTAAGACGATTCCAAGGTGGAATCCTGTCACACACAAAGCAGTCTTTTGTTTGTTTTGTCATGGAATGTCATCGTCTAGATGAAATGACTTTTGTCAATGCAAACATGTTTGGGCAACATTTAGCACTTTCAGCCGTGCAACAAAGAAAGGAAATGAGAGATCAGACATTGTATTGTAGCCTGGGCTTTCAGTGGGCGTGTGGCGCAACGGATAACGCGTCTGACTACGGATCAGAAGATTCCAGGTTCGAATCCTGGCACGCTCGGAATATTCTTTTTGACATTTTGGTTTTGAAAATAGGTAAAATACTAAGGATATAACAAGGACGATTTTGACAATAGCAGTGTCCGATTTTTTCTCCATTACAAATTGTAAAGTGGATCATTTCAATGAGAAAAAGAGGTGAAGTGAACATTTCCGCTCAATAATCACACCTAAAAATAGTGAGGTTAGCACGGGTGGGGTTCGAACCCACGCGGACATACGTCCATTGGATCTTAAGTCCAACGCCTTAACCACTCGGCCACCGTGCTCATGCCTTACAAAGTGGAAAGGTAGAGCTGAGTGTCGGGTAATTGCAATTGCCTAGATATACGCCCTTCAGCCAAAACTATGTCAGTCTTAACATGTAACTTACACATTTCCAAGCCATTTCTCCAAGTACCATGCTGTCCTCGATCTCCTTTGTACCCTACTCTGACTGCAACCTAGAACCACACTTTGTGCTACTGACAGCTGCTCGTATAAAATACTATATTTGTAAGCCAACTGTTAGCATTCTTGATATGTGCATGTTCAACTTCAAGTGCCCTGCCTTACGTTTGGAGCAAGTGGCTGTCGTTTTCTTTTCTTAGATTCCTTTGGAATCCTCCCATCCTTGGTCCTGTAATGTGCTTCTTTGCTGTAGAGTGGCTTTGTTCATAACGTTTGTTATGTGACGGCAGTTCCTTGGTAAATCAGAAGTCCCAGTGATAAAGCAAAGAGCCATTTCACAAGCCATAAGACGTCCAACTACTTAAGACGATTCCAAGGTGGAATCCTGTCACACACAAAGCAGTCTTTTGTTTGTTTTGTCATGGAATGTCATCGTCTAGATGAAATGACTTTTGTCAATGCAAACATGTTTGGGCAACATTTAGCACTTTCAGCCGTGCAACAAAGAAAGGAAATGAGAGATCAGACATTGTATTGTAGCCTGGGCTTTCAGTGGGCGTGTGGCGCAACGGATAACGCGTCTGACTACGGATCAGAAGATTCCAGGTTCGAATCCTGGCACGCTCGGAATATTCTTTTTGACATTTTGGTTTTGAAAATAGGTAAAATACTAAGGATATAACGAGGACGATTTTGACAATAGCAGTGTCCGATTTTTTCTCCATTACAAATTGTAAAGTGGATCATTTCAATGAGAAAAAGAGGTGAAGTGAACATTTCCGCTCAATAATCACACCTAAAAATAGTGAGGTTAGCACGGGTGGGGTTCGAACCCACGCGGACATACGTCCATTGGATCTTAAGTCCAACGCCTTAACCACTCGGCCACCGTGCTCATGCCTTACAAAGTGGAAAGGTAGAGCTGAGTGTCGGGTAATTGCAATTGCCTAGATATACGCCCTTCAGCCAAAACTATGTCAGTCTTAACATGTAACTTACACATTTCCAAGCCATTTCTCCAAGTACCATGCTGTCCTCGATCTCCTTTGTACCCTACTCTGACTGCAACCTAGAACCACACTTTGTGCTACTGACAGCTGCTCGTATAAAATACTATATTTGTAAGCCAACTGTTAGCATTCTTGATATGTGCATGTTCAACTTCAAGTGCCCTGCCTTACGTTTGGAGCAAGTGGCTGTCGTTTTCTTTTCTTAGATTCCTTTGGAATCCTCCCATCCTTGGTCCTGTAATGTGCTTCTTTGCTGTAGAGTGGCTTTGTTCATAACGTTTGTTATGTGACGGCAGTTCCTTGGTAAATCAGAAGTCCCAGTGATAAAGCAAAGAGCCATTTCACAAGTCATAAGACGTCCAACTACTTAAGACGATTCCAAGGTGGAATCCTGTCACACACAAAGCAGTCTTTTGTTTGTTTTGTCATGGAATGTCATCGTCTAGATGAAATGACTTTTGTCAATGCAAACATGTTTGGGCAACATTTAGCACTTGCAGCCGTGCAACAAAGAAAGGAAATGAGAGATCAGACATTGTATTGTAGCCTGGGCTTTCAGTGGGCGTGTGGCGCAACGGATAACGCGTCTGACTACGGATCAGAAGATTCCAGGTTCGAATCCTGGCACGCTCGGAATATTCTTTTTGACATTTTGGTTTTGAAAATAGGTAAAATACTAAGGATATAACAAGGACGATTTTGACAATAGCAGTGTCCGATTTTTTCTCCATTACAAATTGTAAAGTGGATCATTTCAATGAGAAAAAGAGGTGAAGTGAACATTTCCGCTCAATAATCACACCTAAAAATAGTGAGGTTAGCACGGGTGGGGTTCGAACCCACGCGGACATACGTCCATTGGATCTTAAGTCCAACGCCTTAACCACTCGGCCACCGTGCTCATGCCTTACAAAGTGGAAAGGTAGAGCTGAGTGTCGGGTAATTGCAATTGCCTAGATATACGCCCTTCAGCCAAAACTATGTCAGTCTTAACATGTAACTTACACATTTCCAAGCCATTTCTCCAAGTACCATGTTGTCCTCGATCTCCTTTGTACCCTACTCTGACTGCAACCTAGAACCACACTTTGTGCTACTGACAGCTGCTCGTATAAAATACTATATTTGTAAGCCAACTGTTAGCATTCTTGATATGTGCATGTTCAACTTCAAGTGCCCTGCCTTACGTTTGGAGCAAGTGGCTGTCGTTTTCTTTTCTTAGATTCCTTTGGAATCCTCCCATCCTTGGTCCTGTAATGTGCTTCTTTGCTGTAGAGTGGCTTTGTTCATAACGTTTGTTATGTGACGGCAGTTCCTTGGTAAATCAGAAGTCCCAGTGATAAAGCAAAGAGCCATTTCACAAGTCATAAGACGTCCAACTACTTAAGACGATTCCAAGGTGGAATCCTGTCACACACAAAGCAGTCTTTTGTTTGTTTTGTCATGGAATGTCATCGTCTAGATGAAATGACTTTTGTCAATGCAAACATGTTTGGGCAACATTTAGCACTTTCAGCCGTGCAACAAAGAAAGGAAATGAGAGATCAGACATTGTATTGTAGCCTGGGCTTTCAGTGGGCGTGTGGCGCAACGGATAACGCGTCTGACTACGGATCAGAAGATTCCAGGTTCGAATCCTGGCACGCTCGGAATATTCTTTTTGACATTTTGGTTTTGAAAATAGGTAAAATACTAAGGATATAACAAGGACGATTTTGACAATAGCAGTGTCCGATTTTTTCTCCATTACAAATTGTAAAGTGGATCATTTCAATGAGAAAAAGAGGTGAAGTGAACATTTCCGCTCAATAATCACACCTAAAAATAGTGAGGTTAGCACGGGTGGGGTTCGAACCCACGCGGACATACGTCCATTGGATCTTAAGTCCAACGCCTTAACCACTCGGCCACCGTGCTCATGCCTTACAAAGTGGAAAGGTAGAGCTGAGTGTCGGGTAATTGCAATTGCCTAGATATACGCCCTTCAGCCAAAACTATGTCAGTCTTAACATGTAACTTACACATTTCCAAGCCATTTCTCCAAGTACCATGTTGTCCTCGATCTCCTTTGTACCCTACTCTGACTGCAACCTAGAACCACACTTTGTGCTACTGACAGCTGCTCGTATAAAATACTATATTTGTAAGCCAACTGTTAGCATTCTTGATATGTGCATGTTCAACTTCAAGTGCCCTGCCTTACGTTTGGAGCAAGTGGCTGTCGTTTTCTTTTCTTAGATTCCTTTGGAATCCTCCCATCCTTGGTCCTGTAATGTGCTTCTTTGCTGTAGAGTGGCTTTGTTCATAACGTTTGTAATGTGACGGCAGTTCCTTGGTAAATCACAAGTCCCAGTGATAAAGCAAAGAGCCATTTCACAAGTCATAAGACGTCCAACTACTTAAGACGATTCCAAGGTGGAATCCTGTCACACACAAAGCAGTCTTTTGTTTGTTTTGTCATGGAATGTCATCGTCTAGATGAAATGACTTTTGTCAATGCAAACATGTTTGGGCAACATTTAGCACTTTCAGCCGTGCAACAAAGAAAGGAAATGAGAGATCAGACATTGTATTGTAGCCTGGGCTTTCAGTGGGCGTGTGGCGCAACGGATAACGCGTCTGACTACGGATCAGAAGATTGCAGGTTCGAATCCTGGCACGCTCGGAATATTCTTTTTGACATTTTGGTTTTGAAAATAGGTAAAATACTAAGGATATAACAAGGACGATTTTGACAATAGCAGTGTCCGATTTTTTCTCCATTACAAATTGTAAAGTGGATCATTTCAATGAGAAAAAGAGGTGAAGTGAACATTTCCGCTCAATAATCACACCTAAAAATAGTGAGGTTAGCACGGGTGGGGTTCGAACCCACGCGGACATACGTCCATTGGATCTTAAGTCCAACGCCTTAACCACTCGGCCACCGTGCTCATGCCTTACAAAGTGGAAAGGTAGAGCTGAGTGTCGGGTAATTGCAATTGCCTAGATATACGCCCTTCAGCCAAAACTATGTCAGTCTTAACATGTAACTTACACATTTCCAAGCCATTTCTCCAAGTACCATGTTGTCCTCGATCTCCTTTGTACCCTACTCTGACTGCAACCTAGAACCACACTTTGTGCTACTGACAGCTGCTCGTATAAAATACTATATTTGTAAGCCAACTGTTAGCATTCTTGATATGTGCATGTTCAACTTCAAGTGCCCTGCCTTACGTTTGGAGCAAGTGGCTGTCGTTTTCTTTTCTTAGATTCCTTTGGAATCCTCCCATCCTTGGTCCTGTAATGTGCTTCTTTGCTGTAGAGTGGCTTTGTTCATAACGTTTGTAATGTGACGGCAGTTCCTTGGTAAATCAGAAGTCCCAGTGATAAAGCAAAGAGCCATTTCACAAGTCATAAGACGTCCAACTACTTAAGACGATTCCAAGGTGGAATCCTGTCACACACAAAGCAGTCTTTTGTTTGTTTTGTCATGGAATGTCATCGTCTAGATGAAATGATGTCGGTCAATGCAAACATGTTTGGGCAACATTTAGCACTTTCAGCCGTGCAACAAAGAAAGGAAATGAGAGATCAGACATTGTATTGTAGCCTGGGCTTTCAGTGGGCGTGTGGCGCAACGGATAACGCGTCTGACTACGGATCAGAAGATTGCAGGTTCGAATCGTGGCACGCTCGGAATATTCTTTTTGACATTTTGGTTTTGAAAATAGGTAAAATACTAAGGATATAACAAGGACGATTTTGACAATAGCAGTGTCCGATTTTTTCTCCATTACAAATTGTAAAGTGGATCATTTCAATGAGAAAAAGAGGTGAAGTGAACATTTCCGCTCAATAATCACACCTAAAAATAGTGAGGTTAGCACGGGTGGGGTTCGAACCCACGCGGACATACGTCCATTGGATCTTAAGTCCAACGCCTTAACCACTCGGCCACCGTGCTCATGCCTTACAAAGTGGAAAGGTAGAGTTGAGTGTCGGGTAATTGCAATTGCCTAGATATACGCCCTTCAGCCAAAACTATGTCAGTCTTAACATGTAACTTACACATTTCCAAGCCATTTCTCCAAGTACCATGTTGTCCTCGATCTCCTTTGTACCCTACTCTGACTGCAACCTAGAACCACACTTTGTGCTACTGACAGCTGCTCGTATAAAATACTATATTTGTAAGCCAACTGTTAGCATTCTTGATATGTGCATGTTCAACTTCAAGTGCCCTGCCTTACGTTTGGAGCAAGTGGCTGTCGTTTTCTTTTCTTAGATTCCTTTGGAATCCTCCCATCCTTGGTCCTGTAATGTGCTTCTTTGCTGTAGAGTGGCTTTGTTCATAACGTTTGTAATGTGACGGCAGTTCCTTGGTAAATCACAAGTCCCAGTGATAAAGCAAAGAGCCATTTCACAAGTCATAAGACGTCCAACTACTTAAGACGATTCCAAGGTGGAATCCTGTCACACACAAAGCAGTCTTTTGTTTGTTTTGTCATGGAATGTCATCGTCTAGATGAAATGACGTCGGTCAATGCAAACATGTTTGGGCAACATTTAGCACTTTCAGCCGTGCAACAAAGAAAGGAAATGAGAGATCAGACATTGTATTGTAGCCTGGGCTTTCAGTGGGCGTGTGGCGCAACGGATAACGCGTCTGACTACGGATCAGAAGATTGCAGGTTCGAATCCTGGCACGCTCGGAATATTCTTTTTGACATTTTGGTTTTGAAAATAGGTAAAATACTAAGGATATAACAAGGACGATTTTGACAATAGCAGTGTCCGATTTTTTCTCCATTACAAATTGTAAAGTGGATCATTTCAATGAGAAAAAGAGGTGAAGTGAACATTTCCGCTCAATAATCACACCTAAAAATAGTGAGGTTAGCACGGGTGGGGTTCGAACCCACGCGGACATACGTCCATTGGATCTTAAGTCCAACGCCTTAACCACTCGGCCACCGTGCTCATGCCTTACAAAGTGGAAAGGTAGAGCTGAGTGTCGGGTAATTGCAATTGCCTAGATATACGCCCTTCAGCCAAAACTATGTCAGTCTTAACATGTAACTTACACATTTCCAAGCCATTTCTCCAAGTACCATGTTGTCCTCGATCTCCTTTGTACCCTACTCTGACTGCAACCTAGAACCACACTTTGTGCTACTGACAGCTGCTCGTATAAAATACTATATTTGTAAGCCAACTGTTAGCATTCTTGATATGTGCATGTTCAACTTCAAGTGCCCTGCCTTACGTTTGGAGCAAGTGGCTGTCGTTTTCTTTTCTTAGATTCCTTTGGAATCCTCCCATCCTTGGTCCTGTAATGTGCTTCTTTGCTGTAGAGTGGCTTTGTTCATAACGTTTGTAATGTGACGGCAGTTCCTTGGTAAATCAGAAGTCCCAGTGATAAAGCAAAGAGCCATTTCACAAGTCATAAGACGTCCAACTACTTAAGACGATTCCAAGGTGGAATCCTGTCACACACAAAGCAGTCTTTTGTTTGTTTTGTCATGGAATGTCATCGTCTAGATGAAATGATGTCGGTCAATGCAAACATGTTTGGGCAACATTTAGCACTTTCAGCCGTGCAACAAAGAAAGGAAATGAGAGATCAGACATTGTATTGTAGCCTGGGCTTTCAGTGGGCGTGTGGCGCAACGGATAACGCGTCTGACTACGGATCAGAAGATTGCAGGTTCGAATCCTGGCTCGCTCGGAATATTCTTTTTGACATTTTGGTTTTGAAAATAGGTAAAATACTAAGGATATAACAAGGACGATTTTGACAATAGCAGTGTCCGATTTTTTCTCCATTACAAATTGTAAAGTGGATCATTTCAATGAGAAAAAGAGGTGAAGTGAACATTTCCGCTCAATAATCACACCTAAAAATAGTGAGGTTAGCACGGGTGGGGTTCGAACCCACGCGGACATACGTCCATTGGATCTTAAGTCCAACGCCTTAACCACTCGGCCACCGTGCTCATGCCTTACAAAGTGGAAAGGTAGAGCTGAGTGTCGGGTAATTGCAATTGCCTAGATATACGCCCTTCAGCCAAAACTATGTCAGTCTTAACATGTAACTTACACATTTCCAAGCCATTTCTCCAAGTACCATGTTGTCCTCGATCTCCTTTGTACCCTACTCTGACTGCAACCTAGAACCACACTTTGTGCTACTGACAGCTGCTCGTATAAAATACTATATTTGTAAGCCAACTGTTAGCATTCTTGATATGTGCATGTTCAACTTCAAGTGCCCTGCCTTACGTTTGGAGCAAGTGGCTGTCGTTTTCTTTTCTTAGATTCCTTTGGAATCCTCCCATCCTTGGTCCTGTAATGTGCTTCTTTGCTGTAGAGTGGCTTTGTTCATAACGTTTGTAATGTGACGGCAGTTCCTTGGTAAATCACAAGTCCCAGTGATAAAGCAAAGAGCCATTTCACAAGTCATAAGACGTCCAACTACTTAAGACGATTCCAAGGTGGAATCCTGTCACACACAAAGCAGTCTTTTGTTTGTTTTGTCATGGAATGTCATCGTCTAGATGAAATGACGTCGGTCAATGCAAACATGTTTGGGCAACATTTAGCACTTTCAGCCGTGCAACAAAGAAAGGAAATGAGAGATCAGACATTGTATTGTAGCCTGGGCTTTCAGTGGGCGTGTGGCGCAACGGATAACGCGTCTGACTACGCATCAGAAGATTGCAGGTTCGAATCCTGGCACGCTCGGAACATTCTTTTTGACATTTTGGTTTTGAAAATAGGTAAAATACTAAGGATATAACAAGGACGATTTTGACAATAGCAGTGTCCGATTTTTTCTCCATTACAAATTGTAAAGTGGATCATTTCAATGAGAAAAAGAGGTGAAGTGAACATTTCCGCTCAATAATCACACCTAAAAATAGTGAGGTTAGCACGGGTGGGGTTCGAACCCACGCGGACATACGTCCATTGGATCTTAAGTCCAACGCCTTAACCACTCGGCCACCGTGCTCATGCCTTACAAAGTGGAAAGGTAGAGCTGAGTGTCGGGTAATTGCAATTGCCTAGATATACGCCCTTCAGCCAAAACTATGTCAGTCTTAACATGTAACTTACACATTTCCAAGCCATTTCTCCAAGTACCATGTTGTCCTCGATCTCCTTTGTACCCTACTCTGACTGCAACCTAGAACCACACTTTGTGCTACTGACAGCTGCTCGTATAAAATACTATATTTGTAAGCCAACTGTTAGCATTCTTGATATGTGCATGTTCAACTTCAAGTGCCCTGCCTTACGTTTGGAGCAAGTGGCTGTCGTTTTCTTTTCTTAGATTCCTTTGGAATCCTCCCATCCTTGGTCCTGTAATGTGCTTCTTTGCTGTAGAGTGGCTTTGTTCATAACGTTTGTAATGTGACGGCAGTTCCTTGGTAAATCACAAGTCCCAGTGATAAAGCAAAGAGCCATTTCACAAGCCATAAGACGTCCAACTACTTAAGACGATTCCAAGGTGGAATCCTGTCACACTCAAAGCAGTCTTTTGTTTGTTTTGTCATGGAATGTCATCGTCTAGATGAAATGACGTCGGTCAATGCAAACATGTTTGGGCAACATTTAGCACTTTCAGCCGTGCAACAAAGAAAGGAAATGAGAGATCAGACATTGTATTGTAGCCTGGGCTTTCAGTGGGCGTGTGGCGCAACGGATAACGCGTCTGACTACGGATCAGAAGATTCCAGGTTCGAATCCTGGCACGCTCGGAACATTCTTTTTGACATTTTGGTTTTGAAAATAGGTAAAATACTAAGGATATAACAAGGACAATTTTGACAATAGCAGTGTCCGATTTTTTCTCCATTACAAATTGTAAAGTGGATCATTTCAATGAGAAAAAGAGGTGAAGTGAACATTTCCGCTCAATAATCACACCTAAAAATAGTGAGGTTAGCACGGGTGGGGTTCGAACCCACGCGGACATACGTCCATTGGATCTTAAGTCCAACGCCTTAACCACTCGGCCACCGTGCTCATGCCTTACAAAGTGGAAAGGTAGAGCTGAGTGTCGGGTAATTGCAATTGCCTAGATATACGCCCTTCAGCCAAAACTATGTCAGTCTTAACATGTAACTTACACATTTCCAAGCCATTTCTCCAAGTACCATGTTGTCCTCGATCTCCTTTGTACCCTACTCTGATTGCAACCTAGAACCACACTTTGTGCTACTGACAGCTGCTCGTATAAAATACTATATTTGTAAGCCAACTGTTAGCATTCTTGATATGTGCATGTTCAACTTCAAGTGCCCTGCCTTACGTTTGGAGCAAGTGGCTGTCGTTTTCTTTTCTTAGATTCCTTTGGAATCCTCCCATCCTTGGTCCTGTAATGTGCTTCTTTGCTGTAGAGTGGCTTTGTTCATAACGTTTGTAATGTGACGGCAGTTCCTTGGTAAATCACAAGTCCCAGTGATAAAGCAAAGAGCCATTTCACAAGCCATAAGACGTCCAACTACTTAAGACGATTCCAAGGTGGAATCCTGTCACACACAAAGCAGTCTTTTGTTTGTTTTGTCATGGAATGTCATCGTCTAGATGAAATGACGTCGGTCAATGCAAACATGTTTGGGCAACATTTAGCACTTTCAGCCGTGCAACAAAGAAAGGAAATGAGAGATCAGACATTGTATTGTAGCCTGGGCTTTCAGTGGGCGTGTGGCGCAACGGATAACGCGTCTGACTACGGATCAGAAGATTCCAGGTTCGAATCCTGGCACGCTCGGAACATTCTTTTTGACATTTTGGTTTTGAAAATAGGTAAAATACTAAGGATATAACGAGGACGATTTTGACAATAGCAGTGTCCGATTTTTTCTCCATTACAAATTGTAAAGTGGATCATTTCAATGAGAAAAAGAGGTGAAGTGAACATTTCCGCTCAATAATCACACCTAAAAATAGTGAGGTTAGCACGGGTGGGGTTCGAACCCACGCGGACATACGTCCATTGGATCTTAAGTCCAACGCCTTAACCACTCGGCCACCGTGCTCATGCCTTACAAAGTGGAAAGGTAGAGCTGAGTGTCGGGTAATTGCAATTGCCTAGATATACGCCCTTCAGCCAAAACTATGTCAGTCTTAACATGTAACTTACACATTTCCAAGCCATTTCTCCAAGTACCATGTTGTCCTCGATCTCCTTTGTACCCTACTCTGATTGCAACCTAGAACCACACTTTGTGCTACTGACAGCTGCTCGTATAAAATACTATATTTGTAAGCCAACTGTTAGCATTCTTGATATGTGCATGTTCAACTTCAAGTGCCCTGCCTTACGTTTGGAGCAAGTGGCTGTCGTTTTCTTTTCTTAGATTCCTTTGGAATCCTCCCATCCTTGGTCCTGTAATGTGCTTCTTTGCTGTAGAGTGGCTTTGTTCATAACGTTTGTAATGTGACGGCAGTTCCTTGGTAAATCACAAGTCCCAGTGATAAAGCAAAGAGCCATTTCACAAGCCATAAGACGTCCAACTACTTAAGACGATTCCAAGGTGGAATCCTGTCACACACAAAGCAGTCTTTTGTTTGTTTTGTCATGGAATGTCATCGTCTAGATGAAATGACGTCGGTCAATGCAAACATGTTTGGGCAACATTTAGCACTTTCAGCCGTGCAACAAAGAAAGGAAATGAGAGATCAGACATTGTATTGTAGCCTGGGCTTTCAGTGGGCGTGTGGCGCAACGGATAACGCGTCTGACTACGGATCAGAAGATTCCAGGTTCGAATCCTGGCACGCTCGGAACATTCTTTTTGACATTTTGGTTTTGAAAATAGGTAAAATACTAAGGATATAACAAGGACGATTTTGACAATAGCAGTGTCCGATTTTTTCTCCATTACAAATTGTAAAGTGGATCATTTCAATGAGAAAAAGAGGTGAAGTGAACATTTCCGCTCAATAATCACACCTAAAAATAGTGAGGTTAGCACGGGTGGGGTTCGAACCCACGCGGACATACGTCCATTGGATCTTAAGTCCAACGCCTTAACCACTCGGCCACCGTGCTCATGCCTTACAAAGTGGAAAGGTAGAGCTGAGTGTCGGGTAATTGCAATTGCCTAGATATACGCCCTTCAGCCAAAACTATGTCAGTCTTAACATGTAACTTACACATTTCCAAGCCATTTCTCCAAGTACCATGTTGTCCTCGATCTCCTTTGTACCCTACTCTGACTGCAACCTAGAACCACACTTTGTGCTACTGACAGCTGCTCGTATAAAATACTATATTTGTAAGCCAACTGTTAGCATTCTTGATATGTGCATGTTCAACTTCAAGTGCCCTGCCTTACGTTTGGAGCAAGTGGCTGTCGTTTTCTTTTCTTAGATTCCTTTGGAATCCTCCCATCCTTGGTCCTGTAATGTGCTTCTTTGCTGTAGAGTGGCTTTGTTCATAACGTTTGTAATGTGACGGCAGTTCCTTGGTAAATCACAAGTCCCAGTGATAAAGCAAAGAGCCATTTCACAAGCCATAAGACGTCCAACTACTTAAGACGATTCCAAGGTGGAATCCTGTCACACTCAAAGCAGTCTTTTGTTTGTTTTGTCATGGAATGTCATCGTCTAGATGAAATGACTTTTGTCAATGCAAACATGTTTGGGCAACATTTAGCACTTTCAGCCGTGCAACAAAGAAAGGAAATGAGAGATCAGACATTGTATTGTAGCCTGGGCTTTCAGTGGGCGTGTTGCGCAACGGATAACGCGTCTGACTACGGATCAGAAGATTCCAGGTTCGAATCCTGGCACGCTCGGAACATTCTTTTTGACATTTTGGTTTTGAAAATAGGTAAAATACTAAGGATATAACAAGGACGATTTTGACAATAGCAGTGTCCGATTTTTTCTCCATTACAAATTGTAAAGTGGATCATTTCAATGAGAAAAAGAGGTGAAGTGAACATTTCCGCTCAATAATCACACCTAAAAATAGTGAGGTTAGCACGGGTGGGGTTCGAACCCACGCGGACATACGTCCATTGGATCTTAAGTCCAACGCCTTAACCACTCGGCCACCGTGCTCATGCCTTACAAAGTGGAAAGGTAGAGCTGAGTGTCGGGTAATTGCAATTGCCTAGATATACGCCCTTCAGCCAAAACTATGTCAGTCTTAACATGTAACTTACACATTTCCAAGCCATTTCTCCAAGTACCATGTTGTCCTCGATCTCCTTTGTACCCTACTCTGATTGCAACCTAGAACCACACTTTGTGCTACTGACAGCTGCTCGTATAAAATACTATATTTGTAAGCCAACTGTTAGCATTCTTGATATGTGCATGTTCAACTTCAAGTGCCCTGCCTTACGTTTGGAGCAAGTGGCTGTCGTTTTCTTTTCTTAGATTCCTTTGGAATCCTCCCATCCTTGGTCCTGTAATGTGCTTCTTTGCTGTAGAGTGGCTTTGTTCATAACGTTTGTAATGTGACGGCAGTTCCTTGGTAAATCACAAGTCCCATTGATAAAGCAAAGAGCCATTTCACAAGCCATAAGACGTCCAACTACTTAAGACGATTCCAAGGTGGAATCCTGTCACACACAAAGCAGTCTTTTGTTTGTTTTGTCATGGAATGTCATCGTCTAGATGAAATGACGTCGGTCAATGCAAACATGTTTGGGCAACATTTAGCACTTTCAGCCGTGCAACAAAGAAAGGAAATGAGAGATCAGACATTGTATTGTAGCCTGGGCTTTCAGTGGGCGTGTGGCGCAACGGATAACGCGTCTGACTACGGATCAGAAGATTGCAGGTTCGAATCCTGGCACGCTCGGAATATTCTTTTTGACATTTTGGTTTTGAAAATAGGTAAAATACTAAGGATATAACAAGGACGATTTTGACAATAGCAGTGTCCGATTTTTTCTCCATTACAAATTGTAAAGTGGATCATTTCAATGAGAAAAAGAGGTGAAGTGAACATTTCCGCTCAATAATCACACCTAAAAATAGTGAGGTTAGCACGGGTGGGGTTCGAACCCACGCGGACATACGTCCATTGGATCTTAAGTCCAACGCCTTAACCACTCGGCCACCGTGCTCATGCCTTACAAAGTGGAAAGGTAGAGCTGAGTGTCGGGTAATTGCAATTGCCTAGATATACGCCCTTCAGCCAAAACTATGTCAGTCTTAACATGTAACTTACACATTTCCAAGCCATTTCTCCAAGTACCATGTTGTCCTCGATCTCCTTTGTACCCTACTCTGACTGCAACCTAGAACCACACTTTGTGCTACTGACAGCTGCTCGTATAAAATACTATATTTGTAAGCCAACTGTTAGCATTCTTGATATGTGCATGTTCAACTTCAAGTGCCCTGCCTTACGTTTGGAGCAAGTGGCTGTCGTTTTCTTTTCTTAGATTCCTTTGGAATCCTCCCATCCTTGGTCCTGTAATGTGCTTCTTTGCTGTAGAGTGGCTTTGTTCATAACGTTTGTAATGTGACGGCAGTTCCTTGGTAAATCAGAAGTCCCAGTGATAAAGCAAAGAGCCATTTCACAAGTCATAAGACGTCCAACTACTTAAGACGATTCCAAGGTGGAATCCTGTCACACACAAAGCAGTCTTTTGTTTGTTTTGTCATGGAATGTCATCGTCTAGATGAAATGACGTCGGTCAATGCAAACATGTTTGGGCAACATTTAGCACTTTCAGCCGTGCAACAAAGAAAGGAAATGAGAGATCAGACATTGTATTGTAGCCTGGGCTTTCAGTGGGCGTGTGGCGCAACGGATAACGCGTCTGACTACGGATCAGAAGATTCCAGGTTCGAATCCTGGCACGCTCGGAATATTCTTTTTGACATTTTGGTTTTGAAAATAGGTAAAATACTAAGGATATAACAAGGACGATTTTGACAATAGCAGTGTCCGATTTTTTCTCCATTACAAATTGTAAAGTGGATCATTTCAATGAGAAAAAGAGGTGAAGTGAACATTTCCGCTCAATAATCACACCTAAAAATAGTGAGGTTAGCACGGGTGGGGTTCGAACCCACGCGGACATACGTCCATTGGATCTTAAGTCCAACGCCTTAACCACTCGGCCACCGTGCTCATGCCTTACAAAGTGGAAAGGTAGAGCTGAGTGTCGGGTAATTGCAATTGCCTAGATATACGCCCTTCAGCCAAAACTATGTCAGTCTTAACATGTAACTTACACATTTCCAAGCCATTTCTCCAAGTACCATGTTGTCCTCGATCTCCTTTGTACCCTACTCTGACTGCAACCTAGAACCACACTTTGTGCTACTGACAGCTGCTCGTATAAAATACTATATTTGTAAGCCAACTGTTAGCATTCTTGATATGTGCATGTTCAACTTCAAGTGCCCTGCCTTACGTTTGGAGCAAGTGGCTGTCGTTTTCTTTTCTTAGATTCCTTTGGAATCCTCCCATCCTTGGTCCTGTAATGTGCTTCTTTGCTGTAGAGTGGCTTTGTTCATAACGTTTGTAATGTGACGGCAGTTCCTTGGTAAATCAGAAGTCCCAGTGATAAAGCAAAGAGCCATTTCACAAGCCATAAGACGTCCAACTACTTAAGACGATTCCAAGGTGGAATCCTGTCACACTCAAAGCAGTCTTTTGTTTGTTTTGTCATGGAATGTCATCGTCTAGATGAAATGACTTTTGTCAATGCAAACATGTTTGGGCAACATTTAGCACTTTCAGCCGTGCAACAAAGAAAGGAAATGAGAGATCAGACATTGTATTGTAGCCTGGGCTTTCAGTGGGCGTGTGGCGCAACGGATAACGCGTCTGACTACGGATCAGAAGATTCCAGGTTCGAATCCTGGCACGCTCGGAACATTCTTTTTGACATTTTGGTTTTGAAAATAGGTAAAATACTAAGGATATAACAAGGACGATTTTGACAATAGCAGTGTCCGATTTTTTCTCCATTACAAATTGTAAAGTGGATCATTTCAATGAGAAAAAGAGGTGAAGTGAACATTTCCGCTCAATAATCACACCTAAAAATAGTGAGGTTAGCACGGGTGGGGTTCGAACCCACGCGGACATACGATACGTCCATTGGATCTTAAGTCCAACGCCTTAACCACTCGGCCACCGTGCTCATGCCTTACAAAGTGGAAAGGTAGAGCTGAGTGTCGGGTAATTGCAATTGCCTAGATATACGCCCTTCAGCCAAAACTATGTCAGTCTTAACATGTAACTTACACATTTCCAAGTCATTTCTCCAAGTACCATGTTGTCCTCGATCTCCTTTGTACCCTACTCTGACTGCAACCTAGAACCACACTTTGTGCTACTGACAGCTGCTCGTATAAAATACTATATTTGTAAGCCAACTGTTAGCATTCTTGATATGTGCATGTTCAACTTCAAGTGCCCTGCCTTACGTTTGGAGCAAGTGGCTGTCGTTTTCTTTTCTTAGATTCCTTTGGAATCCTCCCATCCTTGGTCCTGTAATGTGCTTCTTTGCTGTAGAGTGGCTTTGTTCATAACGTTTGTAATGTGACGGCAGTTCCTTGGTAAATCAGAAGTCCCAGTGATAAAGCAAAGAGCCATTTCACAAGTCATAAGACGTCCAACTACTTAAGACGATTCCAAGGTGGAATCCTGTCACACACAAAGCAGTCTTTTGTTTGTTTTGTCATGGAATGTCATCGTCTAGATGAAATGACGTCGGTCAATGCAAACATGTTTGGGCAACATTTAGCACTTTCAGCCGTGCAACAAAGAAAGGAAATGAGAGATCAGACATTGTATTGTAGCCTGGGCTTTCAGTGGGCGTGTGGCGCAACGGATAACGCGTCTGACTACGGATCAGAAGATTCCAGGTTCGAATCCTGGCACGCTCGGAATATTCTTTTTGACATTTTGGTTTTGAAAATAGGTAAAATACTAAGGATATAACAAGGACGATTTTGACAATAGCAGTGTCCGATTTTTTCTCCATTACAAATTGTAAAGTGGATCATTTCAATGAGAAAAAGAGGTGAAGTGAACATTTCCGCTCAATAATCACACCTAAAAATAGTGAGGTTAGCACGGGTGGGGTTCGAACCCACGCGGACATACGTCCATTGGATCTTAAGTCCAACGCCTTAACCACTCGGCCACCGTGCTCATGCCTTACAAAGTGGAAAGGTAGAGCTGAGTGTCGGGTAATTGCAATTGCCTAGATATACGCCCTTCAGCCAAAACTATGTCAGTCTTAACATGTAACTTACACATTTCCAAGCCATTTCTCCAAGTACCATGTTGTCCTCGATCTCCTTTGTACCCTACTCTGACTGCAACCTAGAACCACACTTTGTGCTACTGACAGCTGCTCGTATAAAATACTATATTTGTAAGCCAACTGTTAGCATTCTTGATATGTGCATGTTCAACTTCAAGTGCCCTGCCTTACGTTTGGAGCAAGTGGCTGTCGTTTTCTTTTCTTAGATTCCTTTGGAATCCTCCCATCCTTGGTCCTGTAATGTGCTTCTTTGCTGTAGAGTGGCTTTGTTCATAACGTTTGTAATGTGACGGCAGTTCCTTGGTAAATCAGAAGTCCCAGTGATAAAGCAAAGAGCCATTTCACAAGCCATAAGACGTCCAACTACTTAAGACGATTCCAAGGTGGAATCCTGTCACACTCAAAGCAGTCTTTTGTTTGTTTTGTCATGGAATGTCATCGTCTAGATGAAATGACTTTTGTCAATGCAAACATGTTTGGGCAACATTTAGCACTTTCAGCCGTGCAACAAAGAAAGGAAATGAGAGATCAGACATTGTATTGTAGCCTGGGCTTTCAGTGGGCGTGTGGCGCAACGGATAACGCGTCTGACTACGGATCAGAAGATTCCAGGTTCGAATCCTGGCACGCTCGGAACATTCTTTTTGACATTTTGGTTTTGAAAATAGGTAAAATACTAAGGATATAACAAGGACGATTTTGACAATAGCAGTGTCCGATTTTTTCTCCATTACAAATTGTAAAGTGGATCATTTCAATGAGAAAAAGAGGTGAAGTGAACATTTCCGCTCAATAATCACACCTAAAAATAGTGAGGTTAGCACGGGTGGGGTTCGAACCCACGCGGACATACGATACGTCCATTGGATCTTAAGTCCAACGCCTTAACCACTCGGCCACCGTGCTCATGCCTTACAAAGTGGAAAGGTAGAGCTGAGTGTCGGGTAATTGCAATTGCCTAGATATACGCCCTTCAGCCAAAACTATGTCAGTCTTAACATGTAACTTACACATTTCCAAGTCATTTCTCCAAGTACCATGTTGTCCTCGATCTCCTTTGTACCCTACTCTGACTGCAACCTAGAACCACACTTTGTGCTACTGACAGCTGCTCGTATAAAATACTATATTTGTAAGCCAACTGTTAGCATTCTTGATATGTGCATGTTCAACTTCAAGTGCCCTGCCTTACGTTTGGAGCAAGTGGCTGTCGTTTTCTTTTCTTAGATTCCTTTGGAATCCTCCCATCCTTGGTCCTGTAATGTGCTTCTTTGCTGTAGAGTGGCTTTGTTCATAACGTTTGTAATGTGACGGCAGTTCCTTGGTAAATCAGAAGTCCCAGTGATAAAGCAAAGAGCCATTTCACAAGTCATAAGACGTCCAACTACTTAAGACGATTCCAAGGTGGAATCCTGTCACACTCAAAGCAGTCTTTTGTTTGTTTTGTCATGGAATGTCATCGTCTAGATGAAATGACGTCGGTCAATGCAAACATGTTTGGGCAACATTTAGCACTTTCAGCCGTGCAACAAAGAAAGGAAATGAGAGATCAGACATTGTATTGTAGCCTGGGCTTTCAGTGGGCGTGTGGCGCAACGGATAACGCGTCTGACTACGGATCAGAAGATTCCAGGTTCGAATCCTGGCACGCTCGGAATATTCTTTTTGACATTTTGGTTTTGAAAATAGGTAAAATACTAAGGATATAACAAGGACGATTTTGACAATAGCAGTGTCCGATTTTTTCTCCATTACAAATTGTAAAGTGGATCATTTCAATGAGAAAAAGAGGTGAAGTGAACATTTCCGCTCAATAATCACACCTAAAAATAGTGAGGTTAGCACGGGTGGGGTTCGAACCCACGCGGACATACGTCCATTGGATCTTAAGTCCAACGCCTTAACCACTCGGCCACCGTGCTCATGCCTTACAAAGTGGAAAGGTAGAGCTGAGTGTCGGGTAATTGCAATTGCCTAGATATACGCCCTTCAGCCAAAACTATGTCAGTCTTAACATGTAACTTACACATTTCCAAGCCATTTCTCCAAGTACCATGTTGTCCTCGATCTCCTTTGTACCCTACTCTGACTGCAACCTAGAACCACACTTTGTGCTACTGACAGCTGCTCGTATAAAATACTATATTTGTAAGCCAACTGTTAGCATTCTTGATATGTGCATGTTCAACTTCAAGTGCCCTGCCTTACGTTTGGAGCAAGTGGCTGTCGTTTTCTTTTCTTAGATTCCTTTGGAATCCTCCCATCCTTGGTCCTGTAATGTGCTTCTTTGCTGTAGAGTGGCTTTGTTCATAACGTTTGTAATGTGACGGCAGTTCCTTGGTAAATCAGAAGTCCCAGTGATAAAGCAAAGAGCCATTTCACAAGCCATAAGACGTCCAACTACTTAAGACGATTCCAAGGTGGAATCCTGTCACACTCAAAGCAGTCTTTTGTTTGTTTTGTCATGGAATGTCATCGTCTAGATGAAATGACTTTTGTCAATGCAAACATGTTTGGGCAACATTTAGCACTTTCAGCCGTGCAACAAAGAAAGGAAATGAGAGATCAGACATTGTATTGTAGCCTGGGCTTTCAGTGGGCGTGTGGCGCAACGGATAACGCGTCTGACTACGGATCAGAAGATTCCAGGTTCGAATCCTGGCACGCTCGGAACATTCTTTTTGACATTTTGGTTTTGAAAATAGGTAAAATACTAAGGATATAACAAGGACGATTTTGACAATAGCAGTGTCCGATTTTTTCTCCATTACAAATTGTAAAGTGGATCATTTCAATGAGAAAAAGAGGTGAAGTGAACATTTCCGCTCAATAATCACACCTAAAAATAGTGAGGTTAGCACGGGTGGGGTTCGAACCCACGCGGACATACGATACGTCCATTGGATCTTAAGTCCAACGCCTTAACCACTCGGCCACCGTGCTCATGCCTTACAAAGTGGAAAGGTAGAGCTGAGTGTCGGGTAATTGCAATTGCCTAGATATACGCCCTTCAGCCAAAACTATGTCAGTCTTAACATGTAACTTACACATTTCCAAGTCATTTCTCCAAGTACCATGTTGTCCTCGATCTCCTTTGTACCCTACTCTGACTGCAACCTAGAACCACACTTTGTGCTACTGACAGCTGCTCGTATAAAATACTATATTTGTAAGCCAACTGTTAGCATTCTTGATATGTGCATGTTCAACTTCAAGTGCCCTGCCTTACGTTTGGAGCAAGTGGCTGTCGTTTTCTTTTCTTAGATTCCTTTGGAATCCTCCCATCCTTGGTCCTGTAATGTGCTTCTTTGCTGTAGAGTGGCTTTGTTCATAACGTTTGTAATGTGACGGCAGTTCCTTGGTAAATCAGAAGTCCCAGTGATAAAGCAAAGAGCCATTTCACAAGTCATAAGACGTCCAACTACTTAAGACGATTCCAAGGTGGAATCCTGTCACACTCAAAGCAGTCTTTTGTTTGTTTTGTCATGGAATGTCATCGTCTAGATGAAATGACGTCGGTCAATGCAAACATGTTTGGGCAACATTTAGCACTTTCAGCCGTGCAACAAAGAAAGGAAATGAGAGATCAGACATTGTATTGTAGCCTGGGCTTTCAGTGGGCGTGTGGCGCAACGGATAACGCGTCTGACTACGGATCAGAAGATTCCAGGTTCGAATCCTGGCACGCTCGGAATATTCTTTTTGACATTTTGGTTTTGAAAATAGGTAAAATACTAAGGATATAACAAGGACAATTTTGACAATAGCAGTGTCCGATTTTTTCTCCATTACAAATTGTAAAGTGGATCATTTCAATGAGAAAAAGAGGTGAAGTGAACATTTCCGCTCAATAATCACACCTAAAAATAGTGAGGTTAGCACGGGTGGGGTTCGAACCCACGCGGACATGCGATACGTCCATTGGATCTTAAGTCCAACGCCTTAACCACTCGGCCACCGTGCTCATGCCTTACAAAGTGGAAAGGTAGAGCTGAGTGTCGGGTAATTGCAATTGCCTAGATATACGCCCTTCAGCCAAAACTATGTCAGTCTTATCATGTAACTTACACATTTCCAAGCCATTTCTCCAAGTACCATGTTGTCCTCGATCTCCTTTGTACCCTACTCTGACTGCAACCTAGAACCACACTTTGTGCTACTGACAGCTGCTCGTATAAAATACTATATTTGTAAGCCAACTGTTAGCATTCTTGATATGTGCATGTTCAACTTCAAGTGCCCTGCCTTACGTTTGGAGCAAGTGGCTGTCGTTTTCTTTTCTTAGATTCCTTTGGAATCCTCCCATCCTTGGTCCTGTAATGTGCTTCTTTGCTGTAGAGTGGCTTTGTTCATAACGTTTGTAATGTGACGGCAGTTCCTTGGTAAATCAGAAGTCCCAGTGATAAAGCAAAGAGCCATTTCACAAGCCATAAGACGTCCAACTACTTAAGACGATTCCAAGGTGATATCCTGTCACACTCAAAGCAGTCTTTTGTTTGTTTTGTCATGGAATGTCATCGTCTAGATGAAATGACGTCGGTCAATGCAAACATGTTTGGGCAACATTTAGCACTTTCAGCCGTGCAACAAAGAAAGGAAATGAGAGATCAGACATTGTATTGTAGCCTGGGCTTTCAGTGGGCGTGTGGCGCAACGGATAACGCGTCTGACTACGGATCAGAAGATTCCAGGTTCGAATCCTGGCACGCTCGGAATATTCTTTTTGACATTTTGGTTTTGAAAATAAGTAAAATACTAAGGATATAACGAGGACGATTTTGACAATAGCAGTGTCCGATTTTTTCTCCATTACAAATTGTAAAGTGGATCATTTCAATGAGAAAAAGAGGTGAAGTGAACATTTCCGCTCAATAATCACACCTAAAAATAGTGAGGTTAGCACGGGTGGGGTTCGAACCCACGCGGACATACGTCCATTGGATCTTAAGTCCAACGCCTTAACCACTCGGCCACCGTGCTCATGCCTTACAAAGTGGAAAGGTAGAGCTGAGTGTCGGGTAATTGCAATTGCCTAGATATACGCCCTTCAGCCAAAACTATGTCAGTCTTAACATGTAACTTACACATTTCCAAACCATTTCTCCAAGTACCATGTTGTCCTCGAACTCCTTTGTACCCTACTCTGACTGCAACCTAGAACCACACTTTGTGCTACTGACAGCTGCTCGTATAAAATACTATATTTGTAAGCCAACTGTTAGCATTCTTGATATGTGCATGTTCAACTTCAAGTGCCCTGCCTTACGTTTGGAGCAAGTGGCTGTCGTTTTCTTTTCTTAGATTCCTTTGGAATCCTCCCATCCTTGGTCCTGTAATGTGCTTCTTTGCTGTAGAGTGGCTTTGTTCATAACGTTTGTTATGTGACGGCAGTTCCTTGGTAAATCAGAAGTCCCAGTGATAAAGCAAAGAGCCATTTCACAAGCTATAAGACGTCCAACTACTTAAGACGATTCCAAGGTGGAATCCTGTCACACTCAAAGCAGTCTTTTGTTTGTTTTGTCATGGAATGTCATCGTCTAGATGAAATGACTTTTGTCAATGCAAACATGTTTGGGCAACATTTAGCACTTTCAGCCGTGCAACAAAGAAAGGAAATGAGAGATCAGACATTGTATTGTAGCCTGGGCTTTCAGTGGGCGTGTTGCGCAACGGATAACGCGTCTGACTACGGATCAGAAGATTCCAGGTTCGAATCCTGGCACGCTCGAAATATTCTTTTTGACATTTTGGTTTTGAAAATAAGTAAAATACTAAGGATATAACGAGGACGATTTTGACAATAGCAGTGTCCGATTTTTTCTCCATTACAAATTGTAAAGTGGATCATTTCAATGAGAAAAAGAGGTGAAGTGAACATTTCCGCTCAATAATCACACCTAAAAATAGTGAGGTTAGCACGGGTGGGGTTCGAACCCACGCGGACATACGTCCATTGGATCTTAAGTCCAACGCCTTTTTTTTTTTTCATTAAAATGTTTATTCACAAAATTGTAGAATTACAGTCGCAGACAGTGCTTACACTACCACCTCATAAATAAAATATGTATCACAGATTTGGGGTGGCAGTGCCTAACATTTCAATTGAAAAGAGAGGAAGTATATTTTCATAGAAATGTTCAGAAGTTTTTTATAGGTTACAATGAAGAAATATACCCGAATAAATGTATAATATATTTAACGTAGCTAATCTGAGTACCTCTGTATTTATAAAGCATTATGTAATATTCTAATCTAACGGTGAGTGTAGAACAATCTCATTTCCATCCAACGATATGAATGTATTGCTCATGACATATTTTTGAATGAAAATGTGTGATTGATTTGCTTTGGAATATTTAAAGCACAACAGGCTAAAATGACGTCTTATCAATGATTTGAAAAATGCCTTCATGTGAACTGAAATCATGTTTTGGCTCAATATCACCCTCCTTTTAAATACAGCTAGACGATAAATTGAGAATACAATGTCCATGAATGCTTTAGACGACAACTTCTTTTCTGGTAAGAACCCAAACAATAACCAGATAGATAACTGTCCAAAACTAAAGCCTGTGTCCTGGCACACATCTGTCAACATTTCAATGATGAGGTCTTGCAAGGGCGATAACTCCTTGCAGAAGACGAACAGATGTAAAATGTCTTCTGTTTGTATGTGACACACTGGACAAACATCAGTGTTTGACAGTCCAATTTTTAGAAGTTTATCATATGTGAAAACAATATTATGTGCAATTTTAAAATCTAACTGTATGGAGTCTGTTGATTTATCTTTTTCCCATACATTCATCCAAATATCTTTCCAATTCATATCCAGTGCAAGCTGATTCCACCAAGCGATAGCTACTGGTTCCTTGAAATGTTTTTTCCTGAGAACTTCATAACAAAATTTTGTTGTGAATAAATCAACAGACAGATCCTGGTTTTGAACAGTGCATGTTATGTCTCTTGATGGGGAGTTAGTGGCAACCTCTGACAAAATGATCTTTTTCCACTCTGACGGAAGCGCTAATAAAATAATGGCATAACATTGTTGTATGGTACTTACATCCATCTCAGGTAAGGTGTCATGGATTATATTAATAATGTGTCGAGACATAAATTTTGGAATAAATTCAAAACAAATATGCTTGATGCAAATAATTCCACTTGAAATAAATGACTGAAACATAAGAGTTTTTCCATTGAATGTAATCAATGGATTCTTAAATATTGGCTGATTCATGATATCATCTACCTTTTTAAGTAATGGTCTTTTTCCGTCATTCAATTCATTCCATGCAGCTAGTAACTCTGCATAAAATGGACTTATATTCTGTAAATAGGCTTTATCATATTCAAGGCTTAAAGCATCAATTCCTAAGTTCATTTTCAGAAGATGTGACATAAAATATACAAATGTTTGTTTCCAAATACAACTGAGCTGACAATTGACATAGGCTCTCAGTAATTTCAGCCTTAAAGCATATTTTTTTAAACGTAAATCTGGTATATTAAGACCTCCATCTAAACAAACACCAATGCATGTACCGTGTGCTATTTTGGCAGGTTTGTTATGCCATAAAAAATCTCTAAACATTTGTGTAAATTTATTCTCCACCCAATATGGAACAGGTAGTACAGTGAACATATACCACAAACGAGAGCTCATAAGGATATTAATAACAATGGCTCTGCCGTGTAAGGTTAACTGTCTACGCAGCCATGAATTTAACAGTGCTTGTATTTTGTCCATTTTCTTCCTCCAGTTTAAAGTTTCACACATCGCTTTGTCGATGCCGAAATAAATGCCCAATACTTCTATACAATCTCTTTTCACTTTAACCGGAATGTTGATTGAAAAATCTCTAAACCTTGTTTTACCCAATAACAAAATTTCCGATTTTTCAATATTGATTTTTGCACCCGTTGCCTCACAATAGAAGTTAACTGTACTAAATGTTTCAAGGACAGAGTTAACATCTGAGACAGTAACTGTTGTGTCATCAGCATGTTGGTATATCAAAGAATTAATATCATTACTGATGTTAATTCCATGAATATCAGGATTGTTTTTTATTATTAAATTCAGTGGCTCTGACACCAACACATATAGCATAGAGCTCATTGGATCCCCCTGCCTAACTCCACGAGTTAAAGTGAAGTATGGTGTCAAATGACCATTGCATTTCACAGAACTCTTTATATCAGTATATAGGATCTTAATCCATGAAATGAACAAATCTCCAAAGTTAAATTTCCTAAGAATTTGAAATAAATATTGGTGTGATACCCTATCAAAGGCCTTTTCTTGATCTATTTTAATGAGATAGGAGTCATCATTATGATTACTGACAACATCAATGACATCTCTAACAGAATGTAGGTTACTGGCTATGTCTCTTCCTGGTATGCAACAAGATTGTTCAGGGGAGACAACTGAAGCCATCACATTTCTCAATCTCAACGACAACAGTCTAGAAATGAGCTTAGAGTCTACATTAATCAATGAGATAGGTCTGTAACACTTAATGTCCCTTTTGTCACATTTCTTTTTATAAAATAAACTAATAATACTCTTTTTCATGGAGCGAGAAAGATTATGCTCTTTGTATATACCATCTACAACTTCTAAAAAGAAGGGACATAAAATATTCCAAAACTTTAAATAAAACTCAACAGTTAGGCCGTCCGGACCCGGTGATTTATTCTTGTTCATTCCTTTGAGTGCTTTTGTAAGCTCACTCTGAGAAATAGGTACGTCACATGATTGTTTTTCTTCTTCAGAAAGTTTTTTCCCAATATTATCAATGAGACTTTGTTGTTTTACGAAATCACATTGCTCAGCAGTAAATAAGGATGAGTAAAATTGCTGAGCAGTATCTAAAATATCCTCTGTATTCCTGGCTATAGTACCATCTTCCTTGTACAGTGATTTTATTGAATTAGCCTGTTGTTTACTTTTTTCAAGGTTCAAAAAGTACGTGGTGTTTCTATCTGACTCCAGCGTGCACTGAGCTTTTGACCTGAGAATAGCACCCTTGCATTTATTATTCTCATACACCTCTAGTTCACTTTCCAATAATTGTAAATCGGTAGATTTATAGCCAGGAATGGAGGATATTTTATTATATTCAATTCTAAGCTTATTTTGAATTTTATAATAATCAGCTTTTGCTTCCCTGTTTTTCTTAGATGCATAAAATCTGGAAAATGTTTTAAATTTGTATTTTAAGTTATCCCACCATATCAATGGATCCGTTTTAAGTAAAGGGCACTGTTTTGCCTCCTCTATTAATGCAATAATTCGTAAGTAGAATGTGAAATCTTCCATACCCCAGGACCTCTTTCTACTGAAGAAAAGTCCAATCTGAGGGCTAGTATACTGTGATCGATCACAGAGGAATATCTAATGTAACTATTTACAGCACTTGTAATGAGATCTCTTGAAACAATTATCAGATCAATTCTAGATTGTTTCATACTTAATAACACAGATTGTATTCTGGTAAATTCTTTTTTGTATTGTAGCCTGGGCTTTCAGTGGGCGTGTGGCGCAACGGATAACGCGTCTGACTACGGATCAGAAGATTCCAGGTTCGAATCCTGGCACGCTCGGAATATTCTTTTTGACATTTTGGTTTTGAAAATAAGTAAAATACTAAGGATATAACGAGGACGATTTTGACAATAGCAGTGTCCGATTTTTTCTCCATTACAAATTGTAAAGTGGATCATTTCAATGAGAAAAAGAGGTGAAGTGAACATTTCCGCTCAATAATCACACCTAAAAATAGTGAGGTTAGCACGGGTGGGGTTCGAACCCACGCGGACATACGTCCATTGGATCTTAAGTCCAACGCCTTAACCACTCGGCCACCGTGCTCATGCCTTACAAAGTGGAAAGGTAGAGCTGAGTGTCGGGTAATTGCAATTGCCTAGATATACGCCCTTCAGCCAAAACTATGTCAGTCTTAACATGTAACTTACACATTTCCAAGCCATTTCTCCAAGTACCATGTTGTCCTCGATCTCCTTTGTACCCTACTCTGACTGCAACCTAGAACCACACTTTGTGCTACTGACAGCTGCTCGTATAAAATAGTATATTTGTAAGCCAACTGTTAGCATTCTTGATATGTGCATGTTCAACTTCAAGTGCCCTGCCTTACGTTTGGAGCAAGTGGCTGTCGTTTTCTTTTCTTAGATTCCTTTGGAATCCTCCCATCCTTGGTCCTGTAATGTGCTTCTTTGCTGTAGAGTGGCTTTGTTCATAACGTTTGTAATGTGACGGCAGTTCCTTGGTAAATAAGAAGTCCCAGTGATAAAGCAAAGAGCCGTTTGACAAGCCATAAGACGTCCAACTACTTAAGACGATTCCAAGGTGGAATCCTGTCACACTCAAAGCAGTCTTTTGTTTGTTTTGTCATGGAATGTCATCGTCTAGATGAAATGACTTTTGTCAATGCAAACATGTTTGGGCAACATTTAGCACTTGCAGCCGTGCAACAATGAAAGGAAATGAGAGATCAGACATTGTATTGTAGCCTGGGCTTTCAGTGGGCGTGTGGCGCAACGGATAACGCGTCTGACTACGGATCAGAAGATTCCAGGTTCGAATCCTGGCACGCTCGGAATATTCTTTTTGACATTTTGGTTTTGAAAATAAGTAAAATACTAAGGAGATAACGAGGACGATTTTGACAATAGCAGTGTCCGATTTTTTCTCCATTACAAATTGTAAAGTGGATCATTTCAATGAGAAAAAGAGGTGAAGTGAACATTTCCGCTCAATAATCACACCTAAAAATAGTGAGGTTAGCACGGGTGGGGTTCGAACCCACGCGGACATACGTCCATTGGATCTTAAGTCCAACGCCTTAACCACTCGGCCACCGTGCTCATGCCTTACAAAGTGGAAAGGTAGAGCTGAGTGTCGGGTAATTGCAAATGCCTAGATATACGCCCTTCAGCCAAAACTATGTCAGTCTTAACATGTAACTTACACATTTCCAAGCCATTTCTCCAAGTACCATGTTGTCCTCGATCTCCTTTGTACCCTACTCTGACTGCAACCTAGAACCACACTTTGTGCTACTGACAGCTGCTCGTATAAAATAGTATATTTGTAAGCCAACTGTTAGCATTCTTGATATGTGCATGTTCAACTTCAAGTGCCCTGCCTTACGTTTGGAGCAAGTGGCTGTCGTTTTCTTCTCTTAGATTCCTTTGGAATCCTCCCATCCTTGGTCCTGTAATGTGCTTCTTTGCTGTAGAGTGGCTTTGTTCATAACGTTTGTAATGTGACGGCAGTTCCTTGGTAAATAAGAAGTCCCAGTGATAAAGCAAAGAGCCGTTTGACAAGCCATAAGACGTCCAACTACTTAAGACGATTCCAAGGTGGAATCCTGTCACACTCAAAGCAGTCTTTTGTTTGTTTTGTCATGGAATGTCATCGTCTAGATGAAATGACTTTTGTCAATGCAAACATGTTTGGGCAACATTTAGCACTTGCAGCCGTGCAACAATGAAAGGAAATGAGAGATCAGACATTGTATTGTAGCCTGGGCTTTCAGTGGGCGTGTGGCGCAACGGATAACGCGTCTGACTACGGATCAGAAGATTCCAGGTTCGAATCCTGGCACGCTCGGAATATTCTTTTTGACATTTTGGTTTTGAAAATAAGTAAAATACTAAGGAGATAACGAGGACGATTTTGACAATAGCAGTGTCCGATTTTTTCTCCATTACAAATTGTAAAGTGGATCATTTCAATGAGAAAAAGAGGTGAAGTGAACATTTCCGCTCAATAATCACACCTAAAAATAGTGAGGTTAGCACGGGTGGGGTTCGAACCCACGCGGACATACGTCCATTGGATCTTAAGTCCAACGCCTTAACCACTCGGCCACCGTGCTCATGCCTTACAAAGTGGAAAGGTAGAGCTGAGTGTCGGGTAATTGCAAATGCCTAGATATACGCCCTTCAGCCAAAACTATGTCAGTCTTAACATGTAACTTACACATTTCCAAGCCATTTCTCCAAGTACCATGTTGTCCTCGATCTCCTTTGTACCCTACTCTGACTGCAACCTAGAACCACACTTTGTGCTACTGACAGCTGCTCGTATAAAATACTATATTTGTAAGCCAACTGTTAGCATTCTTGATATGTGCATGTTCAACTTCAAGTGCCCTGCCTTACGTTTGGAGCAAGTGGCTGTCGTTTTCTTCTCTTAGATTCCTTTGGAATCCTCCCATCCTTGGTCCTGTAATGTGCTTCTTTGCTGTAGAGTGGCTTTGTTCATAACGTTTGTAATGTGACGGCAGTTCCTTGGTAAATAAGAAGTCCCAGTGATAAAGCAAAGAGCCGTTTGACAAGCCATAAGACGTCCAACTACTTAAGACGATTCCAAGGTGGAATCCTGTCACACTCAAAGCAGTCTTTTGTTTGTTTTGTCATGGAATGTCATCGTCTAGATGAAATGACTTTTGTCAATGCAAACATGTTTGGGCAACATTTAGCACTTGCAGCCGTGCAACAATGAAAGGAAATGAGAGATCAGACATTGTATTGTAGCCTGGGCTTTCAGTGGGCGTGTGGCGCAACGGATAACGCGTCTGACTACGGATCAGAAGATTCCAGGTTCGAATCCTGGCACGCTCGGAATATTCTTTTTGACATTTTGGTTTTGAAAATAAGTAAAATACTAAGGAGATAACGAGGACGATTTTGACAATAGCAGTGTCCGATTTTTTCTCCATTACAAATTGTAAAGTGGATCATTTCAATGAGAAAAAGAGGTGAAGTGAACATTTCCGCTCAATAATCACACCTAAAAATAGTGAGGTTAGCACGGGTGGGGTTCGAACCCACGCGGACATACGTCCATTGGATCTTAAGTCCAACGCCTTAACCACTCGGCCACCGTGCTCATGCCTTACAAAGTGGAAAGGTAGAGCTGAGTGTCGGGTAATTGCAAATGCCTAGATATACGCCCTTCAGCCAAAACTATGTCAGTCTTAACATGTAACTTACACATTTCCAAGCCATTTCTCCAAGTACCATGTTGTCCTCGATCTCCTTTGTACCCTACTCTGACTGCAACCTAGAACCACACTTTGTGCTACTGACAGCTGCTCGTATAAAATACTATATTTGTAAGCCAACTGTTAGCATTCTTGATATGTGCATGTTCAACTTCAAGTGCCCTGCCTTACGTTTGGAGCAAGTGGCTGTCGTTTTCTTCTCTTAGATTCCTTTGGAATCCTCCCATCCTTGGTCCTGTAATGTGCTTCTTTGCTGTAGAGTGGCTTTGTTCATAACGTTTGTAATGTGACGGCAGTTCCTTGGTAAATAAGAAGTCCCAGTGATAAAGCAAAGAGCCGTTTGACAAGCCATAAGACGTCCAACTACTTAAGACGATTCCAAGGTGGAATCCTGTCACACTCAAAGCAGTCTTTTGTTTGTTTTGTCATGGAATGTCATCGTCTAGATGAAATGACTTTTGTCAATGCAAACATGTTTGGGCAACATTTAGCACTTGCAGCCGTGCAACAATGAAAGGAAATGAGAGATCAGACATTGTATTGTAGCCTGGGCTTTCAGTGGGCGTGTGGCGCAACGGATAACGCGTCTGACTACGGATCAGAAGATTCCAGGTTCGAATCCTGGCACGCTCGGAATATTCTTTTTGACATTTTGGTTTTGAAAATAAGTAAAATACTAAGGAGATAACGAGGACGATTTTGACAATAGCAGTGTCCGATTTTTTCTCCATTACAAATTGTAAAGTGGATCATTTCAATGAGAAAAAGAGGTGAAGTGAACATTTCCGCTCAATAATCACACCTAAAAATAGTGAGGTTAGCACGGGTGGGGTTCGAACCCACGCGGACATACGTCCATTGGATCTTAAGTCCAACGCCTTAACCACTCGGCCACCGTGCTCATGCCTTACAAAGTGGAAAGGTAGAGCTGAGTGTCGGGTAATTGCAAATGCCTAGATATACGCCCTTCAGCCAAAACTATGTCAGTCTTAACATGTAACTTACACATTTCCAAGCCATTTCTCCAAGTACCATGTTGTCCTCGATCTCCTTTGTACCCTACTCTGACTGCAACCTAGAACCACACTTTGTGCTACTGACAGCTGCTCGTATAAAATAGTATATTTGTAAGCCAACTGTTAGCATTCTTGATATGTGCATGTTCAACTTCAAGTGCCCTGCCTTACGTTTGGAGCAAGTGGCTGTCGTTTTCTTTTCTTAGATTCCTTTGGAATCCTCCCATCCTTGGTCCTGTAATGTGCTTCTTTGCTGTAGAGTGGCTTTGTTCATAACGTTTGTTATGTGACGGCAGTTCCTTGGTAAATAAGAAGTCCCAGTGATAAAGCAAAGAGCCGTTTGACAAGCCATAAGACGTCCAACTACTTAAGACGATTCCAAGGTGGAATCCTGTCACACTCAAAGCAGTCTTTTGTTTGTTTTGTCATGGAATGTCATCGTCTAGATGAAATGACGTCGGTCAATGCAAACATTGTATTGTAGCCTGGGCTTTCAGTGGGCGTGTGGCGCAACGGATAACGCGTCTGACTACGGATCAGAAGATTCCAGGTTCGAATCCTATTACGCTCGGAATATTCTTTTTGACATTTTGGTTTTGAAAATAAGTAAAATACTAAGGATATAACGAGGACGATTTTGACAATAGCAGTGTCCGATTTTTTCTCCATTACAAATTGTAAAGTGGATCATTTCAATGAGAAAAAGAGGTGAAGTGAACATTTCCGCTCAATAATCACACCTAAAAATAGTGAGGTTAGCACGGGTGGGGTTCGAACCCACGCGGACATACGTCCATTGGATCTTAAGTCCAACGCCTTAACCACTCGGCCACCGTGCTCATGCCTTACAAAGTGGAAAGGTAGAGCTGAGTGTCGGGTAATTGCAAATGCCTAGATATACGCCCTTCAGCCAAAACTATGTCAGTCTTAACATGTAACTTACACATTTCCAAGCCATTTCTCCAAGTACCATGTTGTCCTCGATCTCCTTTGTACCCTACTCTGACTGCAACCTAGAACCACACTTTGTGCTACTGACAGCTGCTCGTATAAAATACTATATTTGTAAGCCAACTGTTAGCATTCTTGATATGTGCATGTTCAACTTCAAGTGCCCTGCCTTACGTTTGGAGCAAGTGGCTGTCGTTTTCTTCTCTTAGATTCCTTTGGAATCCTCCCATCCTTGGTCCTGTAATGTGCTTCTTTGCTGTAGAGTGGCTTTGTTCATAACGTTTGTAATGTGACGGCAGTTCCTTGGTAAATAAGAAGTCCCAGTGATAAAGCAAAGAGCCGTTTGACAAGCCATAAGACGTCCAACTACTTAAGACGATTCCAAGGTGGAATCCTGTCACACTCAAAGCAGTCTTTTGTTTGTTTTGTCATGGAATGTCATCGTCTAGATGAAATGACTTTTGTCAATGCAAACATGTTTGGGCAACATTTAGCACTTGCAGCCGTGCAACAATGAAAGGAAATGAGAGATCAGACATTGTATTGTAGCCTGGGCTTTCAGTGGGCGTGTGGCGCAACGGATAACGCGTCTGACTACGGATCAGAAGATTCCAGGTTCGAATCCTGGCACGCTCGGAATATTCTTTTTGACATTTTGGTTTTGAAAATAAGTAAAATACTAAGGAGATAACGAGGACGATTTTGACAATAGCAGTGTCCGATTTTTTCTCCATTACAAATTGTAAAGTGGATCATTTCAATGAGAAAAAGAGGTGAAGTGAACATTTCCGCTCAATAATCACACCTAAAAATAGTGAGGTTAGCACGGGTGGGGTTCGAACCCACGCGGACATACGTCCATTGGATCTTAAGTCCAACGCCTTAACCACTCGGCCACCGTGCTCATGCCTTACAAAGTGGAAAGGTAGAGCTGAGTGTCGGGTAATTGCAAATGCCTAGATATACGCCCTTCAGCCAAAACTATGTCAGTCTTAACATGTAACTTACACATTTCCAAGCCATTTCTCCAAGTACCATGTTGTCCTCGATCTCCTTTGTACCCTACTCTGACTGCAACCTAGAACCACACTTTGTGCTACTGACAGCTGCTCGTATAAAATACTATATTTGTAAGCCAACTGTTAGCATTCTTGATATGTGCATGTTCAACTTCAAGTGCCCTGCCTTACGTTTGGAGCAAGTGGCTGTCGTTTTCTTTTCTTAGATTCCTTTGGAATCCTCCCATCCTTGGTCCTGTAATGTGCTTCTTTGCTGTAGAGTGGCTTTGTTCATAACGTTTGTTATGTGACGGCAGTTCCTTGGTAAATAAGAAGTCCCAGTGATAAAGCAAAGAGCCGTTTGACAAGCCATAAGACGTCCAACTACTTAAGACGATTCCAAGGTGGAATCCTGTCACACTCAAAGCAGTCTTTTGTTTGTTTTGTCATGGAATGTCATCGTCTAGATGAAATGACGTCGGTCAATGCAAACATTGTATTGTAGCCTGGGCTTTCAGTGGGCGTGTGGCGCAACGGATAACGCGTCTGACTACGGATCAGAAGATTCCAGGTTCGAATCCTATTACGCTCGGAATATTCTTTTTGACATTTTGGTTTTGAAAATAAGTAAAATACTAAGGATATAACGAGGACGATTTTGACAATAGCAGTGTCCGATTTTTTCTCCATTACAAATTGTAAAGTGGATCATTTCAATGAGAAAAAGAGGTGAAGTGAACATTTCCGCTCAATAATCACACCTAAAAATAGTGAGGTTAGCACGGGTGGGGTTCGAACCCACGCGGACATACGTCCATTGGATCTTAAGTCCAACGCCTTAACCACTCGGCCACCGTGCTCATGCCTTACAAAGTGGAAAGGTAGAGCTGAGTGTCGGGTAATTGCAAATGCCTAGATATACGCCCTTCAGCCAAAACTATGTCAGTCTTAACATGTAACTTACACATTTCCAAGCCATTTCTCCAAGTACCATGTTGTCCTCGATCTCCTTTGTACCCTACTCTGACTGCAACCTAGAACCACACTTTGTGCTACTGACAGCTGCTCGTATAAAATACTATATTTGTAAGCCAACTGTTAGCATTCTTGATATGTGCATGTTCAACTTCAAGTGCCCTGCCTTACGTTTGGAGCAAGTGGCTGTCGTTTTCTTTTCTTAGATTCCTTTGGAATCCTCCCATCCTTGGTCCTGTAATGTGCTTCTTTGCTGTAGAGTGGCTTTGTTCATAACGTTTGTAATGTGACGGCAGTTCCTTGGTAAATAAGAAGTCCCAGTGATAAAGCAAAGAGCCGTTTGACAAGCCATAAGACGTCCAACTACTTAAGACGATTCCAAGGTGGAATCCTGTCACACTCAAAGCAGTCTTTTGTTTGTTTTGTCATGGAATGTCATCGTCTAGATGAAATGACTTTTGTCAATGCAAACATGTTTGGGCAACATTTAGCACTTGCAGCCGTGCAACAATGAAAGGAAATGAGAGATCAGACATTGTATTGTAGCCTGGGCTTTCAGTGGGCGTGTGGCGCAACGGATAACGCGTCTGACTACGGATCAGAAGATTCCAGGTTCGAATCCTATTACGCTCGGAATATTCTTTTTGACATTTTGGTTTTGAAAATAAGTAAAATACTAAGGATATAACGAGGACAATTTTGACAATAGCAGTGTCCGATTTTTTCTCCATTACAAATTGTAAAGTGGATCATTTCAATGAGAAAAAGAGGTGAAGTGAACATTTCCGCTCAATAATCACACCTAAAAATAGTGAGGTTAGCACGGGTGGGGTTCGAACCCACGCGGACATACGTCCATTGGATCTTAAGTCCAACGCCTTAACCACTCGGCCACCGTGCTCATGCCTTACAAAGTGGAAAGGTAGAGCTGAGTGTCGGGTAATTGCAAATGCCTAGATATACGCCCTTCAGCCAAAACTATGTCAGTCTTAACATGTAACTTACACATTTCCAAGCCATTTCTCCAAGTACCATGTTGTCCTCGATCTCCTTTGTACCCTACTCTGACTGCAACCTAGAACCACACTTTGTGCTACTGACAGCTGCTCGTATAAAATACTATATTTGTAAGCCAACTGTTAGCATTCTTGATATGTGCATGTTCAACTTCAAGTGCCCTGCCTTACGTTTGGAGCAAGTGGCTGTCGTTTTCTTTTCTTAGATTCCTTTGGAATCCTCCCATCCTTGGTCCTGTAATGTGCTTCTTTGCTGTAGAGTGGCTTTGTTCATAACGTTTGTAATGTGACGGCAGTTCCTTGGTAAATAAGAAGTCCCAGTGATAAAGCAAAGAGCCGTTTGACAAGCCATAAGACGTCCAACTACTTAAGACGATTCCAAGGTGGAATCCTGTCACACTCAAAGCAGTCTTTTGTTTGTTTTGTCATGGAATGTCATCGTCTAGATGAAATGACGTCGGTCAATGCAAACATGTTTGGGCAACATTTAGCACTTGCAGCCGTGCAACAATGAAAGGAAATGAGAGATCAGACATTGTATTGTAGCCTGGGCTTTCAGTGGGCGTGTGGCGCAACGGATAACGCGTCTGACTACGGATCAGAAGATTCCAGGTTCGAATCCTGGCACGCTCGGAATATTCTTTTTGACATTTTGGTTTTGAAAATAGGTAAAGTACTAAGGATATAACAAGGACGATTTTGACAATAGCAGTGTCCGATTTTTTCTCCATTACAAATTGTAAAGTGGATCATTTCAATGAGAAAAAGAGGTGAAGTGAACATTTCCGCTCAATAATCACACCTAAAAATAGTGAGGTTAGCACGGGTGGGGTTCGAACCCACGCGGACATGCGATACGTCCATTGGATCTTAAGTCCAACGCCTTAACCACTCGGCCACCGTGCTCATGCCTTACAAAGTGGAAAGGTAGAGCTGAGTGTCGGGTAATTGCAATTGCCTAGATATACGCCCTTCAGCCAAAACTATGTCAGTCTTAACATGTAACTTACACATTTCCAAGCCATTTCTCCAAGTACCATGTTGTCCTCGATCTCCTTTGTACCCTACTCTGACTGCAACCTAGAACCACACTTTGTGCTACTGACAGCTGCTCGTATAAAATAGTATATTTGTAAGCCAACTGTTAGCATTCTTGATATGTGCATGTTCAACTTCAAGTGCCCTGCCTTACGTTTGGAGCAAGTGGCTGTCGTTTTCTTTTCTTAGATTCCTTTGGAATCCTCCCATTCTTGGTCCTGCAATGTGCTTCTTTGCTGTAGAGTGGCTTTGTTCATAACGTTTGTAATGTGACGGCAGTTCCTTGGTAAATAAGAAGTCCCAGTGATAAAGCAAAGAGCCGTTTGACAAGCCATAAGACGTCCAACTACTTAAGACGATTCCAAGGTGGAATCCTGTCACACTCAAAGCAGTCTTTTGTTTGTTTTGTCATGGAATGTCATCGTCTAGATGAAATGACGTCGGTCAATGCAAACATGTTTGGGCAACATTTAGCACTTGCAGCCGTGCAACAATGAAAGGAAATGAGAGATCAGACATTGTATTGTAGCCTGGGCTTTCAGTGGGCGTGTGGCGCAACGGATAACGCGTCTGACTACGGATCAGAAGATTCCAGATTCGAATCCTGGCACGCTCGGAATATTCTTTTTGACATTTTGGTTTTGAAAATAAGTAAAATACTAAGGATATAACGAGGACGATTTTGACAATAGCAGTGTCCGATTTTTTCTCCATTACAAATTGTAAAGTGGATCATTTCAATGAGAAAAAGAGGTGAAGTGAACATTTCCGCTCAATAATCACACCTAAAAATAGTGAGGTTAGCACGGGTGGGGTTCGAACCCACGCGGACATACGTCCATTGGATCTTAAGTCCAACGCCTTAACCACTCGGCCACCGTGCTCATGCCTTACAAAGTGGAAAGGTAGAGCTGAGTGTCGGGTAATTGCAAATGCCTAGATATACGCCCTTCAGCCAAAACTATGTCAGTCTTAACATGTAACTTACACATTTCCAAGCCATTTCTCCAAGTACCATGTTGTCCTCGATCTCCTTTGTACCCTACTCTGACTGCAACCTAGAACCACACTTTGTGCTACTGACAGCTGCTCGTATAAAATACTATATTTGTAAGCCAACTGTTAGCATTCTTGATATGTGCATGTTCAACTTCAAGTGCCCTGCCTTACGTTTGGAGCAAGTGGCTGTCGTTTTCTTTTCTTAGATTCCTTTGGAATCCTCCCATCCTTGGTCCTGTAATGTGCTTCTTTGCTGTAGAGTGGCTTTGTTCATAACGTTTGTTATGTGACGGCAGTTCCTTGGTAAATAAGAAGTCCCAGTGATAAAGCAAAGAGCCGTTTGACAAGCCATAAGACGTCCAACTACTTAAGACGATTCCAAGGTGGAATCCTGTCACACTCAAAGCAGTCTTTTGTTTGTTTTGTCATGGAATGTCATCGTCTAGATGAAATGACTTTTGTCAATGCAAACATGTTTGGGCAACATTTAGCACTTGCAGCCGTGCAACAATGAAAGGAAATGAGAGATCAGACATTGTATTGTAGCCTGGGCTTTCAGTGGGCGTGTGGCGCAACGGATAACGCGTCTGACTACGGATCAGAAGATTCCAGGTTCGAATCCTATTACGCTCGGAATATTCTTTTTGACATTTTGGTTTTGAAAATAAGTAAAATACTAAGGATATAACGAGGACAATTTTGACAATAGCAGTGTCCGATTTTTTCTCCATTACAAATTGTAAAGTGGATCATTTCAATGAGAAAAAGAGGTGAAGTGAACATTTCCGCTCAATAATCACACCTAAAAATAGTGAGGTTAGCACGGGTGGGGTTCGAACCCACGCGGACATGCGATACGTCCATTGGATCTTAAGTCCAACGCCTTAACCACTCGGCCACCGTGCTCATGCCTTACAAAGTGGAAAGGTAGAGCTGAGTGTCGGGTAATTGCAATTGCCTAGATATACGCCCTTCAGCCAAAACTATGTCAGTCTTAACATGTAACTTACACATTTCCAAGCCATTTCTCCAAGTACCATGTTGTCCTCGATCTCCTTTGTACCCTACTCTGACTGCAACCTAGAACCACACTTTGTGCTACTGACAGCTGCTCGTATAAAATAGTATATTTGTAAGCCAACTGTTAGCATTCTTGATATGTGCATGTTCAACTTCAAGTGCCCTGCCTTACGTTTGGAGCAAGTGGCTGTCGTTTTCTTTTCTTAGATTCCTTTGGAATCCTCCCATTCTTGGTCCTGCAATGTGCTTCTTTGCTGTAGAGTGGCTTTGTTCATAACGTTTGTAATGTGACGGCAGTTCCTTGGTAAATAAGAAGTCCCAGTGATAAAGCAAAGAGCCGTTTGACAAGCCATAAGACGTCCAACTACTTAAGACGATTCCAAGGTGGAATCCTGTCACACTCAAAGCAGTCTTTTGTTTGTTTTGTCATGGAATGTCATCGTGTAGATGAAATGACGTCGGTCAATGCAAACATGTTTGGGCAACATTTAGCACTTGCAGCCGTGCAACAATGAAAGGAAATGAGAGATCAGACATTGTATTGTAGCCTGGGCTTTCAGTGGGCGTGTGGCGCAACGGATAACGCGTCTGACTACGGATCAGAAGATTCCAGATTCGAATCCTGGCACGCTCGGAATATTCTTTTTGACATTTTGGTTTTGAAAATAAGTAAAATACTAAGGAGATAACGAGGACGATTTTGACAATAGCAGTGTCCGATTTTTTCTCCATTACAAATTGTAAAGTGGATCATTTCAATGAGAAAAAGAGGTGAAGTGAACATTTCCGCTCAATAATCACACCTAAAAATAGTGAGGTTAGCACGGGTGGGGTTCGAACCCACGCGGACATACGTCCATTGGATCTTAAGTCCACCACCTTAACCACTCGGCCACCGTGCTCATGCCTTACAAAGTGGAAAGGTAGAGCTGAGTGTCGGGTAATTGCAAATGCCTAGATATACGCCCTTCAGCCAAAACTATGTCAGTCTTAACATGTAACTTACACATTTCCAAGCCATTTCTCCAAGTACCATGTTGTCCTCGATCTCCTTTGTACCCTACTCTGACTGCAACCTAGAACCACACTTTGTGCTACTGACAGCTGTTCGTATAAAATACTATATTTGTAAGCCAACTGTTAGCATTCTTGATATGTGCATGTTCAACTTCAAGTGCCCTGCCTTACGTTTGGAGCAAGTGGCTGTCGTTTTCTTCTCTTAGATTCCTTTGGAATCCTCCCATCCTTGGTCCTGTAATGTGCTTCTTTGCTGTAGAGTGGCTTTGTTCATAACGTTTGTAATGTGACGGCAGTTCCTTGGTAAATAAGAAGTCCCAGTGATAAAGCAAAGAGCCGTTTGACAAGCCATAAGACGTCCAACTACTTAAGACGATTCCAAGGTGGAATCCTGTCACACTCAAAGCAGTCTTTTGTTTGTTTTGTCATGGAATGTCATCGTCTAGATGAAATGACGTCGGTCAATGCAAACATGTTTGGGCAACATTTAGCACTTGCAGCCGTGCAACAATGAAAGGAAATGAGAGATCAGACATTGTATTGTAGCCTGGGCTTTCAGTGGGCGTGTGGCGCAACGGATAACGCGTCTGACTACGGATCAGAAGATTCCAGATTCGAATCCTGGCACGCTCGGAATATTCTTTTTGACATTTTGGTTTTGAAAATAAGTAAAATACTAAGGATATAACGAGGACGATTTTGACAATAGCAGTGTCCGATTTTTTCTCCATTACAAATTGTAAAGTGGATCATTTCAATGAGAAAAAGAGGTGAAGTGAACATTTCCGCTCAATAATCACACCTAAAAATAGTGAGGTTAGCACGGGTGGGGTTCGAACCCACGCGGACATACGTCCATTGGATCTTAAGTCCACCACCTTAACCACTCGGCCACCGTGCTCATGCCTTACAAAGTGGAAAGGTAGAGCTGAGTGTCGGGTAATTGCAAATGCCTAGATATACGCCCTTCAGCCAAAACTATGTCAGTCTTAACATGTAACTTACACATTTCCAAGCCATTTCTCCAAGTACCATGTTGTCCTCGATCTCCTTTGTACCCTACTCTGACTGCAACCTAGAACCACACTTTGTGCTACTGACAGCTGTTCGTATAAAATACTATATTTGTAAGCCAACTGTTAGCATTCTTGATATGTGCATGTTCAACTTCAAGTGCCCTGCCTTACGTTTGGAGCAAGTGGCTGTCGTTTTCTTCTCTTAGATTCCTTTGGAATCCTCCCATCCTTGGTCCTGTAATGTGCTTCTTTGCTGTAGAGTGGCTTTGTTCATAACGTTTGTAATGTGACGGCAGTTCCTTGGTAAATAAGAAGTCCCAGTGATAAAGCAAAGAGCCGTTTGACAAGCCATAAGACGTCCAACTACTTAAGACGATTCCAAGGTGGAATCCTGTCACACTCAAAGCAGTCTTTTGTTTGTTTTGTCATGGAATGTCATCGTCTGGATGAAATGACGTCGGTCAATGCAAACATGTTTGGGCAACATTTAGCACTTGCAGCCGTGCAACAATGAAAGGAAATGAGAGATCAGACATTGTATTGTAGCCTGGGCTTTCAGTGGGCGTGTGGCGCAACGGATAACGCGTCTGACTACGGATCAGAAGATTCCAGGTTCGAATCCTGGCACGCTCGGAATATTCTTTTTGACATTTTGGTTTTGAAAATAAGTAAAATACTAAGGATATAACGAGGACGATTTTGACAATAGCAGTGTCCGATTTTTTCTCCATTACAAATTGTAAAGTGGATCATTTCAATGAGAAAAAGAGGTGAAGTGAACATTTCCGCTCAATAATCACACCTAAAAATAGTGAGGTTAGCACGGGTTGGGTTCGAACCCACGCGGACATACGTCCATTGGATCTTAAGTCCAACGCCTTAACCACTCGGCCACCGTGCTCATGCCTTACAAAGTGGAAAGGTAGAGCTGAGTGTCGGGTAATTGCAAATGCCTAGATATACGCCCTTCAGCCAAAACTATGTCAGTCTTAACATGTAACTTACACATTTCCAAGCCATTTCTCCAAGTACCATGTTGTCCTCGATCTCCTTTGTACCCTACTCTGACTGCAACCTAGAACCACACTTTGTGCTACTGACAGCTGCTCGTATAAAATACTATATTTGTAAGCCAACTGTTAGCATTCTTGATATGTGCATGTTCAACTTCAAGTGCCCTGCCTTACGTTTGGAGCAAGTGGCTGTCGTTTTCTTTTCTTAGATTCCTTTGGAATCCTCCCATCCTTGGTCCTGTAATGTGCTTCTTTGCTGTAGAGTGGCTTTGTTCATAACGTTTGTAATGTGACGGCAGTTCCTTGGTAAATAAGAAGTCCCAGTGATAAAGCAAAGAGCCGTTTGACAAGCCATAAGACGTCCAACTACTTAAGACGATTCCAAGGTGGAATCCTGTCACACTCAAAGCAGTCTTTTGTTTGTTTTGTCATGGAATGTCATCGTCTAGATGAAATGACTTTTGTCAATGCAAACATGTTTGGACACCATTTAGCACTTGCAGCCGTGCAACAATGAAAGGAAATGAGAGATCAGACATTGTATTGTAGCCTGGGCTTTCAGTGGGCGTGTGGCGCAACGGATAACGCGTCTGACTACGGATCAGAAGATTCCAGGTTCGAATCCTGGCACGCTCGGAATATTCTTTTTGACATTTTGGTTTTGAAAATAAGTAAAATACTAAGGAGATAACGAGGACGATTTTGACAATAGCAGTGTCCGATTTTTTCTCCATTACAAATTGTAAAGTGGATCATTTCAATGAGAAAAAGAGGTGAAGTGAACATTTCCGCTCAATAATCACACCTAAAAATAGTGAGGTTAGCACGGGTGGGGTTCGAACCCACGCGGACATACGTCCATTGGTTCTTAAGTCCAACACCTTAACCACTCGGCCACCGTGCTCATGCCTTACAAAGTGGAAAGGTAGAGCTGAGTGTCGGGTAATTGCAAATGCCTAGATATACGCCCTTCAGCCAAAACTATGTCAGTCTTAACATGTAACTTACACATTTCCAAGCCATTTCTCCAAGTACCATGTTGTCCTCGATCTCCTTTGTACCCTACTCTGACTGCAACCTAGAACCACACTTTGTGCTACTGACAGCTGCTCGTATAAAATAGTATATTTGTAAGCCAACTGTTAGCATTCTTCATATGTGCATGTTCAACTTCAAGTGCCCTGCCTTACGTTTGGAGCAAGTGGCTGTCGTTTTCTTTTCTTAGATTCCTTTGGAATCCTCCCATCCTTGGTCCTGTAATGTGCTTCTTTGCTGTAGAGTGGCTTTGTTCATAACGTTTGTAATGTGACGGCAGTTCCTTGGTAAATAAGAAGTCCCAGTGATAAAGCAAAGAGCCGTTTGACAAGCCATAAGACGTCCAACTACTTAAGACGATTCCAAGGTGGAATCCTGTCACACTCAAAGCAGTCTTTTGTTTGTTTTGTCATGGAATGTCATCGTCTAGATGAAATGACGTCGGTCAATGCAAACATGTTTGGGCAACATTTAGCACTTGCAGCCGTGCAACAATGAAAGGAAATGAGAGATCAGACATTGTATTGTAGCCTGGGCTTTCAGTGGGCGTGTGGCGCAACGGATAACGCGTCTGACTACGGATCAGAAGATTCCAGGTTCGAATCCTGGCACGCTCGGAATATTCTTTTTGACATTTTGGTTTTGAAAATAAGTAAAATACTAAGGATATAACGAGGACGATTTTGACAATAGCAGTGTCCGATTTTTTCTCCATTACAAATTGTAAAGTGGATCATTTCAATGAGAAAAAGAGGTGAAGTGAACATTTCCGCTCAATAATCACACCTAAAAATAGTGAGGTTAGCACGGGTGGGGTTCGAACCCACGCAGACATACGTCCATTGGTTCTTGGGTCCAACACCTTAACCACTCGGCCACCGTGCTCATGCCTTACAAAGTGGAAAGGTAGAGCTGAGTGTCGGGTAATTGCAAATGCCTAGATATACGCCCTTCAGCCAAAACTATGTCAGTCTTAACATGTAACTTACACATTTCCAAGCCATTTCTCCAAGTACCATGTTGTCCTCGATCTCCTTTGTACCCTACTCTGACTGCAACCTAGAACCACACTTTGTGCTACTGACAGCTGCTCGTATAAAATAGTATATTTGTAAGCCAACTGTTAGCATTCTTGATATGTGCATGTTCAACTTCAAGTGCCCTGCCTTACGTTTGGAGCAAGTGGCTGTCGTTTTCTTTTCTTAGATTCCTTTGGAATCCTCCCATCCTTGGTCCTGTAATGTGCTTCTTTGCTGTAGAGTGGATTTGTTCATAACGTTTGTTATGTGACGGCAGTTCCTTGGTAAATAAGAAGTCCCAGTGATAAAGCAAAGAGCCGTTTGACAAGCCATAAGACGTCCAACTACTTAAGACGATTCCAAGGTGGAATCCTATCACACTCAAAGCAGTCTTTTGTTTGTTTTGTCATGGAATGTCATCGTCTGGATGAAATGACGTCGGTCAATGCAAACATGTTTGGGCAACATTTAGCACTTGCAGCCGTGCAACAATGAAAGGAAATGAGAGATCAGACATTGTATTGTAGCCTGGGCTTTCAGTGGGCGTGTGGCGCAACGGATAACGCGTCTGACTACGGATCAGAAGATTCCAGGTTCGAATCCTATTACGCTCGGAATATTCTTTTTGACATTTTGGTTTTGAAAATAAGTAAAATACTAAGGATATAACGAGGACGATTTTGACAATAGCAGTGTCCGATTTTTTCTCCATTACAAATTGTAAAGTGGATCATTTCAATGAGAAAAAGAGGTGAAGTGAACATTTCCGCTCAATAATCACACCTAAAAATAGTGAGGTTAGCACGGGTGGGGTTCGAACCCACGCGGACATACGTCCATTGGATCTTAAGTCCAACGCCTTAACCACTCGGCCACCGTGCTCATGCCTTACAAAGTGGAAAGGTAGAGCTGAGTGTCGGGTAATTGCAAATGCCTAGATATACGCCCTTCAGCCAAAACTATGTCAGTCTTAACATGTAACTTACACATTTCCAAGCCATTTCTCCAAGTACCATGTTGTCCTCGATCTCCTTTGTACCCTACTCTGACTGCAACCTAGAACCACACTTTGTGCTACTGACAGCTGCTCGTATAAAATACTATATTTGTAAGCCAACTGTTAGCATTCTTGATATGTGCATGTTCAACTTCAAGTGCCCTGCCTTACGTTTGGAGCAAGTGGCTGTCGTTTTCTTTTCTTAGATTCCTTTGGAATCCTCCCATCCTTGGTCCTGTAATGTGCTTCTTTGCTGTAGAGTGGCTTTGTTCATAACGTTTGTAATGTGACGGCAGTTCCTTGGTAAATAAGAAGTCCCAGTGATAAAGCAAAGAGCCGTTTGACAAGCCATAAGACGTCCAACTACTTAAGACGATTCCAAGGTGGAATCCTGTCACACTCAAAGCAGTCTTTTGTTTGTTTTGTCATGGAATGTCATCGTCTAGATGAAATGACTTTTGTCAATGCAAACATGTTTGGACACCATTTAGCACTTGCAGCCGTGCAACAATGAAAGGAAATGAGAGATCAGACATTGTATTGTAGCCTGGGCTTTCAGTGGGCGTGTGGCGCAACGGATAACGCGTCTGACTACGGATCAGAAGATTCCAGGTTCGAATCCTGGCACGCTCGGAATATTTTTTTTGACATTTTGGTTTTGAAAATAAGTAAAATACTAAGGATATAACGAGGACGATTTTGACAATAGCAGTGTCCGATTTTTTCTCCATTACAAATTGTAAAGTGGATCATTTCAATGAGAAAAAGAGGTGAAGTGAACATTTCCGCTCAATAATCACACCTAAAAATAGTGAGGTTAGCACGGGTGGGGTTCGAACCCACGCGGACATACGTCCATTGGTTCTTAAGTCCAACACCTTAACCACTCGGCCACCGTGCTCATGCCTTACAAAGTGGAAAGGTAGAGCTGAGTGTCGGGTAATTGCAAATGCCTAGATATACGCCCTTCAGCCAAAACTATGTCAGTCTTAACATGTAACTTACACATTTCCAAGCCATTTCTCCAAGTACCATGTTGTCCTCGATCTCCTTTGTACCCTACTCTGACTGCAACCTAGAACCACACTTTGTGCTACTGACAGCTGCTCGTATAAAATACTATATTTGTAAGCCAACTGTTAGCATTCTTGATATGTGCATGTTCAACTTCAAGTGCCCTGCCTTACGTTTGGAGCAAGTGGCTGTCGTTTTCTTTTCTTAGATTCCTTTGGAATCCTCCCATCCTTGGTCCTGTAATGTGCTTCTTTGCTGTAGAGTGGCTTTGTTCATAACGTTTGTTATGTGACGGCAGTTCCTTGGTAAATAAGAAGTCCCAGTGATAAAGCAAAGAGCCGTTTGACAAGCCATAAGACGTCCAACTACTTAAGACGATTCCAAGGTGGAATCCTGTCACACTCAAAGCAGTCTTTTGTTTGTTTTGTCATGGAATGTCATCGTCTAGATGAAATGACGTCGGTCAATGCAAACATGTTTGGGCAACATTTAGCACTTGCAGCCGTGCAACAATGAAAGGAAATGAGAGATCAGACATTGTATTGTAGCCTGGGCTTTCAGTGGGCGTGTGGCGCAACGGATAACGCGTCTGACTACGGATCAGAAGATTCCAGGTTCGAATCCTGGCACGCTCGGAATATTCTTTTTGACATTTTGGTTTTGAAAATAAGTAAAATACTAAGGATATAACGAGGACGATTTTGACAATAGCAGTGTCCGATTTTTTCTCCATTACAAATTGTAAAGTGGATCATTTCAATGAGAAAAAGAGGTGAAGTGAACATTTCCGCTCAATAATCACACCTAAAAATAGTGAGGTTAGCACGGGTTGGGTTCGAACCCACGCGGACATACGTCCATTGGTTCTTGGGTCCAACACCTTAACCACTCGGCCACCGTGCTCATGCCTTACAAAGTGGAAAGGTAGAGCTGAGTGTCGGGTAATTGCAAATGCCTAGATATACGCCCTTCAGCCAAAACTATGTCAGTCTTAACATGTAACTTACACATTTCCAAGCCATTTCTCCAAGTACCATGTTGTCCTCGATCTCCTTTGTACCCTACTCTGACTGCAACCTAGAACCACACTTTGTGCTACTGACAGCTGCTCGTATAAAATAGTATATTTGTAAGCCAACTGTTAGCATTCTTGATATGTGCATGTTCAACTTCAAGTGCCCTGCCTTACGTTTGGAGCAAGTGGCTGTCGTTTTCTTTTCTTAGATTCCTTTGGAATCCTCCCATCCTTGGTCCTGTAATGTGCTTCTTTGCTGTAGAGTGGCTTTGTTCATAACGTTTGTAATGTGACGGCAGTTCCTTGGTAAATAAGAAGTCCCAGTGATAAAGCAAAGAGCCGTTTGACAAGCCATAAGACGTCCAACTACTTAAGACGATTCCAAGGTGGAATCCTGTCACACTCAAAGCAGTCTTTTGTTTGTTTTGTCATGGAATGTCATCGTCTAGATGAAATGACGTCGGTCAATGCAAACATGTTTGGGCAACATTTAGCACTTGCAGCCGTGCAACAATGAAAGGAAATGAGAGATCAGACATTGTATTGTAGCCTGGGCTTTCAGTGGGCGTGTGGCGCAACGGATAACGCGTCTGACTACGGATCAGAAGATTCCAGGTTCGAATCCTGGCACGCTCGGAATATTCTTTTTGACATTTTGGTTTTGAAAATAAGTAAAATACTAAGGATATAACGAGGACGATTTTGACAATAGCAGTGTCCGATTTTTTCTCCATTACAAATTGTAAAGTGGATCATTTCAATGAGAAAAAGAGGTGAAGTGAACATTTCCGCTCAATAATCACACCTAAAAATAGTGAGGTTAGCACGGGTTGGGTTCGAACCCCCTCGGACATACGTCCATTGGTTCTTGGGTCCAACACCTTAACCACTCGGCCACCGTGTTCATGCCTTACAAAGTGGAAAGGTAGAGCTGAGTGTCGGGTAATTGCAAATGCCTAGATATACGCCCTTCAGCCAAAACTATGTCAGTCTTAACATGTAACTTACACATTTCCAAGCCATTTCTCCAAGTACCATGTTGTCCTCGATCTCCTTTGTACCCTACTCTGACTGCAACCTAGAACCACACTTTGTGCTACTGACAGCTGCTCGTATAAAATACTATATTTGTAAGCCAACTGTTAGCATTCTTGAAATGTGCATGTTCAACTTCAAGTGCCCTGCCTTACGTTTGGAGCAAGTGGCTGTCGTTTTCTTTTCTTAGATTCCTTTGGAATCCTCCCATCCTTGGTCCTGTAATGTGCTTCTTTGCTGTAGAGTGGATTTGTTCATAACGTTTGTTATGTGACGGCAGTTCCTTGGTAAATAAGAAGTCCCAGTGATAAAGCAAAGAGCCGTTTGACAAGCCATAAGACGTCCAACTACTTAAGACGATTCCAAGGTGGAATCCTATCACACTCAAAGCAGTCTTTTGTTTGTTTTGTCATGGAATGTCATCGTCTGGATGAAATGACTTTTGTCAATGCAAACATGTTTGGGCAACATTTAGCACTTGCAGCCGTGCAACAATGAAAGGAAATGAGAGATCAGACATTGTATTGTAGCCTGGGCTTTCAGTGGGCGTGTGGCGCAACGGATAACGCGTCTGACTACGGATCAGAAGATTCCAGGTTCGAATCCTATTACGCTCGGAATATTCTTTTTGACATTTTGGTTTTGAAAATAAGTAAAATACTAAGGATATAACGAGGACGATTTTGACAATAGCAGTGTCCGATTTTTTCTCCATTACAAATTGTAAAGTGGATCATTTCAATGAGAAAAAGAGGTGAAGTGAACATTTCCGCTCAATAATCACACCTAAAAATAGTGAGGTTAGCACGGGTGGGGTTCGAACCCACGCGGACATACGTCCATTGGATCTTAAGTCCAACGCCTTAACCACTCGGCCACCGTGCTCATGCCTTACAAAGTGGAAAGGTAGAGCTGAGTGTCGGGTAATTGCAAATGCCTAGATATACGCCCTTCAGCCAAAACTATGTCAGTCTTAACATGTAACTTACACATTTCCAAGCCATTTCTCCAAGTACCATGTTGTCCTCGATCTCCTTTGTACCCTACTCTGACTGCAACCTAGAACCACACTTTGTGCTACTGACAGCTGCTCGTATAAAATACTATATTTGTAAGCCAACTGTTAGCATTCTTGATATGTGCATGTTCAACTTCAAGTGCCCTGCCTTACGTTTGGAGCAAGTGGCTGTCGTTTTCTTTTCTTAGATTCCTTTGGAATCCTCCCATCCTTGGTCCTGTAATGTGCTTCTTTGCTGTAGAGTGGCTTTGTTCATAACGTTTGTAATGTGACGGCAGTTCCTTGGTAAATAAGAAGTCCCAGTGATAAAGCAAAGAGCCGTTTGACAAGCCATAAGACGTCCAACTACTTAAGACGATTCCAAGGTGGAATCCTGTCACACTCAAAGCAGTATTTTGTTTGTTTTGTCATGGAATGTCATCGTCTAGATGAAATGACTTTTGTCAATGCAAACATGTTTGGACACCATTTAGCACTTGCAGCCGTGCAACAATGAAAGGAAATGAGAGATCAGACATTGTATTGTAGCCTGGGCTTTCAGTGGGCGTGTGGCGCAACGGATAACGCGTCTGACTACGGATCAGAAGATTCCAGGTTCGAATCCTATTACGCTCGGAATATTCTTTTTGACATTTTGGTTTTGAAAATAAGTAAAATACTAAGGATATAACGAGGACGATTTTGACAATAGCAGTGTCCGATTTTTTCTCCATTACAAATTGTAAAGTGGATCATTTCAATGAGAAAAAGAGGTGAAGTGAACATTTCCGCTCAATAATCACACCTAAAAATAGTGAGGTTAGCACGGGTTGGGTTCGAACCCACGCGGACATACGTCCATTGGTTCTTGGGTCCAACACCTTAACCACTCGGCCACCGTGCTCATGCCTTACAAAGTGGAAAGGTAGAGCTGAGTGTCGGGTAATTGCAAATGCCTAGATATACGCCCTTCAGCCAAAACTATGTCAGTCTTAACATGTAACTTACACATTTCCAAGCCATTTCTCCAAGTACCATGTTGTCCTCGATCTCCTTTGTACCCTACTCTGACTGCAACCTAGAACCACACTTTGTGCTACTGACAGCTGCTCGTATAAAATACTATATTTGTAAGCCAACTGTTAGCATTCTTGATATGTGCATGTTCAACTTCAAGTGCCCTGCCTTACGTTTGGAGCAAGTGGCTGTCGTTTTCTTTTCTTAGATTCCTTTGGAATCCTCCCATCCTTGGTCCTGTAATGTGCTTCTTTGCTGTAGAGTGGCTTTGTTCATAACGTTTGTAATGTGACGGCAGTTCCTTGGTAAATAAGAAGTCCCAGTGATAAAGCAAAGAGCCGTTTGACAAGCCATAAGACGTCCAACTACTTAAGACGATTCCAAGGTGGAATCCTGTCACACTCAAAGCAGTCTTTTGTTTGTTTTGTCATGGAATGTCATCGTCTAGATGAAATGACGTCGGTCAATGCAAACATGTTTGGGCAACATTTAGCACTTGCAGCCGTGCAACAATGAAAGGAAATGAGAGATCAGACATTGTATTGTAGCCTGGGCTTTCAGTGGGCGTGTGGCGCAACGGATAACGCGTCTGACTACGGATCAGAAGATTCCAGGTTCGAATCCTGGCACGCTCGGAATATTCTTTTTGACATTTTGGTTTTGAAAATAAGTAAAATACTAAGGATATAACGAGGAAGATTTTGACAATAGCAGTGTCCGATTTTTTCTCCATTACAAATTGTAAAGTGGATCATTTCAATGAGAAAAAGAGGTGAAGTGAACATTTCCGCTCAATAATCACACCTAAAAATAGTGAGGTTAGCACGGGTTGGGTTCGAACCCCCTCGGACATACGTCCATTGGTTCTTGGGTCCAACACCTTAACCACTCGGCCACCGTGTTCATGCCTTACAAAGTGGAAAGGTAGAGCTGAGTGTCGGGTAATTGCAAATGCCTAGATATACGCCCTTCAGCCAAAACTATGTCAGTCTTAACATGTAACTTACACATTTCCAAGCCATTTCTCCAAGTACCATGTTGTCCTCGATCTCCTTTGTACCCTACTCTGACTGCAACCTAGAACCACACTTTGTGCTACTGACAGCTGCTCGTATAAAATAGTATATTTTTAAGCCAACTGTTAGCATTCTTGATATGTGCATGTTCAACTTCAAGTGCCCTGCCTTACGTTTGGAGCAAGTGGCTGTCGTTTTCTTTTCTTAGATTCCTTTGGAATCCTCCCATCCTTGGTCCTGTAATGTGCTTCTTTGCTGTAGAGTGGATTTGTTCATAACGTTTGTTATGTGACGGCAGTTCCTTGGTAAATAAGAAGTCCCAGTGATAAAGCAAAGAGCCGTTTGACAAGCCATAAGACGTCCAACTACTTAAGACGATTCCAAGGTGGAATCCTATCACACTCAAAGCAGTCTTTTGTTTGTTTTGTCATGGAATGTCATCGTCTGGATGAAATGACGTCGGTCAATGCAAACATGTTTGGGCAACATTTAGCACTTGCAGCCGTGCAACAATGAAAGGAAATGAGAGATCAGACATTGTATTGTAGCCTGGGCTTTCAGTGGGCGTGTGGCGCAACGGATAACGCGTCTGACTACGGATCAGAAGATTCCAGGTTCGAATCCTATTACGCTCGGAATATTCTTTTTGACATTTTGGTTTTGAAAATAAGTAAAATACTAAGGATATAACGAGGACGATTTTGACAATAGCAGTGTCCGATTTTTTCTCCATTACAAATTGTAAAGTGGATCATTTCAATGAGAAAAAGAGGTGAAGTGAACATTTCCGCTCAATAATCACACCTAAAAATAGTGAGGTTAGCACGGGTGGGGTTCGAACCCACGCGGACATACGTCCATTGGATCTTAAGTCCAACGCCTTAACCACTCGACCACCGTGCTCATGCCTTACAAAGTGGAAAGGTAGAGCTGAGTGTCGGGTAATTGCAAATGCCTAGATATACGCCCTTCAGCCAAAACTATGTCAGTCTTAACATGTAACTTACACATTTCCAAGCCATTTCTCCAAGTACCATGTTGTCCTCGATCTCCTTTGTACCCTACTCTGACTGCAACCTAGAACCACACTTTGTGCTACTGACAGCTGCTCGTATAAAATAGTATATTTGTAAGCCAACTGTTAGCATTCTTGATATGTGCATGTTCAACTTCAAGTGCCCTGCCTTACGTTTGGAGCAAGTGGCTGTCGTTTTCTTTTCTTAGATTCCTTTGGAATCCTCCCATCCTTGGTCCTGTAATGTGCTTCTTTGCTGTAGAGTGGCTTTGTTCATAACGTTTGTAATGTGACGGCAGTTCCTTGGTAAATAAGAAGTCCCAGTGATAAAGCAAAGAGCCGTTTGACAAGCCATAAGACGTCCAACTACTTAAGACGATTCCAAGGTGGAATCCTGTCACACTCAAAGCAGTCTTTTGTTTGTTTTGTCATGGAATGTCATCGTCTAGATGAAATGACTTTTGTCAATGCAAACATGTTTGGACACCATTTAGCACTTGCAGCCGTGCAACAATGAAAGGAAATGAGAGATCAGACATTGTATTGTAGCCTGGGCTTTCAGTGGGCGTGTGGCGCAACGGATAACGCGTCTGACTACGGATCAGAAGATTCCAGGTTCGAATCCTGGCACGCTCGGAATATTTTTTTTGACATTTTGGTTTTGAAAATAAGTAAAATACTAAGGATATAACGAGGACGATTTTGACAATAGCAGTGTCCGATTTTTTCTCCATTACAAATTGTAAAGTGGATCATTTCAATGAGAAAAAGAGGTGAAGTGAACATTTCCGCTCAATAATCACACCTAAAAATAGTGAGGTTAGCACGGGTGGGGTTCGAACCCACGCGGACATACGTCCATTGGTTCTTAAGTCCAACACCTTAACCACTCGGCCACCGTGCTCATGCCTTACAAAGTGGAAAGGTAGAGCTGAGTGTCGGGTAATTGCAAATGCCTAGATATACGCCCTTCAGCCAAAACTATGTCAGTCTTAACATGTAACTTACACATTTCCAAGCCATTTCTCCAAGTACCATGTTGTCCTCGATCTCCTTTGTACCCTACTCTGACTGCAACCTAGAACCACACTTTGTGCTACTGACAGCTGCTCGTATAAAATACTATATTTGTAAGCCAACTGTTAACATTCTTGATATGTGCATGTTCAACTTCAAGTGCCCTGCCTTACGTTTGGAGCAAGTCGCTGTCGTTTTCTTTTCTTAGATTCCTTTGGAATCCTCCCATCCTTGGTCCTGTAATGTGCTTCTTTGCTGTAGAGTGGCTTTGTTCATAACGTTTGTTATGTGACGGCAGTTCCTTGGTAAATAAGAAGTCCCAGTGATAAAGCAAAGAGCCGTTTGACAAGCCATAAGACGTCCAACTACTTAAGACGATTCCAAGGTGGAATCCTGTCACACTCAAAGCAGTCTTTTGTTTGTTTTGTCATGGAATGTCATCGTCTAGATGAAATGACGTCGGTCAATGCAAACATGTTTGGGCAACATTTAGCACTTGCAGCCGTGCAACAATGAAAGGAAATGAGAGATCAGACATTGTATTGTAGCCTGGGCTTTCAGTGGGCGTGTGGCGCAACGGATAACGCGTCTGACTACGGATCAGAAGATTCCAGGTTCGAATCCTGGCACGCTCGGAATATTCTTTTTGACATTTTGGTTTTGAAAATAAGTAAAATACTAAGGATATAACGAGGACGATTTTGACAATAGCAGTGTCCGATTTTTTCTCCATTACAAATTGTAAAGTGGATCATTTCAATGAGAAAAAGAGGTGAAGTGAACATTTCCGCTCAATAATCACACCTAAAAATAGTGAGGTTAGCACGGGTTGGGTTCGAACCCCCTCGGACATACGTCCATTGGTTCTTGGGACCAACACCTTAACCACTCGGCCACCGTGCTCATGCCTTACAAAGTGGAAAGGTAGAGCTGAGTGTCGGGTAATTGCAAATGCCTAGATATACGCCCTTCAGCCAAAACTATGTCAGTCTTAACATGTAACTTACACATTTCCAAGCCATTTCTCCAAGTACCATGTTGTCCTCGATCTCCTTTGTACCCTACTCTGACTGCAACCTAGAACCACACTTTGTGCTACTGACAGCTGCTCGTATAAAATACTATATTTGTAAGCCAACTGTTAGCATTCTTGATATGTGCATGTTCAACTTCAAGTGCCCTGCCTTACGTTTGGAGCAAGTGGCTGTCGTTTTCTTTTCTTAGATTCCTTTGGAATCCTCCCATCCTTGGTCCTGTAATGTGCTTCTTTGCTGTAGAGTGGCTTTGTTCATAACGTTTGTAATGTGACGGCAGTTCCTTGGTAAATAAGAAGTCCCAGTGATAAAGCAAAGAGCCGTTTGACAAGCCATAAGACGTCCAACTACTTAAGACGATTCCAAGGTGGAATCCTGTCACACTCAAAGCAGTCTTTTGTTTGTTTTGTCATGGAATGTCATCGTCTAGATGAAATGACGTCGGTCAATGCAAACATGTTTGGGCAACATTTAGCACTTGCAGCCGTGCAACAATGAAAGGAAATGAGAGATCAGACATTGTATTGTAGCCTGGGCTTTCAGTGGGCGTGTGGCGCAACGGATAACGCGTCTGACTACGGATCAGAAGATTCCAGGTTCGAATCCTGGCACGCTCGGAATATTCTTTTTGACATTTTGGTTTTGAAAATAAGTAAAATACTAAGGATATAACGAGGACGATTTTGACAATAGCAGTGTCCGATTTTTTCTCCATTACAAATTGTAAAGTGGATCATTTCAATGAGAAAAAGAGGTGAAGTGAACATTTCCGCTCAATAATCACACCTAAAAATAGTGAGGTTAGCACGGGTTGGGTTCGAACCCACGCGGACATACGTCCATTGGTTCTTGGGTCCAACACCTTAACCACTCGGCCACCGTGCTCATGCCTTACAAAGTGGAAAGGTAGAGCTGAGTGTCGGGTAATTGCAAATGCCTAGATATACGCCCTTCAGCCAAAACTATGTCAGTCTTAACATGTAACTTACACATTTCCAAGCCATTTCTCCAAGTACCATGTTGTCCTCGATCTCCTTTGTACCCTACTCTGACTGCAACCTAGAACCACACTTTGTGCTACTGACAGCTGCTCGTATAAAATACTATATTTGTAAGCCAACTGTTAGCATTCTTGATATGTGCATGTTCAACTTCAAGTGCCCTGCCTTACGTTTGGAGCAAGTGGCTGTCGTTTTCTTTTCTTAGATTCCTTTGGAATCCTCCCATCCTTGGTCCTGTAATGTGCTTCTTTGCTGTAGAGTGGCTTTGTTCATAACGTTTGTAATGTGACGGCAGTTCCTTGGTAAATAAGAAGTCCCAGTGATAAAGCAAAGAGCCGTTTGACAAGCCATAAGACGTCCAACTACTTAAGACGATTCCAAGGTGGAATCCTGTCACACTCAAAGCAGTCTTTTGTTTGTTTTGTCATGGAATGTCATCGTCTAGATGAAATGACGTCGGTCAATGCAAACATGTTTGGGCAACATTTAGCACTTGCAGCCGTGCAACAATGAAAGGAAATGAGAGATCAGACATTGTATTGTAGCCTGGGCTTTCAGTGGGCGTGTGGCGCAACGGATAACGCGTCTGACTACGGATCAGAAGATTCCAGGTTCGAATCCTGGCACGCTCGGAATATTCTTTTTGACATTTTGGTTTTGAAAATAAGTAAAATACTAAGGATATAACGAGGACGATTTTGACAATAGCAGTGTCCGATTTTTTCTCCATTACAAATTGTAAAGTGGATCATTTCAATGAGAAAAAGAGGTGAAGTGAACATTTCCGCTCAATAATCACACCTAAAAATAGTGAGGTTAGCACGGGTTGGGTTCGAACCCACGCGGACATACGTCCATTGGTTCTTGGGTCCAACACCTTAACCACTCGGCCACCGTGTTCATGCCTTACAAAGTGGAAAGGTAGAGCTGAGTGTCGGGTAATTGCAAATGCCTAGATATACGCCCTTCAGCCAAAACTATGTCAGTCTTAACATGTAACTTACACATTTCCAAGCCATTTCTCCAAGTACCATGTTGTCCTCGATCTCCTTTGTACCCTACTCTGACTGCAACCTAGAACCACACTTTGTGCTACTGACAGCTGCTCGTATAAAATAGTATATTTGTAAGCCAACTGTTAGCATTCTTGATATGTGCATGTTCAACTTCAAGTGCCCTGCCTTACGTTTGGAGCAAGTGGCTGTCGTTTTCTTTTCTTAGATTCCTTTGGAATCCTCCCATCCTTGGTCCTGTAATGTGCTTCTTTGCTGTAGAGTGGATTTGTTCATAACGTTTGTTATGTGACGGCAGTTCCTTGGTAAATAAGAAGTCCCAGTGATAAAGCAAAGAGCCGTTTGACAAGCCATAAGACGTCCAACTACTTAAGACGATTCCAAGGTGGAATCCTATCACACTCAAAGCAGTCTTTTGTTTGTTTTGTCATGGAATGTCATCGTCTAGATGAAATGACGTCTGTCAATGCAAACATGTTTGGGCAACATTTAGCACTTGCAGCCGTGCAACAATGAAAGGAAATGAGAGATCAGACATTGTATTGTAGCCTGGGCTTTCAGTGGGCGTGTGGTGCAACGGATAACGCGTCTGACTACGGATCAGAAGATTCCAGGTTCGAATCCTATTACGCTCGAGATAATCTTTTTGACATTTTGGTTTTGAAAATAAGTAAAATACTAAGGATATAACGAGGAAGATTTTGACAATAGCAGTGTCCGATTTTTTCTCCATTACAAATTGTAAAGTGGATCATTTCAATGAGAAAAAGAGGTGAAGTGAACATTTCCGCTTAATAATCACACCTAAAAATAGTGAGGTTAGCACGGGTGGGGTTCGAACCCACGCGGACATACGTCCATTGGATCTTAAGTCCAACGCCTTAACCACTCGGCCACCGTGCTCATGCCTTACAAAGTGGAAAGGTAGAGCTAAGTGTCGGGTAATTGCAAATGCCTAGATATACGCCCTTCAGCCAAAACTATGTCAGTCTTAACATGTAACTTACACATTTCCAAGCCATTTCTCCAAGTACCATGTTGTCCTCGATCTCCTTTGTACCCTACTCTGTCTGCAACCTAGAACCACACTTTGTGCTACTGACAGCTGCTCGTATAAAATAGTATATTTGTAAGCCAACTGTTAGCATTCTTGATATGTGCATGTTCAACTTCAAGTGCCCTGCCTTACGTTTGGAGCAAGTGGCTGTCGTTTTCTTTTCTTAGATTCCTTTGGAATCCTCCCATCCTTGGTCCTGTAATGTGCTTCTTTGCTGTAGAGTGGCTTTGTTCATAACGTTTGTAATGTGACGGCAGTTCCTTGGTAAATAAGAAGTCCCAGTGATAAAGCAAAGAGCCGTTTGACAAGCCATAAGACGTCCAACTACTTAAGACGATTCCAAGGTGGAATGCTGTCACACTCAAAGCAGTCTTTTGTTTGTTTTGTCATGGAATGTCATCGTCTAGATGAAATGACGTCGGTCAATGCAAACATGTTTGGGCAACATTTAGCACTTGCAGCCGTGCAACAATGAAAGGAAATGAGAGATCAGACATTGTATTGTAGCCTGGGCTTTCAGTGGGCGTGTGGCGCAACGGATAACGCGTCTGACTACGGATCAGAAGATTCCAGGTTCGAATCCTGGCACGCTCGGAATATTCTTTTTGACATTTTGGTTTTGAAAATAAGTAAAATACTAAGGATATAACGAGGACGATTTTGACAATAGCAGTGTCCGATTTTTTCTCCATTACAAATTGTAAAGTGGATCATTTTAATGAGAAAAAGAGGTGAAGTGAACATTTCCGCTCAATAATCACACCTAAAAATAGTGAGGTTAGCACGGGTGGGGTTCGAACCCACGCGGACATACGTCCATTGGTTCTTGGGTCCAACACCTTAACCACTCGGCCACCGTGCTCATGCCTTACAAAGTGGAAAGGTAGAGCTGAGTGTCGGGTAATTGCAAATGCCTAGATATACGCCCTTCAGCCAAAACTATGTCAGTCTTAACATGTAACTTACACATTTCCAAGCCATTTCTCCAAGTACCATGTTGTCCTCGATCTCCTTTGTACCCTACTCTGACTGCAACCTAGAACCACACTTTGTGCTACTGACAGCTGCTCGTATAAAATAGTATATTTGTAAGCCAACTGTTAGCATTCTTGATATGTGCATGTTCAACTTCAAGTGCCCTGCCTTACGTTTGGAGCAAGTGGCTGTCGTTTTCTTTTCTTAGATTCCTTTGGAATCCTCCCATCCTTGGTCCTGTAATGTGCTTCTTTGCTGTAGAGTGGATTTGTTCATAACGTTTGTTATGTGACGGCAGTTCCTTGGTAAATAAGAAGTCCCAGTGATAAAGCAAAGAGCCGTTTGACAAGCCATAAGACGTCCAACTACTTAAGACGATTCCAAGGTGGAATCCTATCACACTCAAAGCAGTCTTTTGTTTGTTTTGTCATGGAATGTCATGGTCTAGATGAAATGACGTCGGTCAATGCAAACATGTTTGGGCAACATTTAGCACTTGCAGCCGTGCAACAATGAAAGGAAATGAGAGATCAGACATTGTATTGTAGCCTGGGCTTTCAGTGGGCGTGTGGTGCAACGGATAACGCGTCTGACTACGGATCAGAAGAATCCAGGTTCGAATCCTATTACGCTCGGGATAATCTTTTTGACATTTTGGTTTTGAAAATAAGTAAAATACTAAGGATATAACGAGGAAGATTTTGACAATAGCAGTGTCCGATTTTTTCTCCATTACAAATTGTAAAGTGGATCATTTCAATGAGAAAAAGAGGTGAAGTGAACATTTCCGCTCAATAATCACACCTAAAAATAGTGAGGTTAGCACGGGTGGGGTTCGAACCCACGCGGACATACGTCCATTGGATCTTAAGTCCAACGCCTTAACCACTCGGCCACCGTGCTCATGCCTTACAAAGTGGAAAGGTAGAGCTAAGTGTCGGGTAATTGCAAATGCCTAGATATACGCCCTTCAGCCAAAACTATGTCAGTCTTAACATGTAACTTACACATTTCCAAGCCATTTCTCCAAGTACCATGTTGTCCTCGATCTCCTTTGTACCCTACTCTGACTGCAACCTAGAACCACACTTTGTGCTACTGACAGCTGTTCGTATAAAATACTATATTTGTAAGCCAACTGTTAGCATTCTTGATATGTGCATGTTCAACTTCAAGTGCCCTGCCTTACGTTTGGAGCAAGTGGCTGTCGTTTTCTTCTCTTAGATTCCTTTGGAATCCTCCCATCCTTGGTCCTGTAATGTGCTTCTTTGCTGTAGAGTGGCTTTGTTCATAACGTTTGTAATGTGACGGCATTTCCTTGGTAAATAAGAAGTCCCAGTGATAAAGCAAAGAGCCGTTTGACAAGCCATAAGACGTCCAACTACTTAAGACGATTCCAAGGTGGAATCCTGTCACACTCAAAGCAGTCTTTTGTTTGTTTTGTCATGGAATGTCATCGTCTAGATGAAATGACGTCGGTCAATGCAAACATGTTTGGGCAACATTAAGCACTTGCAGCCGTGCAACAATGAAAGGAAATGAGAGATCAGACATTGTATTGTAGCCTGGGCTTTCAGTGGGCGTGTGGCGCAACGGATAACGCGTCTGACTACGGATCAGAAGATTCCAGATTCGAATCCTGCCACGCTCGGAATATTCTTTTTGACATTTTGGTTTTGAAAATAAGTAAAATACTAAGGATATAACGAGGACGATTTTGACAATAGCAGTGTCCGATTTTTTCTCCATTACAAATTGTAAAGTGGATCATTTCAATGAGAAAAAGAGGTGAAGTGAACATTTCCGCTCAATAATCACACCTAAAAATAGTGAGGTTAGCACGGGTGGGGTTCGAACCCACGCGGACATACGTCCATTGCATCTTAAGTCCAACACCTTAACCACTCGGCCACCGTGCTCATGCCTTACAAAGTGGAAAGGTAGAGCTGAGTGTCGGGTAATTGCAAATGCCTAGATATACGCCCTTCAGCCAAAACTATGTCAGTCTTAACATGTAACTTACACATTTCCAAGCCATTTCTCCAAGTACCATGTTGTCCTCGATCTCCTTTGTACCCTACTCTGACTGCAACCTAGAACCACACTTTGTGCTACTGACAGCTGCTCGTATAAAATACTATATTTGTAAGCCAACTGTTAGCATTCTTGATATGTGCATGTTCAACTTCAAGTGCCCTGCCTTACGTTTGGAGCAAGTGGCTGTCGTTTTTTCTCTTAGATTCCTTTGGAATCCTCCCATCCTTGGTCCTGTAATGTGCTTCTTTGCTGTAGAGTGGCTTTGTTCATAACGTTTGTAATGTGACGGCAGTTCCTTGGTAAATAAGAAGTCCCAGTGATAAAGCAAAGAGCCGTTTGACAAGCCATAAGACGTCCAACTACTTAAGACGATTCCAAGGTGGAATCCTGTCACACTCAAAGCAGTCTTTTGTTTGTTTTGTCATGGAATGTCATCGTCTAGATGAAATGACGTCGGTCAAGGCAAACATGTTTGGGCAACATTTAGCACTTGCAGCCGTGCAACAATGAAAGGAAATGAGAGATCAGACATTGTATTGTAGCCTGGGCTTTCAGTGGGCGTGTGGCGCAACGGATAACGCGTCTGACTACGGATCAGAAGATTCCAGATTCGAATCCTGGCACGCTCGGAATATTCTTTTTGACATTTTGGTTTTGAAAATAAGTAAAATACTAAGGATATAACGAGGACGATTTTGACAATAGCAGTGTCCGATTTTTTCTCCATTACAAATTGTAAAGTGGATCATTTCAATGAGAAAAAGAGGTGAAGTGAACATTTCCGCTCAATAATCACACCTAAAAATAGTGAGGTTAGCACGGGTGGGGTTCGAACCCAAGCGGACATACGTCCATTGGTTCTTAAGTCCAACACCTTAACCACTCGGCCACCGTGCTCATGCCTTACAAAGTGGAAAGGTAGAGCTAAGTGTCGGGTAATTGCAAATGCCTAGATATACGCCCTTCAGCCAAAACTATGTCAGTCTTAACATGTAACTTACACATTTCCAAGCCATTTCTCCAAGTACCATGTTGTCCTCGATCTCCTTTGTACCCTACTCTGACTGCAACCTAGAACCACACTTTGTGCTACTGACAGCTGCTCGTATAAAATACTATATTTGTAAGCCAACTGTTAGCATTCTTGATATGTGCATGTTCAACTTCAAGTGCCCTGCCTTACGTTTGGAGCAAGTGGCTGTCGTTTTCTTTTCTTAGATTCCTTTGGAATCCTCCCATTCTTGGTCCTGCAATGTGCTTCTTTGCTGTAGAGTGGCTTTGTTCATAACGTTTGTAATGTGACGGCAGTTCCTTGGTAAATAAGAAGTCCCAGTGATAAAGCAAAGAGCCGTTTGACAAGCCATAAGACGTCCAACTACTTAAGACGATTCCAAGGTGGAATCCTGTCACACTCAAAGCAGTCTTTTGTTTGTTTTGTCATGGAATGTCATCGTCTAGATGAAATGACGTCGGTCAATGCAAACATGTTTGGGCAACATTTAGCACTTGCAGCCGTGCAACAATGAAAGGAAATGAGAGATCAGACATTGTATTGTAGCCTGGGCTTTCAGTGGGCGTGTGGCGCAACGGATAACGCGTCTGACTACGGATCAGAAGATTCCAGGTTCGAATCCTGGCACGCTCGGAATATTCTTTTTGACATTTTGGTTTTGAAAATAAGTAAAATACTAAGGATATAACGAGGACGATTTTGACAATAGCAGTGTCCGATTTTTTCTCCATTACAAATTGTAAAGTGGATCATTTCAATGAGAAAAAGAGGTGAAGTGAACATTTCCGCTCAATAATCACACCTAAAAATAGTGAGGTTAGCACGGGTGGGGTTCGAACCCACGCGGACATACGTCCATTGCATCTTAAGTCCAACACCTTAACCACTCGGCCACCGTGCTCATGCCTTACAAAGTGGAAAGGTAGAGCTGAGTGTCGGGTAATTGCAAATGCCTAGATATACGCCCTTCAGCCAAAACTATGTCAGTCTTAACATGTAACTTACACATTTCCAAGCCATTTCTCCAAGTACCATGTTGTCCTCGATCTCCTTTGTACCCTACTCTGACTGCAACCTAGAACCACACTTTGTGCTACTGACAGCTGCTCGTATAAAATACTATATTTGTAAGCCAACTGTTAGCATTCTTGATATGTGCATGTTCAACTTCAAGTGCCCTGCCTTACGTTTGGAGCAAGTGGCTGTCGTTTTCTTTTCTTAGATTCCTTTGGAATCCTCCCATTCTTGGTCCTGCAATGTGCTTCTTTGCTGTAGAGTGGCTTTGTTCATAACGTTTGTAATGTGACGGCAGTTCCTTGGTAAATAAGAAGTCCCAGTGATAAAGCAAAGAGCCGTTTGACAAGCCATAAGACGTCCAACTACTTAAGACGATTCCAAGGTGGAATCCTGTCACACTCAAAGCAGTCTTTTGTTTGTTTTGTCATGGAATGTCATCGTCTAGATGAAATGACGTCGGTCAATGCAAACATGTTTGGGCAACATTTAGCACTTGCAGCCGTGCAACAATGAAAGGAAATGAGAGATCAGACATTGTATTGTAGCCTGGGCTTTCAGTGGGCGTGTGGCGCAACGGATAACGCGTCTGACTACGGATCAGAAGATTCCAGATTCGAATCCTGGCACGCTCGGAATATTCTTTTTGACATTTTGGTTTTGAAAATAAGTAAAATACTAAGGATATAACGAGGACGATTTTGACAATAGCAGTGTCCGATTTTTTCTCCATTACAAATTGTAAAGTGGATCATTTCAATGAGAAAAAGAGGTGAAGTGAACATTTCCGCTCAATAATCACACCTAAAAATAGTGAGGTTAGCACGGGTGGGGTTCGAACCCACGCGGACATACGTCCATTGGATCTTAAGTCCACCACCTAAACCACTCGGCCACCGTGCTCATGCCTTACAAAGTGGAAAGGTAGAGCTGAGTGTCGGGTAATTGCAAATGCCTAGATATACGCCCTTCAGCCAAAACTATGTCAGTCTTAACATGTAACTTACACATTTCCAAGCCATTTCTCCAAGTACCATGTTGTCCTCGATCTCCTTTGTACCCTACTCTGACTGCAACCTAGAACCACACTTTGTGCTACTGACAGCTGCTCGTATAAAATACTATATTTGTAAGCCAACTGTTAGCATTCTTGATATGTGCATGTTCAACTTCAAGTGCCCTGCCTTACGTTTGGAGCAAGTGGCTGTCGTTTTCTTTTCTTAGATTCCTTTGGAATCCTCCCATCCTTGGTCCTGTAATGTGCTTCTTTGCTGTAGAGTGGCTTTGTTCATAACGTTTGTTATGTGACGGCAGTTCCTTGGTAAATAAGAAGTCCCAGTGATAAAGCAAAGAGCCGTTTGACAAGCCATAAGACGTCCAACTACTTAAGACGATTCCAAGGTGGAATCCTGTCACACTCAAAGCAGTCTTTTGTTTGTTTTGTCATGGAATGTCATCGTCTAGATGAAATGACGTCGGTCAATGCAAACATGTTTGGGCAACATTTAGCACTTGCAGCCGTGCAACAATGAAAGGAAATGAGAGATCAGACATTGTATTGTAGCCTGGGCTTTCAGTGGGCGTGTGGCGCAACGGATAACGCGTCTGACTACGGATCAGAAGATTCCAGATTCGAATCCTGGCACGCTCGGAATATTCTTTTTGACATTTTGGTTTTGAAAATAAGTAAAATACTAAGGATATAACGAGGACGATTTTGACAATAGCAGTGTCCGATTTTTTCTCCATTACAAATTGTAAAGTGGATCATTTCAATGAGAAAAAGAGGTGAAGTGAACATTTCCGCTCAATAATCACACCTAAAAATAGTGAGGTTAGCACGGGTGGGGTTCGAACCCACGCGGACATACGTCCATTGCATCTTAAGTCCAACACCTTAACCACTCGGCCACCGTGCTCATGCCTTACAAAGTGGAAAGGTAGAGCTGAGTGTCGGGTAATTGCAAATGCCTAGATATACGCCCTTCAGCCAAAACTATGTCAGTCTTAACATGTAACTTACACATTTCCAAGCCATTTCTCCAAGTACCATGTTGTCCTCGATCTCCTTTGTACCCTACTCTGACTGCAACCTAGAACCACACTTTGTGCTACTGACAGCTGCTCGTATAAAATACTATATTTGTAAGCCAACTGTTAGCATTCTTGATATGTGCATGTTCAACTTCAAGTGCCCTGCCTTACGTTTGGAGCAAGTGGCTGTCGTTTTCTTTTCTTAGATTCCTTTGGAATCCTCCCATTCTTGGTCCTGCAATGTGCTTCTTTGCTGTAGAGTGGCTTTGTTCATAACGTTTGTAATGTGACGGCAGTTCCTTGGTAAATAAGAAGTCCCAGTGATAAAGCAAAGAGCCGTTTGACAAGCCATAAGACGTCCAACTACTTAAGACGATTCCAAGGTGGAATCCTGTCACACTCAAAGCAGTCTTTTGTTTGTTTTGTCATGGAATGTCATCGTCTAGATGAAATGACGTCGGTCAATGCAAACATGTTTGGGCAACATTTAGCACTTGCAGCCGTGCAACAATGAAAGGAAATGAGAGATCAGACATTGTATTGTAGCCTGGGCTTTCAGTGGGCGTGTGGCGCAACGGATAACGCGTCTGACTACGGATCAGAAGATTCCAGATTCGAATCCTGGCACGCTCGGAATATTCTTTTTGACATTTTGGTTTTGAAAATAAGTAAAATACTAAGGATATAACGAGGACGATTTTGACAATAGCAGTGTCCGATTTTTTCTCCATTACAAATTGTAAAGTGGATCATTTCAATGAGAAAAAGAGGTGAAGTGAACATTTCCGCTCAATAATCACACCTAAAAATAGTGAGGTTAGCACGGGTGGGGTTCGAACCCACGCGGACATACGTCCATTGGATCTTAAGTCCACCACTTTAACCACTCGGCCACCGTGCTCATGCCTTACAAAGTGGAAAGGTAGAGCTGAGTGTCGGGTAATTGCAAATGCCTAGATATACGCCCTTCAGCCAAAACTATGTCAGTCTTAACATGTAACTTACACATTTCCAAGCCATTTCTCCAAGTACCATGTTGTCCTCGATCTCCTTTGTACCCTACTCTGACTGCAACCTAGAACCACACTTTGTGCTACTGACAGCTGCTCGTATAAAATACTATATTTGTAAGCCAACTGTTAGCATTCTTGATATGTGCATGTTCAACTTCAAGTGCCCTGCCTTACGTTTGGAGCAAGTGGCTGTCGTTTTCTTTTCTTAGATTCCTTTGGAATCCTCCCATTCTTGGTCCTGTAATGTGCTTCTTTGCTGTAGAGTGGCTTTGTTCATAACGTTTGTAATGTGACGGCAGTTCCTTGGTAAATAAGAAGTCCCAGTGATAAAGCAAAGAGCCGTTTGACAAGCCATAAGACGTCCAACTACTTAAGACGATTCCAAGGTGGAATCCTGTCACACTCAAAGCAGTCTTTTGTTTGTTTTGTCATGGAATGTCATCGTCTAGATGAAATGACGTCGGTCAATGCAAACATGTTTGGGCAACATTTAGCACTTGCAGCCGTGCAACAATGAAAGGAAATGAGAGATCAGACATTGTATTGTAGCCTGGGCTTTCAGTGGGCGTGTGGCGCAACGGATAACGCGTCTGACTACGGATCAGAAGATTCCAGGTTCGAATCCTGGCACGCTCGGAATATTCTTTTTGACATTTTGGTTTTGAAAATAAGTAAAATACTAAGGATATAACGAGGACGATTTTGACAATAGCAGTGTCCGATTTTTTCTCCATTACAAATTGTAAAGTGGATCATTTCAATGAGAAAAAGAGGTGAAGTGAACATTTCCGCTCAATAATCACACCTAAAAATAGTGAGGTTAGCACGGGTGGGGTTCGAACCCACGCGGACATACGTCCATTGCATCTTAAGTCCAACACCATAACCACTCGGCCACCGTGCTCATGCCTTACAAAGTGGAAAGGTAGAGCTGAGTGTCGGGTAATTGCAAATGCCTAGATATACGCCCTTCAGCCAAAACTATGTCAGTCTTAACATGTAACTTACACATTTCCAAGCCATTTCTCCAAGTACCATGTTGTCCTCGATCTCCTTTGTACCCTACTCTGACTGCAACCTAGAACCACACTTTGTGCTACTGACAGCTGCTCGTATAAAATACTATATTTGTAAGCCAACTGTTAGCATTCTTGATATGTGCATGTTCAACTTCAAGTGCCCTGCCTTACGTTTGGAGCAAGTGGCTGTCGTTTTCTTTTCTTAGATTCCTTTGGAATCCTCCCATTCTTGGTCCTGCAATGTGCTTCTTTGCTGTAGAGTGGCTTTGTTCATAACGTTTGTAATGTGACGGCAGTTCCTTGGTAAATAAGAAGTCCCAGTGATAAAGCAAAGAGCCGTTTGACAAGCCATAAGACGTCCAACTACTTAAGACGATTCCAAGGTGGAATCCTGTCACACTCAAAGCAGTCTTTTGTTTGTTTTGTCATGGAATGTCATCGTCTAGATGAAATGACGTCGGTCAATGCAAACATGTTTGGGCAACATTTAGCACTTGCGGCCGTGCAACAATGAAAGGAAATGAGAGATCAGACATTGTATTGTAGCCTGGGCTTTCAGTGGGCGTGTGGCGCAACGGATAACGCGTCTGACTACGGATCAGAAGATTCCAGATTCGAATCCTGGCACGCTCGGAATATTCTTTTTGACATTTTGGTTTTGAAAATAAGTAAAATACTAAGAATATAACGAGGACGACTTTGACAATAGCAGTGTCCGATTTTTTCTCCATTACAAATTGTAAAGTGGATCATTTCAATGAGAAAAAGAGGTGAAGTGAACATTTCCGCTCAATAATCACACCTAAAAATAGTGAGGTTAGCACGGGTGGGGTTCGAACCCACGCGGACATACGTCCATTGGATCTTAAGTCCACCACCTTAACCACTCGGCCACCGTGCTCATGCCTTACAAAGTGGAAAGGTAGAGCTGAGTGTCGGGTAATTGCAAATGCCTAGATATACGCCCTTCAGCCAAAACTATGTCAGTCTTAACATGTAACTTACACATTTCCAAGCCATTTCTCCAAGTACCATGTTGTCCTCGATCTCCTTTGTACCCTACTCTGACTGCAACCTAGAACCACACTTTGTGCTACTGACAGCTGCTCGTATAAAATACTATATTTGTAAGCCAACTGTTAGCATTCTTGATATGTGCATGTTCAACTTCAAGTGCCCTGCCTTACGTTTGGAGCAAGTGGCTGTCGTTTTCTTTTCTTAGATTCCTTTGGAATCCTCACATTCTTGGTCCTGTAATGTGCTTCTTTGCTGTAGAGTGGCTTTGTTCATAACGTTTGTAATGTGACGGCAGTTCCTTGGTAAATAAGAAGTCCCAGTGATAAAGCAAAGAGCCGTTTGACAAGCCATAAGACGTCCAACTACTTAAGACGATTCCAAGGTGGAATCCTGTCACACTCAAAGCAGTCTTTTGTTTGTTTTGTCATGGAATGTCATCGTCTAGATGAAATGACGTCGGTCAATGCAAACATGTTTGGGCAACATTTAGCACTTGCAGCCGTGCAACAATGAAAGGAAATGAGAGATCAGACATTGTATTGTAGCCTGGGCTTTCAGTGGGCGTGTGGCGCAGCGGATAACGCGTCTGACTACGGATCAGAAGATTCCAGGTTCGAATCCTGGCACGCTCGGAATATTCTTTTTGACATTTTGGTTTTGAAAATAAGTAAAATACTAAGGATATAACGAGGAAGCAATTGACAATAGCAGTGTCCGATTTTTTCTCCATAACAAATTGTAAAGTGGATCATTTCAATGAGAAAAAGAGGTGAAGTGAACATTTCCGCTCAATAATCACACCTAAAAATAGTGAGGTTAGCACGGGTGGGGTTCGAACCCACGCGGACATACGTCCATTGGATCTTAAGTCCACCACCTTAACCACTCGGCCACCGTGCTCATGCCTTACAAAGTGGAAAGGTAGAGCTGAGTGTCGGGTAATTGCAAATGCCTAGATATACGCCCTTCAGCCAAAACTATGTCAGTCTTAACATGTAACTTACACATTTCCAAGCCATTTCTCCAAGTACCATGTTGTCCTCGATCTCCTTTGTACCCTACTCTGACTGCAACCTAGAACCACACTTTGTGCTACTGACAGCTGCTCGTATAAAATACTATATTTGTAAGCCAACTGTTAGCATTCTTGATATGTGCATGTTCAACTTCAAGTGCCCTGCCTTACGTTTGGAGCAAGTGGCTGTCGTTTTCTTTTCTTAGATTCCTTTGGAATCCTCCCATTCTTGGTCCTGTAATGTGCTTCTTTGCTGTAGAGTGGCTTTGTTCATAACGTTTGTAATGTGACGGCAGTTCCTTGGTAAATAAGAAGTCCCAGTGATAAAGCAAAGAGCCGTTTGACAAGCCATAAGACGTCCAACTACTTAAGACGATTCCAAGGTGGAATCCTGTCACACTCAAAGCAGTCTTTTGTTTGTTTTGTCATGGAATGTCATCGTCTAGATGAAATGACGTCGGTCAATGCAAACATGTTTGGGCAACATTTAGCACTTGCAGCCGTGCAACAATGAAAGGAAATGAGAGATCAGACATTGTATTGTAGCCTGGGCTTTCAGTGGGCGTGTGGCGCAACGGATAACGCGTCTGACTACGGATCAGAAGATTCCAGATTCGAATCCTGGCACGCTCGGAATATTCTTTTTGACATTTTGGTTTTGAAAATAAGTAAAATACTAAGGATATAACGAGGACGATTTTGACAATAGCAGTGTCCGATTTTTTCTCCATTACAAATTGTAAAGTGGATCATTTCAATGAGAAAAAGAGGTGAAGTGAACATTTCCGCTCAATAATCACACCTAAAAATAGTGAGGTTAGCACGGGTGGGGTTCGAACCCACGCGGACATACGTCCATTGCATCTTAAGTCCAACACCTTAACCACTCGGCCACCGTGCTCATGCCTTACAAAGTGGAAAGGTAGAGCTGAGTGTCGGGTAATTGCAAATGCCTAGATATACGCCCTTCAGCCAAAACTATGTCAGTCTTAACATGTAACTTACACATTTCCAAGCCATTTCTCCAAGTACCATGTTGTCCTCGATCTCCTTTGTACCCTACTCTGACTGCAACCTAGAACCACACTTTGTGCTACTGACAGCTGCTCGTATAAAATACTATATTTGTAAGCCAACTGTTAGCATTCTTGATATGTGCATGTTCAACTTCAAGTGCCCTGCCTTACGTTTGGAGCAAGTGGCTGTCGTTTTCTTTTCTTAGATTCCTTTGGAATCCTCCCATTCTTGGTCCTGCAATGTGCTTCTTTGCTGTAGAGTGGCTTTGTTCATAACGTTTGTAATGTGACGGCAGTTCCTTGGTAAATAAGAAGTCCCAGTGATAAAGCAAAGAGCCGTTTGACAAGCCATAAGACGTCCAACTACTTAAGACGATTCCAAGGTGGAATCCTGTCACACTCAAAGCAGTCTTTTGTTTGTTTTGTCATGGAATGTCATCGTCTAGATGAAATGACGTCGGTCAATGCAAACATGTTTGGGCAACATTTAGCACTTGCAGCCGTGCAACAATGAAAGGAAATGAGAGATCAGACATTGTATTGTAGCCTGGGCTTTCAGTGGGCGTGTGGCGCAACGGATAACGCGTCTGACTACGGATCAGAAGATTCCAGATTCGAATCCTGGCACGCTCGGAATATTCTTTTTGACATTTTGGTTTTGAAAATAAGTAAAATACTAAGGATATAACGAGGACGATTTTGACAATAGCAGTGTCCGATTTTTTCTCCATTACAAATTGTAAAGTGGATCATTTCAATGAGAAAAAGAGGTGAAGTGAACATTTCCGCTCAATAATCACACCTAAAAATAGTGAGGTTAGCACGGGTGGGGTTCGAACCCACGCGGACATACGTCCATTGGATCTTAAGTCCACCACTTTAACCACTCGGCCACCGTGCTCATGCCTTACAAAGTGGAAAGGTAGAGCTGAGTGTCGGGTAATTGCAAATGCCTAGATATACGCCCTTCAGCCAAAACTATGTCAGTCTTAACATGTAACTTACACATTTCCAAGCCATTTCTCCAAGTACCATGTTGTCCTCGATCTCCTTTGTACCCTACTCTGACTGCAACCTAGAACCACACTTTGTGCTACTGACAGCTGCTCGTATAAAATACTATATTTGTAAGCCAACTGTTAGAATTCTTGATATGTGCATGTTCAACTTCAAGTGCCCTGCCTTACGTTTGGAGCAAGTGGCTGTCGTTTTCTTTTCTTAGATTCCTTTGGAATCCTCCCATTCTTGGTCCTGCAATGTGCTTCTTTGCTGTAGAGTGGCTTTGTTCATAACGTTTGTAATGTGACGGCAGTTCCTTGGTAAATAAGAAGTCCCAGTGATAAAGCAAAGAGCCGTTTGACAAGCCATAAGACGTCCAACTACTTAAGACGATTCCAAGGTGGAATCCTGTCACACTCAAAGCAGTCTTTTGTTTGTTTTGTCATGGAATGTCATCGTCTAGATGAAATGACGTCGGTCAATGCAAACATGTTTGGGCAACATTTAGCACTTGCGGCCGTGCAACAATGAAAGGAAATGAGAGATCAGACATTGTATTGTAGCCTGGGCTTTCAGTGGGCGTGTGGCGCAACGGATAACGCGTCTGACTACGGATCAGAAGATTCCAGATTCGAATCCTGGCACGCTCGGAATATTCTTTTTGACATTTTGGTTTTGAAAATAAGTAAAATACTAAGAATATAACGAGGACGACTTTGACAATAGCAGTGTCCGATTTTTTCTCCATTACAAATTGTAAAGTGGATCATTTCAATGAGAAAAAGAGGTGAAGTGAACATTTCCGCTCAATAATCACACCTAAAAATAGTGAGGTTAGCACGGGTGGGGTTCGAACCCACGCGGACATACGTCCATTGGATCTTAAGTCCACCACCTTAACCACTCGGCCACCGTGCTCATGCCTTACAAAGTGGAAAGGTAGAGCTGAGTGTCGGGTAATTGCAAATGCCTAGATATACGCCCTTCAGCCAAAACTATGTCAGTCTTAACATGTAACTTACACATTTCCAAGCCATTTCTCCAAGTACCATGTTGTCCTCGATCTCCTTTGTACCCTACTCTGACTGCAACCTAGAACCACACTTTGTGCTACTGACAGCTGCTCGTATAAAATACTATATTTGTAAGCCAACTGTTAGCATTCTTGATATGTGCATGTTCAACTTCAAGTGCCCTGCCTTACGTTTGGAGCAAGTGGCTGTCGTTTTCTTTTCTTAGATTCCTTTGGAATCCTCACATTCTTGGTCCTGTAATGTGCTTCTTTGCTGTAGAGTGGCTTTGTTCATAACGTTTGTAATGTGACGGCAGTTCCTTGGTAAATAAGAAGTCCCAGTGATAAAGCAAAGAGCCGTTTGACAAGCCATAAGACGTCCAACTACTTAAGACGATTCCAAGGTGGAATCCTGTCACACTCAAAGCAGTCTTTTGTTTGTTTTGTCATGGAATGTCATCGTCTAGATGAAATGACGTCGGTCAATGCAAACATGTTTGGGCAACATTTAGCACTTGCAGCCGTGCAACAATGAAAGGAAATGAGAGATCAGACATTGTATTGTAGCCTGGGCTTTCAGTGGGCGTGTGGCGCAACGGATAACGCGTCTGACTACGGATCAGAAGATTCCAGGTTCGAATCCTGGCACGCTCGGAATATTCTTTTTGACATTTTGGTTTTGAAAATAAGTAAAATACTAAGGATATAACGAGGACGATTTTGACAATAGCAGTGTCCGATTTTTTCTCCATAACAAATTGTAAAGTGGATCATTTCAATGAGAAAAAGAGGTGAAGTGAACATTTCCGCTCAATAATCACACCTAAAAATAGTGAGGTTAGCACGGGTGGGGTTCGAACCCACGCGGACATACGTCCATTGGATCTTAAGTCCACCACCTTAACCACTCGGCCACCGTGCTCATGCCTTACAAAGTGGAAAGGTAGAGCTGAGTGTCGGGTAATTGCAAATGCCTAGATATACGCCCTTCAGCCAAAACTATGTCAGTCTTAACATGTAACTTACACATTTCCAAGCCATTTCTCCAAGTACCATGTTGTCCTCGATCTCCTTTGTACCCTACTCTGACTGCAACCTAGAACCACACTTTGTGCTACTGACAGCTGCTCGTATAAAATACTATATTTGTAAGCCAACTGTTAGCATTCTTGATATGTGCATGTTCAACTTCAAGTGCCCTGCCTTACGTTTGGAGCAAGTGGCTGTCGTTTTCTTTTCTTAGATTCCTTTGGAATCCTCCCATTCTTGGTCCTGTAATGTGCTTCTTTGCTGTAGAGTGGCTTTGTTCATAACGTTTGTAATGTGACGGCAGTTCCTTGGTAAATAAGAAGTCCCAGTGATAAAGCAAAGAGCCGTTTGACAAGCCATAAGACGTCCAACTACTTAAGACGATTCCAAGGTGGAATCCTGTCACACTCAAAGCAGTCTTTTGTTTGTTTTGTCATGGAATGTCATCGTCTAGATGAAATGACGTCGGTCAATGCAAACATGTTTGGGCAACATTTAGCACTTGCAGCCGTGCAACAATGAAAGGAAATGAGAGATCAGACATTGTATTGTAGCCTGGGCTTTCAGTGGGCGTGTGGCGCAACGGATAACGCGTCTGACTACGGATCAGAAGATTCCAGATTCGAATCCTGGCACGCTCGGAATATTCTTTTTGACATTTTGGTTTTGAAAATAAGTAAAATGCTAAGGATATAACGAGGACGATTTTGACAATAGCAGTGTCCGATTTTTTCTCCATTACAAATTGTAAAGTGGATCATTTCAATGAGAAAAAGAGGTGAAGTGAACATTTCCGCTCAATAATCACACCTAAAAATAGTGAGGTTAGCACGGGTGGGGTTCGAACCCACGCGGACATACGTCCATTGGATCTTAAGTCCACCACCTTAACCACTCAGCCACCGTGCTCATGCCTTACAAAGTGGAAAGGTAGAGCTGAGTGTCGGGTAATTGCAAATGCCTAGATATACGCCCTTCAGCCAAAACTATGTCAGTCTTAACATGTAACTTACACATTTCCAAGCCATTTCTCCAAGTACCATGTTGTCCTCGATCTCCTTTGTACCCTACTCTGACTGCAACCTAGAACCACACTTTGTGCTACTGACAGCTGCTCGTATAAAATACTATATTTGTAAGCCAACTGTTAGCATTCTTGATATGTGCATGTTCAACTTCAAGTGCCCTGCCTTACGTTTGGAGCAAGTGGCTGTCGTTTTCTTTTCTTAGATTCCTTTGGAATCCTCCCATCCTTGGTCCTGTAATGTGCTTCTTTGCTGTAGAGTGGCTTTGTTCATAACGTTTGTAATGTGACGGCAGTTCCTTGGTAAATAAGAAGTCCCAGTGATAAAGCAAAGAGCCGTTTGACAAGCCATAAGACGTCTAACTACTTAAGACGATTCCAAGGTGGAATCCTGTCACACTCAAAGCAGTCTTTTGTTTGTTTTGTCATGGAATGTCATCGTCTAGATGAAATGACGTCGGTCAATGCAAACATGTTTGGGCAACATTTAGCACTTGCAGCCGTGCAACAATGAAAGGAAATGAGAGATCAGACATTGTATTGTAGCCTGGGCTTTCAGTGGGCGTGTGGCGCAACGGATAACGCGTCTGACTACGGATCAGAAGATTCCAGGTTCGAATCCTGGCACGCTCGGAATATTCTTTTTGACATTTTGGTTTTGAAAATAAGTAAAATACTAAGGATATAACGAGGACGATTTTGACAATAGCAGTGTCCGATTTTTTCTCCATTACAAATTGTAAAGTGGATCATTTCAATGAGAAAAAGAGGTGAAGTGAACATTTCCGCTCAATAATCACACCTAAAAACAGTGAGGTTAGCACGGGTGGGGTTCGAACCCACGCGGACATACGTCCATTGGATCTTAAGTCCAACGCCTTAACCACTCGGCCACCGTGCTCATGCCTTACAAAGTGGAAAGGTAGAGCTAAGTGTCGGGTAATTGCAAATGCCTAGATATACGCCCTTCAGCCAAAACTATGTCAGTCTTAACATGTAACTTACACATTTCCAAGCCATTTCTCCAAGTACCATGTTGTCCTCGATCTCCTTTGTACCCTACTCTGACTGCAACCTAGAACCACACTTTGTGCTACTGACAGCTGCTCGTATAAAATACTATATTTGTAAGCCAACTGTTAGCATTCTTGATATGTGCATGTTCAACTTCAAGTGCCCTGCCTTACGTTTGGAGCAAGTGGCTGTCGTTTTCTTTTCTTAGATTCCTTTGGAATCCTCACATCCTTGGTCCTGTAATGTGCTTCTTTGCTGTAGAGTGGCTTTGTTCATAACGTTTGTAATGTGACGGCAGTTCCTTGGTAAATAAGAAGTCCCAGTGATAAAGCAAAGAGCCGTTTGACAAGCCATAAGACGTCCAACTACTTAAGACGATTCCAAGGTGGAATCCTGTCACACTCAAAGCAGTCTTTTGTTTGTTTTGTCATGGAATGTCATCGTCTAGATGAAATGACGTCGGTCAATGCAAACATGTTTGGGCAACATTTAGCACTTGCAGCCGTGCAACAATGAAAGGAAATGAGAGATCAGACATTGTATTGTAGCCTGGGCTTTCAGTGGGCGTGTGGCGCAACGGATAACGCGTCTGACTACGGATCAGAAGATTCCAGGTTCGAATCCTGGCACGCTCGGAATATTCTTTTTGACATTTTGGTTTTGAAAATAAGTAAAATACTAAGGATATAACGAGGACGATTTTGACAATAGCAGTGTCCGATTTTTTCTCCATTACAAATTGTAAAGTGGATCATTTCAATGAGAAAAAGAGGTGAAGTGAACATTTCCGCTCAATAATCACACCTAAAAATAGTGAGGTTAGCACGGGTGGGGTTCGAACCCACGCGGACATACGTCCATTGGATCTTAAGTCCACCACCTTAACCACTCGGCCACCGTGCTCATGCCTTACAAAGTGGAAAGGTAGAGCTGAGTGTCGGGTAATTGCAAATGCCTAGATATACGCCCTTCAGCCAAAACTATGTCAGTCTTAACATGTAACTTACACATTTCCAAGCCATTTCTCCAAGTACCATGTTGTCCTCGATCTCCTTTGTACCCTACTCTGACTGCAACCTAGAACCACACTTTGTGCTACTGACAGCTGCTCGTATAAAATACTATATTTGTAAGCCAACTGTTAGCATTCTTGATATGTGCATGTTCAACTTCAAGTGCCCTGCCTTACGTTTGGAGCAAGTGGCTGTCGTTTTCTTTTCTTAGATTCCTTTGGAATCCTCACATCCTTGGTCCTGTAATGTGCTTCTTTGCTGTAGAGTGGCTTTGTTCATAACGTTTGTAATGTGACGGCAGTTCCTTGGTAAATAAGAAGTCCCAGTGATAAAGCAAAGAGCCGTTTGACAAGCCATAAGACGCCCAACTACTTAAGACGATTCCAAGGTGGAATCCTGTCACACTCAAAGCAGTCTTTTGTTTGTTTTGTCATGGAATGTCATCGTCTAGATGAAATGACGTCGGTCAATGCAAACATGTTTGGGCAACATTTAGCACTTGCAGCCGTGCAACAATGAAAGGAAATGAGAGATCAGACATTGTATTGTAGCCTGGGCTTTCAGTGGGCGTGTGGCGCAACGGATAACGCGTCTGACTACGGATCAGAAGATTCCAGGTTCGAATCCTGGCACGCTCGGAATATTCTTTTTGACATTTTGGTTTTGAAAATAAGTAAAATACTAAGGATATAACGAGGACGATTTTGACAATAGCAGTGTCCGATTTTTTCTCCATTACAAATTGTAAAGTGGATCATTTCAATGAGAAAAAGAGGTGAAGTGAACATTTCCGCTCAATAATCACACCTAAAAATAGTGAGGTTAGCACGGGTGGGGTTCGAACCCACGCGGACATACGTCCATTGGATCTTAAGTCCAACACCTTAACCACTCGGCCACCGTGCTCATGCCTTACAAAGTGGAAAGGTAGAGCTAAGTGTCGGGTAATTGCAAATGCCTAGATATACGCCCTTCAGCCAAAACTATGTCAGTCTTAACATGTAACTTACACATTTCCAAGCCATTTCTCCAAGTACCATGTTGTCCTCGATCTCCTTTGTACCCTACTCTGACTGCAACCTAGAACCACACTTTGTGCTACTGACAGCTGCTCGTATAAAATACTATATTTGTAAGCCAACTGTTAGCATTCTTGATATGTGCATGTTCAACTTCAAGTGCCCTGCCTTACGTTTGGAGCAAGTGGCTGTCGTTTTCTTTTCTTAGATTCCTTTGGAATCCTCACATCCTTGGTCCTGTAATGTGCTTCTTTGCTGTAGAGTGGCTTTGTTCATAACGTTTGTAATGTGACGGCAGTTCCTTGGTAAATAAGAAGTCCCAGTGATAAAGCAAAGAGCCGTTTGACAAGCCATAAGACGCCCAACTACTTAAGACGATTCCAAGGTGGAATCCTGTCACACTCAAAGCAGTCTTTTGTTTGTTTTGTCATGGAATGTCATCGTCTAGATGAAATGACGTCGGTCAATGCAAACATGTTTGGGCAACATTTAGCACTTGCAGCCGTGCAACAATGAAAGGAAATGAGAGATCAGACATTGTATTGTAGCCTGGGCTTTCAGTGGGCGTGTGGCGCAACGGATAACGCGTCTGACTACGGATCAGAAGATTCCAGGTTCGAATCCTGGCACGCTCGGAATATTCTTTTTGACATTTTGGTTTTGAAAATAAGTAAAATACTAAGGATATAACGAGGACGATTTTGACAATAGCAGTGTCCGATTTTTTCTCCATTACAAATTGTAAAGTGGATCATTTCAATGAGAAAAAGAGGTGAAGTGAACATTTCCGCTCAATAATCACACCTAAAAATAGTGAGGTTAGCACGGGTGGGGTTCGAACCCACGCGGACATACGTCCATTGGATCTTAAGTCCAACACCTTAACCACTCGGCCACCGTGCTCATGCCTTACAAAGTGGAAAGGTAGAGCTAAGTGTCGGGTAATTGCAAATGCCTAGATATACGCCCTTCAGCCAAAACTATGTCAGTCTTAACATGTAACTTACACATTTCCAAGCCATTTCTCCAAGTACCATGTTGTCCTCGATCTCCTTTGTACCCTACTCTGACTGCAACCTAGAACCACACTTTGTGCTACTGACAGCTGCTCGTATAAAATACTATATTTGTAAGCCAACTGTTAGCATTCTTGATATGTGCATGTTCAACTTCAAGTGCCCTGCCTTACGTTTGGAGCAAGTGGCTGTCGTTTTCTTTTCTTAGATTCCTTTGGAATCCTCCCATCCTTGGTCCTGTAATGTGCTTCTTTGCTGTAGAGTGGCTTTGTTCATAACGTTTGTAATGTGACGGCAGTTCCTTGGTAAATAAGAAGTCCCAGTGATAAAGCAAAGAGCCGTTTGACAAGCCATAAGACGCCCAACTACTTAAGACGATTCCGAGGTGGAATCCTGTCACACTCAAAGCAGTCTTTTGTTTGTTTTGTCATGGAATGTCATCGTCTAGATGAAATGACTTTTGTCAATGCAAACATGTTTGGGCAACATTTAGCACTTGCAGCCGTGCAACAATGAAAGGAAATGAGAGATCAGACATTGTATTGTAGCCTGGGCTTTCAGTGGGCGTGTGGCGCAACGGATAACGCGTCTGACTACGGATCAGAAGATTCCAGGTTCGAATCCTGGCACGCTCGGAATATTCTTTTTGACATTTTGGTTTTGAAAATAAGTAAAATACTAAGGATATAACGAGGACGATTTTGACAATAGCAGTGTCCGATTTTTTCTCCATTACAAATTGTAAAGTGGATCATTTCAATGAGAAAAAGAGGTGAAGTGAACATTTCCGCTCAATAATCACACCTAAAAATAGTGAGGTTAGCACGGGTGGGGTTCGAACCCACGCGGACATACGTCCATTGGATCTTAAGTCCAACGCCTTAACCACTCGGCCACCGTGCTCATGCCTTACAAAGTGGAAAGGTAGAGCTAAGTGTCGGGTAATTGCAAATGCCTAGATATACGCCCTTCAGCCAAAACTATGTCAGTCTTAACATGTAACTTATACATTTCCAAGCCATTTCTCCAAGTACCATGTTGTCCTCGATCTCCTTTGTACCCTACTCTGACTGCAACCTAGAACCACACTTTGTGCTACTGACAGCTGCTCGTATAAAATACTATATTTGTAAGCCAACTGTTAGCATTCTTGATATGTGCATGTTCAACTTCAAGTGCCCTGCCTTACGTTTGGAGCAAGTGGCTGTCGTTTTCTTTTCTTAGATTCCTTTGGAATCCTCCCATCCTTGGTCCTGTAATGTGCTTCTTTGCTGTAGAGTGGCTTTGTTCATAACGTTTGTAATGTGACGGCAGTTCCTTGGTAAATAAGAAGTCCCAGTGATAAAGCAAAGAGCCGTTTGACAAGCCATAAGACGTCTAACTACTTAAGACGATTCCAAGGTGGAATCCTGTCACACTCAAAGCAGTCTTTTGTTTGTTTTGTCATGGAATGTCATCGTCTAGATGAAATGACTTTTGTCAATGCAAACATGTTTGGGCAACATTTAGCACTTGCAGCCGTGCAACAATGAAAGGAAATGAGAGATCAGACATTGTATTGTAGCCTGGGCTTTCAGTGGGCGTGTGGCGCAACGGATAACGCGTCTGACTACGGATCAGAAGATTCCAGGTTCGAATCCTGGCACGCTCGGAATATTCTTTTTGACATTTTGGTTTTGAAAATAAGTAAAATACTAAGGATATAACGAGGAAGATTTTGACAATAGCAGTGTCCGATTTTTTCTCCATTACAAATTGTAAAGTGGATCATTTCAATGAGAAAAAGAGGTGAAGTGAACATTTCCGCTCAATAATCACACCTAAAAATAGTGAGGTTAGCACGGGTGGGGTTCGAACCCACGCGGACATACGTCCATTGGATCTTAAGTCCAACGCCTTAACCACTCGGCCACCGTGCTCATGCCTTACAAAGTGGAAAGGTAGAGCTAAGTGTCGGGTAATTGCAAATGCCTAGATATACGCCCTTCAGCCAAAACTATGTCAGTCTTAACATGTAACTTACACATTTCCAAGCCATTTCTCCAAGTACCATGTTGTCCTCGATCTCCTTTGTACCCTACTCTGACTGCAACCTAGAACCACACTTTGTGCTACTGACAGCTGCTCGTATAAAATACTATATTTGTAAGCCAACTGTTAGCATTCTTGATATGTGCATGTTCAACTTCAAGTGCCCTGCCTTACGTTTGGAGCAAGTGGCTGTCGTTTTCTTTTCTTAGATTCCTTTGGAATCCTCCCATCCTTGGTCCTGTAATGTGCTTCTTTGCTGTAGAGTGGCTTTGTTCATAACGTTTGTAATGTGACGGCAGTTCCTTGGTAAATAAGAAGTCCCAGTGATAAAGCAAAGAGCCGTTTGACAAGCCATAAGACGTCCAACTACTTAAGACGATTCCAAGGTGGAATCCTGTCACACTCAAAGCAGTCTTTTGTTTGTTTTGTCATGGAATGTCATCGTCTAGATGAAATGACGTCGGTCAATGCAAACATGTTTGGGCAACATTTAGCACTTGCAGCCGTGCAACAATGAAAGGAAATGAGAGATCAGACATTGTATTGTAGCCTGGGCTTTCAGTGGGCGTGTGGCGCAACGGATAACGCGTCTGACTACGGATCAGAAGATTCCAGGTTCGAATCCTGGCACGCTCGGAATATTCTTTTTGACATTTTGGTTTTGAAAATAAGTAAAATACTAAGGATATAACGAGGACGATTTTGACAATAGCAGTGTCCGATTTTTTCTCCATTACAAATTGTAAAGTGGATCATTTCAATGAGAAAAAGAGGTGAAGTGAACATTTCCGCTCAATAATCACACCTAAAAATAGTGAGGTTAGCACGGGTGGGGTTCGAACCCACGCGGTCATACGTCCATTGGATCTTAAGCCCAACGCCTTAACCACTCGGCCACCGTGCTCATGCCTTACAAAGTGGAAAGGTAGAGCTAAGTGTCGGGTAATTGCAAATGCCTAGATATACGCCCTTCAGCCAAAACTATGTCAGTCTTAACATGTAACTTACACATTTCCAAGCCATTTCTCCAAGTACCATGTTGTCCTCGATCTCCTTTGTACCCTACTCTGACTGCAACCTAGAACCACACTTTGTGCTACTGACAGCTGCTCGTATAAAATACTATATTTGTAAGCCAACTGTTAGCATTCTTGATATGTGCATGTTCAACTTCAAGTGCCCTGCCTTACGTTTGGAGCAAGTGGCTGTCGTTTTCTTTTCTTAGATTCCTTTGGAATCCTCCCATCCTTGGTCCTGTAATGTGCTTCTTTGCTGTAGAGTGGCTTTGTTCATAACGTTTGTAATGTGACGGCAGTTCCTTGGTAAATAAGAAGTCCCAGTGATAAAGCAAAGAGCCGTTTGACAAGCCATAAGACGTCCAACTACTTAAGACGATTCCAAGGTGGAATCCTGTCACACTCAAAGCAGTCTTTTGTTTGTTTTGTCATGGAATGTCATCGTCTAGATGAAATGACGTCGGTCAATGCAAACATGTTTGGGCAACATTTAGCACTTGCAGCCGTGCAACAATGAAAGGAAATGAGAGATCAGACATTGTATTGTAGCCTGGGCTTTCAGTGGGCGTGTGGCGCAACGGATAACGCGTCTGACTACGGATCAGAAGATTCCAGGTTCGAATCCTGGCACGCTCGGAATATTCTTTTTGACATTTTGGTTTTGAAAATAAGTAAAATACTAAGGAGATAACGAGGAAGATTTTGACAATAGCAGTGTCCGATTTTTTCTCCATTACAAATTGTAAAGTGGATCATTTCAATGAGAAAAAGAGGTGAAGTGAACATTTCCGCTCAATAATCACACCTAAAAATAGTGAGGTTAGCACGGGTGGGGTTCGAACCCACGCGGACATACGTCCATTGGATCTTAAGTCCAACACCTTAACCACTCGGCCACCGTGCTCATGCCTTACAAAGTGGAAAGGTAGAGCTGAGTGTCGGGTAATTGCAAATGCCTAGATATACGCCCTTCAGCCAAAACTATGTCAGTCTTAACATGTAACTTACACATTTCCAAGCCATTTCTCCAAGTACCATGTTGTCCTCGATCTCCTTTGTACCCTACTCTGACTGCAACCTAGAACCACACTTTGTGCTACTGACAGCTGCTCGTATAAAATACTATATTTGTAAGCCAACTGTTAGCATTCTTGATATGTGCATGTTCAACTTCAAGTGCCCTGCCTTACGTTTGGAGCAAGTGGCTGTCGTTTTCTTTTCTTAGATTCCTTTGGAATCCTCCCATTCTTGGTCCTGTAATGTGCTTCTTTGCTGTAGAGTGGCTTTGTTCATAACGTTTGTAATGTGACGGCAGTTCCTTGGTAAATAAGAAGTCCCAGTGATAAAGCAAAGAGCCGTTTGACAAGCCATAAGACGTCCAACTACTTAAGACGATTCCAAGGTGGAATCCTGTCACACTCAAAGCAGTCTTTTGTTTGTTTTGTCATGGAATGTCATCGTCTAGATGAAATGACGCCGGTCAATGCAAACATGTTTGGGCAACATTTAGCACTTGCAGCCGTGCAACAATGAAAGGAAATGAGAGATCAGACATTGTATTGTAGCCTGGGCTTTCAGTGGGCGTGTGGCGCAACGGATAACGCGTCTGACTACGGATCAGAAGATTCCAGGTTCGAATCCTGGCACGCTCGGAATATTCTTTTTGACATTTTGGTTTTGAAAATAAGTAAAATACTAAGGATATAACGAGGACGATTTTGACAATAGCAGTGTCCGATTTTTTCTCCATTACAAATTGTAAAGTGGATCATTTCAATGAGAAAAAGAGGTGAAGTGAACATTTCCGCTCAATAATCACACCTAAAAATAGTGAGGTTAGCACGGGTGGGGTTCGAACCCACGCGGACATACGTCCATTGGATCTTAAGTCCAACGCCTTAACCACTCGGCCACCGTGCTCATGCCTTACAAAGTGGAAAGGTAGAGCTGAGTGTCGGGTAATTGCAAATGCCTAGATATACGCCCTTCAGCCAAAACTATGTCAGTCTTAACATGTAACTTACACATTTCCAAGCCATTTCTCCAAGTACCATGTTGTCCTCGATCTCCTTTGTACCCTACTCTGACTGCAACCTAGAACCACACTTTGTGCTACTGACAGCTGCTCGTATAAAATACTATATTTGTAAGCCAACTGTTAGCATTCTTGATATGTGCATGTTCAACTTCAAGTGCCCTGCCTTACGTTTGGAGCAAGTGGCTGTCGTTTTCTTTTCTTAGATTCCTTTGGAATCCTCCCATTCTTGGTCCTGTAATGTGCTTCTTTGCTGTAGAGTGGCTTTGTTCATAACGTTTGTAATGTGACGGCAGTTCCTTGGTAAATAAGAAGTCCCAGTGATAAAGCAAAGAGCCGTTTGACAAGCCATAAGACGTCCAACTACTTAAGACGATTCCAAGGTGGAATCCTGTCACACTCAAAGCAGTCTTTTGTTTGTTTTGTCATGGAATGTCATCGTCTAGATGAAATGACGTCGGTCAATGCAAACATGTTTGGGCAACATTTAGCACTTGCAGCCGTGCAACAATGAAAGGAAATGAGAGATCAGACATTGTATTGTAGCCTGGGCTTTCAGTGGGCGTGTGGCGCAACGGATAACGCGTCTGACTACGGATCAGAAGATTCCAGGTTCGAATCCTGGCACGCTCGGAATATTCTTTTTGACATTTTGGTTTTGAAAATAAGTAAAATACTAAGGATATAACGAGGACGATTTTGACAATAGCAGTGTCCGATTTTTTCTCCATTACAAATTGTAAAGTGGATCACTTCAATGAGAAAAAGAGGTGAAGTGAACATTTCCGCTCAATAATCACACCTAAAAATAGTGAGGTTAGCACGGGTGGGGTTCGAACCCACGCGGACATACGTCCATTGGATCTTAAGTCCACCACCTTAACCAGTCAGCCACCGTGCTCATGCCTTACAAAGTGGAAAGGTAGAGCTGAGTGTCGGGTAATTGCAAATGCCTAGATATACGCCCTTCAGCCAAAACTATGTCAGTCTTAACATGTAACTTACACATTTCCAAGCCATTTCTCCAAGTACCATGTTGTCCTCGATCTCCTTTGTACCCTACTCTGACTGCAACCTAGAACCACACTTTGTGCTACTGACAGCTGCTCGTATAAAATACTATATTTGTAAGCCAACTGTTAGCATTCTTGATATGTGCATGTTCAACTTCAAGTGCCCTGCCTTACGTTTGGAGCAAGTGGCTGTCGTTTTCTTTTCTTAGATTCCTTTGGAATCCTCCCATCCTTGGTCCTGTAATGTGCTTCTTTGCTGTAGAGTGGCTTTGTTCATAACGTTTGTAATGTGACGGCAGTTCCTTGGTAAATAAGAAGTCCCAGTGATAAAGCAAAGAGCCGTTTGACAAGCCATAAGACGTCCAACTACTTAAGACGATTCCAAGGTGGAATCCTGTCACACTCAAAGCAGTCTTTTGTTTGTTTTGTCATGGAATGTCATCGTCTAGATGAAATGACGTCGGTCAATGCAAACATGTTTGGGCAACATTTAGCACTTGCAGCCGTGCAACAATGAAAGGAAATGAGAGATCAGACATTGTATTGTAGCCTGGGCTTTCAGTGGGCGTGTGGCGCAACGGATAACGCGTCTGACTACGGATCAGAAGATTCCAGATTCGAATCCTGGCACGCTCGGAATATTCTTTTTGACATTTTGGTTTTGAAAATAAGTAAAATACTAAGGATATAACGAGGACGATTTTGACAATAGCAGTGTCCGATTTTTTCTCCATTACAAATTGTAAAGTGGATCATTTCAATGAGAAAAAGAGGTGAAGTGAACATTTCCGCTCAATAATCACACCTAAAAATAGTGAGGTTAGCACGGGTGGGGTTCGAACCCACGCGGACATACGTCCATTGGATCTTAAGTCCACCACCTTAACCACTCAGCCACCGTGCTCATGCCTTACAAAGTGGAAAGGTAGAGCTGAGTGTCGGGTAATTGCAAATGCCTAGATATACGCCCTTCAGCCAAAACTATGTCAGTCTTAACATGTAACTTACACATTTCCAAGCCATTTCTCCAAGTACCATGTTGTCCTCGATCTCCTTTGTACCCTACTCTGACTGCAACCTAGAACCACACTTTGTGCTACTGACAGCTGCTCGTATAAAATACTATATTTGTAAGCCAACTGTTAGCATTCTTGATATGTGCATGTTCAACTTCAAGTGCCCTGCCTTACGTTTGGAGCAAGTGGCTGTCGTTTTCTTTTCTTAGATTCCTTTGGAATCCTCCCATTCTTGGTCCTGTAATGTGCTTCTTTGCTGTAGAGTGGCTTTGTTCATAACGTTTGTAATGTGACGGCAGTTCCTTGGTAAATAAGAAGTCCCAGTGATAAAGCAAAGAGCCGTTTGACAAGCCATAAGACGTCCAACTACTTAAGACGATTCCAAGGTGGAATCCTATCACACTCAAAGCAGTCTTTTGTTTGTTTTGTCATGGAATGTCATCGTCTAGATGAAATGACGTCGGTCAATGCAAACATGTTTGGGCAACATTTAGCACTTGCAGCCGTGCAACAATGAAAGGAAATGAGAGATCAGACATTGTATTGTAGCCTGGTCTTTCAGTGGGCGTGTGGCGCAACGGATAACGCGTCTGACTACGGATCAGAAGATTCCAGGTTCGAATCCTGGCACGCTCGGAATATTCTTTTTGACATTTTGGTTTTGAAAATAAGTAAAATACTAAGGAGATAACGAGGAAGCAATTGACAATAGCAGTGTCCGATTTTTTCTCCATAACAAATTGTAAAGTGGATCATTTCAATGAGAAAAAGAGGTGAAGTGAACATTTCCGCTCAATAATCACACCTAAAAATAGTGAGGTTAGCACGGGTGGGGTTCGAACCCACGCGGACATACGTCCATTGGATCTTAAGTCCAACGCCTTAACCACTCGGCCACCGTGCTCATGCCTTACAAAGTGGAAAGGTAGAGCTGAGTGTCGGGTAATTGCAAATGCCTAGATATACGCCCTTCAGCAAAACTATGTCAGTCTTAACATGTAACTTACACATTTCCAAGCCATTTCTCCAAGTACCATGTTGTCCTCGATCTCCTTTGTACCCTACTCTGACTGCAACCTAGAACCACACTTTGTGCTACTGACAGCTGCTCGTATAAAATACTATATTTGTAAGCCAACTGTTAGCATTCTTGATATGTGCATGTTCAACTTCAAGTGCCCTGCCTTACGTTTGGAGCAAGTGGCTGTCGTTTTCTTTTCTTAGATTCCTTTGGAATCCTCCCATCCTTGGTCCTGTAATGTGCTTCTTTGCTGTAGAGTGGCTTTGTTCATAACGTTTGTAATGTGACGGCAGTTCCTTGGTAAATAAGAAGTCCCAGTGATAAAGCAAAGAGCCGTTTGACAAGCCATAAGACGTCCAACTACTTAAGACGATTCCAAGGTGGAATCCTATCACACTCAAAGCAGTCTTTTGTTTGTTTTGTCATGGAATGTCATCGTCTAGATGAAATGACGTCGGTCAATGCAAACATGTTTGGGCAACACTTAGCACTTGCAGCCGTGCAACAATGAAAGGAAATGAGAGATCAGACATTGTATTGTAGCCTGGTCTTTCAGTGGGCGTGTGGCGCAACGGATAACGCGTCTGACTACGGATCAGAAGATTCCAGGTTCGAATCCTGGCACGCTCGGAATATTCTTTTTGACATTTTGGTTTTGAAAATAAGTAAAATACTAAGGAGATAACGAGGAAGCAATTGACAATAGCAGTGTCCGATTTTTTCTCCATAACAAATTGTAAAGTGGATCATTTCAATGAGAAAAAGAGGTGAAGTGAACATTTCCGCTCAATAATCACACCTAAAAATAGTGAGGTTAGCACGGGTGGGGTTCGAACAAACGCGGACATACGTCCATTGGATCTTAAGTCCACCACCTTAACCACTCAGCCACCGTGCTCATGCCTTACAAAGTGGAAAGGTAGAGCTGAGTGTCGGGTAATTGCAAATGCCTAGATATACGCCCTTCAGCCAAAACTATGTCAGTCTTAACATGTAACTTACACATTTCCAAGCCATTTCTCCAAGTACCATGTTGTCCTCGATCTCCTTTGTACCCTACTCTGACTGCAACCTAGAACCACACTTTGTGCTACTGACAGCTGCTCGTATAAAATACTATATTTGTAAGCCAACTGTTAGCATTCTTGATATGTGCATGTTCAACTTCAAGTGCCCTGCCTTACGTTTGGAGCAAGTGGCTGTCGTTTTCTTTTCTTAGATTCCTTTGGAATCCTCCCATTCTTGGTCCTGTAATGTGCTTCTTTGCTGTAGAGTGGCTTTGTTCATAACGTTTGTAATGTGACGGCAGTTCCTTGGTAAATAAGAAGTCCCAGTGATAAAGCAAAGAGCCGTTTGACAAGCCATAAGACGTCCAACTACTTAAGACGATTCCAAGGTGGAATCCTATCACACTCAAAGCAGTCTTTTGTTTGTTTTGTCATGGAATGTCATCGTCTAGATGAAATGACGTCGGTCAATGCAAACATGTTTGGGCAACATTTAGCACTTGCAGCCGTGCAACAATGAAAGGAAATGAGAGATCAGACATTGTATTGTAGCCTGGTCTTTCAGTGGGCGTGTGGCGCAACGGATAACGCGTCTGACTACGGATCAGAAGATTCCAGGTTCGAATCCTGGCACGCTCGGAATATTCTTTTTGACATTTTGGTTTTGAAAATAAGTAAAATACTAAGGAGATAACGAGGAAGCAATTGACAATAGCAGTGTCCGATTTTTTCTCCATAACAAATTGTAAAGTGGATCATTTCAATGAGAAAAAGAGGTGAAGTGAACATTTCCGCTCAATAATCACACCTAAAAATAGTGAGGTTAGCACGGGTGGGGTTCGAACCCACGCGGACATACGTCCATTGGATCTTAAGTCCACTACCTTAACCACTCAGCCACCGTGCTCATGCCTTACAAAGTGGAAAGGTAGAGCTGAGTGTCGGGTAATTGCAAATGCCTAGATATACGCCCTTCAGCCAAAACTATGTCAGTCTTAACATGTAACTTACACATTTCCAAGCCATTTCTCCAAGTACCATGTTGTCCTCGATCTCCTTTGTACCCTACTCTGACTGCAACCTAGAACCACACTTTGTGCTACTGACAGCTGCTCGTATAAAATACTATATTTGTAAGCCAACTGTTAGCATTCTTGATATGTGCATGTTCAACTTCAAGTGCCCTGCCTTACGTTTGGAGCAAGTGGCTGTCGTTTTCTTTTCTTAGATTCCTTTGGAATCCTCCCATCCTTGGTCCTGTAATGTGCTTCTTTGCTGTAGAGTGGCTTTGTTCATAACGTTTGTAATGTGACGGCAGTTCCTTGGTAAATAAGAAGTCCCAGTGATAAAGCAAAGAGCCGTTTGACAAGCCATAAGACGTCCAACTACTTAAGACGATTCCAAGGTGGAATCCTGTCACACTCAAAGCAGTCTTTTGTTTGTTTTGTCATGGAATGTCATCGTCTAGATGAAATGACGTCGGTCAATGCAAACATGTTTGGGCAACATTTAGCACTTGCAGCCGTGCAACAATGAAAGGAAATGAGAGATCAGACATTGTATTGTAGCCTGGGCTTTCAGTGGGCGTGTGGCGCAACGGATAACGCGTCTGACTACGGATCAGAAGATTCCAGATTCGAATCCTGGCACGCTCGGAATATTCTTTTTGACATTTTGGTTTTGAAAATAAGTAAAATACTAAGGATATAACGAGGACGATTTTGACAATAGCAGTGTCCGATTTTTTCTCCATTACAAATTGTAAAGTGGATCATTTCAATGAGAAAAAGAGGTGAAGTGAACATTTCCGCTCAATAATCACACCTAAAAATAGTGAGGTTAGCACGGGTGGGGTTCGAACCCACGCGGACATACGTCCATTGGATCTTAAGTCCACCACCTTAACCACTCAGCCACCGTGCTCATGCCTTACAAAGTGGAAAGGTAGAGCTGAGTGTCGGGTAATTGCAAATGCCTAGATATACGCCCTTCAGCCAAAACTATGTCAGTCTTAACATGTAACTTACACATTTCCAAGCCATTTCTCCAAGTACCATGTTGTCCTCGATCTCCTTTGTACCCTACTCTGACTGCAACCTAGAACCACACTTTGTGCTACTGACAGCTGCTCGTATAAAATACTATATTTGTAAGCCAACTGTTAGCATTCTTGATATGTGCATGTTCAACTTCAAGTGCCCTGCCTTACGTTTGGAGCAAGTGGCTGTCGTTTTCTTTTCTTAGATTCCTTTGGAATCCTCCCATCCTTGGTCCTGTAATGTGCTTCTTTGCTGTAGAGTGGATTTGTTCATAACGTTTGTTATGTGACGGCAGTTCCTTGGTAAATAAGAAGTCCCAGTGATAAAGCAAAGAGCCGTTTGACAAGCCATAAGACGTCCAACTACTTAAGACGATTCCAAGGTGGAATCCTATCACACTCAAAGCAGTCTTTTGTTTGTTTTGTCATGGAATGTCATCGTCTGGATGAAATGACGTCGGTCAATGCAAACATGTTTGGGCAACATTTAGCACTTGCAGCCGTGCAACAATGAAAGGAAATGAGAGATCAGACATTGTATTGTAGCCTGGGCTTTCAGTGGGCGTGTGGCGCAACGGATAACGCGTCTGACTACGGATCAGAAGATTCCAGGTTCGAATCCTATTACGCTCGGAATATTCTTTTTGACATTTTGGTTTTGAAAATAAGTAAAATACTAAGGATATAACGAGGACGATTTTGACAATAGCAGTGTCCGATTTTTTCTCCATTACAAATTGTAAAGTGGATCATTTCAATGAGAAAAAGAGGTGAAGTGAACATTTCCGCTCAATAATCACACCTAAAAATAGTGAGGTTAGCACGGGTGGGGTTCGAACCCACGCGGACATACGTCCATTGGATCTTAAGTCCAACGCCTTAACCACTCGGCCACCGTGCTCATGCCTTACAAAGTGGAAAGGTAGAGCTGAGTGTCGGGTAATTGCAAATGCCTAGATATACGCCCTTCAGCCAAAACTATGTCAGTCTTAACATGTAACTTACACATTTCCAAGCCATTTCTCCAAGTACCATGTTGTCCTCGATCTCCTTTGTACCCTACTCTGACTGCAACCTAGAACCACACTTTGTGCTACTGACAGCTGCTCGTATAAAATACTATATTTGTAAGCCAACTGTTAGCATTCTTGATATGTGCATGTTCAACTTCAAGTGCCCTGCCTTACGTTTGGAGCAAGTGGCTGTCGTTTTCTTTTCTTAGATTCCTTTGGAATCCTCCCATCCTTGGTCCTGTAATGTGCTTCTTTGCTGTAGAGTGGCTTTGTTCATAACGTTTGTAATGTGACGGCAGTTCCTTGGTAAATAAGAAGTCCCAGTGATAAAGCAAAGAGCCGTTTGACAAGCCATAAGACGTCCAACTACTTAAGACGATTCCAAGGTGGAATCCTGTCACACTCAAAGCAGTCTTTTGTTTGTTTTGTCATGGAATGTCATCGTCTAGATGAAATGACGTCGGTCAATGCAAACATGTTTGGGCAACATTTAGCACTTGCAGCCGTGCAACAATGAAAGGAAATGAGAGATCAGACATTGTATTGTAGCCTGGTCTTTCAGTGGGCGTGTGGCGCAACGGATAACGCGTCTGACTACGGATCAGAAGATTCCAGGTTCGAATCCTGGCACGCTCGGAATATTCTTTTTGACATTTTGGTTTTGAAAATAAGTAAAATACTAAGGAGATAACGAGGAAGCAATTGACAATAGCAGTGTCCGATTTTTTCTCCATAACAAATTGTAAAGTGGATCATTTCAATGAGAAAAAGAGGTGAAGTGAACATTTCCGCTCAATAATCACACCTAAAAATAGTGAGGTTAGCACGGGTGGGGTTCGAACCCACGCGGACATACGTCCATTGGATCTTAAGTCCAACGCCTTAACCACTCGGCCACCGTGCTCATGCCTTACAAAGTGGAAAGGTAGAGCTGAGTGTCGGGTAATTGCAAATGCCTAGATATACGCCCTTCAGCAAAACTATGTCAGTCTTAACATGTAACTTACACATTTCCAAGCCATTTCTCCAAGTACCATGTTGTCCTCGATCTCCTTTGTACCCTACTCTGACTGCAACCTAGAACCACACTTTGTGCTACTGACAGCTGCTCGTATAAAATACTATATTTGTAAGCCAACTGTTAGCATTCTTGATATGTGCATGTTCAACTTCAAGTGCCCTGCCTTACGTTTGGAGCAAGTGGCTGTCGTTTTCTTTTCTTAGATTCCTTTGGAATCCTCCCATCCTTGGTCCTGTAATGTGCTTCTTTGCTGTAGAGTGGCTTTGTTCATAACGTTTGTAATGTGACGGCAGTTCCTTGGTAAATAAGAAGTCCCAGTGATAAAGCAAAGAGCCGTTTGACAAGCCATAAGACGTCCAACTACTTAAGACGATTCCAAGGTGGAATCCTATCACACTCAAAGCAGTCTTTTGTTTGTTTTGTCATGGAATGTCATCGTCTAGATGAAATGACGTCGGTCAATGCAAACATGTTTGGGCAACACTTAGCCCTTGCAGCCGTGCAACAATGAAAGGAAATGAGAGATCAGACATTGTATTGTAGCCTGGTCTTTCAGTGGGCGTGTGGCGCAACGGATAACGCGTCTGACTACGGATCAGAAGATTCCAGGTTCGAATCCTGGCACGCTCGGAATATTCTTTTTGACATTTTGGTTTTGAAAATAAGTAAAATACTAAGGAGATAACGAGGAAGCAATTGACAATAGCAGTGTCCGATTTTTTCTCCATAACAAATTGTAAAGTGGATCATTTCAATGAGAAAAAGAGGTGAAGTGAACATTTCCGCTCAATAATCACACCTAAAAATAGTGAGGTTAGCACGGGTGGGGTTCGAACCCACGCGGACATACGTCCATTGGATCTTAAGTCCACCACCTTAACCACTCAGCCACCGTGCTCATGCCTTACAAAGTGGAAAGGTAGAGCTGAGTGTCGGGTAATTGCAAATGCCTAGATATACGCCCTTCAGCCAAAACTATGTCAGTCTTAACATGTAACTTACACATTTCCAAGCCATTTCTCCAAGTACCATGTTGTCCTCGATCTCCTTTGTACCCTACTCTGACTGCAACCTAGAACCACACTTTGTGCTACTGACAGCTGCTCGTATAAAATACTATATTTGTAAGCCAACTGTTAGCATTCTTGATATGTGCATGTTCAACTTCAAGTGCCCTGCCTTACGTTTGGAGCAAGTGGCTGTCGTTTTCTTTTCTTAGATTCCTTTGGAATCCTCCCATTCTTGGTCCTGTAATGTGCTTCTTTGCTGTAGAGTGGCTTTGTTCATAACGTTTGTAATGTGACGGCAGTTCCTTGGTAAATAAGAAGTCCCAGTGATAAAGCAAAGAGCCGTTTGACAAGCCATAAGACGTCCAACTACTTAAGACGATTCCAAGGTGGAATCCTATCACACTCAAAGCAGTCTTTTGTTTGTTTTGTCATGGAATGTCATCGTCTAGATGAAATGACGTCGGTCAATGCAAACATGTTTGGGCAACATTTAGCACTTGCAGCCGTGCAACAATGAAAGGAAATGAGAGATCAGACATTGTATTGTAGCCTGGTCTTTCAGTGGGCGTGTGGCGCAACGGATAACGCGTCTGACTACGGATCAGAAGATTCCAGGTTCGAATCCTGGCACGCTCGGAATATTCTTTTTGACATTTTGGTTTTGAAAATAAGTAAAATACTAAGGAGATAACGAGGAAGCAATTGACAATAGCAGTGTCCGATTTTTTCTCCATAACAAATTGTAAAGTGGATCATTTCAATGAGAAAAAGAGGTGAAGTGAACATTTCCGCTCAATAATCACACCTAAAAATAGTGAGGTTAGCACGGGTGGGGTTCGAACCCACGCGGACATACGTCCATTGGATCTTAAGTCCAACGCCTTAACCACTCGGCCACCGTGCTCATGCCTTACAAAGTGGAAAGGTAGAGCTGAGTGTCGGGTAATTGCAAATGCCTAGATATACGCCCTTCAGCAAAACTATGTCAGTCTTAACATGTAACTTACACATTTCCAAGCCATTTCTCCAAGTACCATGTTGTCCTCGATCTCCTTTGTACCCTACTCTGACTGCAACCTAGAACCACACTTTGTGCTACTGACAGCTGCTCGTATAAAATACTATATTTGTAAGCCAACTGTTAGCATTCTTGATATGTGCATGTTCAACTTCAAGTGCCCTGCCTTACGTTTGGAGCAAGTGGCTGTCGTTTTCTTTTCTTAGATTCCTTTGGAATCCTCCCATCCTTGGTCCTGTAATGTGCTTCTTTGCTGTAGAGTGGCTTTGTTCATAACGTTTGTAATGTGACGGCAGTTCCTTGGTAAATAAGAAGTCCCAGTGATAAAGCAAAGAGCCGTTTGACAAGCCATAAGACGTCCAACTACTTAAGACGATTCCAAGGTGGAATCCTATCACACTCAAAGCAGTCTTTTGTTTGTTTTGTCATGGAATGTCATCGTCTAGATGAAATGACGTCGGTCAATGCAAACATGTTTGGGCAACACTTAGCACTTGCAGCCGTGCAACAATGAAAGGAAATGAGAGATCAGACATTGTATTGTAGCCTGGTCTTTCAGTGGGCGTGTGGCGCAACGGATAACGCGTCTGACTACGGATCAGAAGATTCCAGGTTCGAATCCTGGCACGCTCGGAATATTCTTTTTGACATTTTGGTTTTGAAAATAAGTAAAATACTAAGGAGATAACGAGGAAGCAATTGACAATAGCAGTGTCCGATTTTTTCTCCATAACAAATTGTAAAGTGGATCATTTCAATGAGAAAAAGAGGTGAAGTGAACATTTCCGCTCAATAATCACACCTAAAAATAGTGAGGTTAGCACGGGTGGGGTTCGAACCCACGCGGACATACGTCCATTGGATCTTAAGTCCACCACCTTAACCACTCAGCCACCGTGCTCATGCCTTACAAAGTGGAAAGGTAGAGCTGAGTGTCGGGTAATTGCAAATGCCTAGATATACGCCCTTCAGCCAAAACTATGTCAGTCTTAACATGTAACTTACACATTTCCAAGCCATTTCTCCAAGTACCATGTTGTCCTCGATCTCCTTTGTACCCTACTCTGACTGCAACCTAGAACCACACTTTGTGCTACTGACAGCTGCTCGTATAAAATACTATATTTGTAAGCCAACTGTTAGCATTCTTGATATGTGCATGTTCAACTTCAAGTGCCCTGCCTTACGTTTGGAGCAAGTGGCTGTCGTTTTCTTTTCTTAGATTCCTTTGGAATCCTCCCATTCTTGGTCCTGTAATGTGCTTCTTTGCTGTAGAGTGGCTTTGTTCATAACGTTTGTAATGTGACGGCAGTTCCTTGGTAAATAAGAAGTCCCAGTGATAAAGCAAAGAGCCGTTTGACAAGCCATAAGACGTCCAACTACTTAAGACGATTCCAAGGTGGAATCCTATCACACTCAAAGCAGTCTTTTGTTTGTTTTGTCATGGAATGTCATCGTCTAGATGAAATGACGTCGGTCAATGCAAACATGTTTGGGCAACATTTAGCACTTGCAGCCGTGCAACAATGAAAGGAAATGAGAGATCAGACATTGTATTGTAGCCTGGTCTTTCAGTGGGCGTGTGGCGCAACGGATAACGCGTCTGACTACGGATCAGAAGATACCAGGTTCGAATCCTGGCACGCTCGGAATATTCTTTTTGACATTTTGGTTTTGAAAATAAGTAAAATACTAAGGAGATAACGAGGAAGCAATTGACAATAGCAGTGTCCGATTTTTTCTCCATAACAAATTGTAAAGTGGATCATTTCAATGAGAAAAAGAGGTGAAGTGAACATTTCCGCTCAATAATCACACCTAAAAATAGTGAGGTTAGCACGGGTGGGGTTCGAACCCACGCGGACATACGTCCATTGGATCTTAAGTCCAACGCCTTAACCACTCGGCCACCGTGCTCATGCCTTACAAAGTGGAAAGGTAGAGCTGAGTGTCGGGTAATTGCAAATGCCTAGATATACGCCCTTCAGCAAAACTATGTCAGTCTTAACATGTAACTTACACATTTCCAAGCCATTTCTCCAAGTACCATGTTGTCCTCGATCTCCTTTGTACCCTACTCTGACTGCAACCTAGAACCACACTTTGTGCTACTGACAGCTGCTCGTATAAAATACTATATTTGTAAGCCAACTGTTAGCATTCTTGATATGTGCATGTTCAACTTCAAGTGCCCTGCCTTACGTTTGGAGCAAGTGGCTGTCGTTTTCTTTTCTTAGATTCCTTTGGAATCCTCCCATCCTTGGTCCTGTAATGTGCTTCTTTGCTGTAGAGTGGCTTTGTTCATAACGTTTGTAATGTGACGGCAGTTCCTTGGTAAATAAGAAGTCCCAGTGATAAAGCAAAGAGCCGTTTGACAAGCCATAAGACGTCTAACTACTTAAGACGATTCCAAGGTGGAATCCTGTCACACTCAAAGCAGTCTTTTGTTTGTTTTGTCATGGAATGTCATCGTCTAGATGAAATGACGTCGGTCAATGCAAACATGTTTGGGCAACATTTAGCACTTGCAGCCGTGCAACAATGAAAGGAAATGAGAGATCAGACATTGTATTGTAGCCTGGGCTTTCAGTGGGCGTGTGGCGCAACGGATAACGCGTCTGACTACGGATCAGAAGATTCCAGGTTCGAATCCTGGCACGCTCGGAATATTCTTTTTGACATTTTGGTTTTGAAAATAAGTAAAATACTAAGGATATAACGAGGACGATTTTGACAATAGCAGTGTCCGATTTTTTCTCCATTACAAATTGTAAAGTGGATCATTTCAATGAGAAAAAGAGGTGAAGTGAACATTTCCGCTCAATAATCACACCTAAAAATAGTGAGGTTAGCACGGGTGGGGTTCGAACCCACGCGGACATACGTCCATTGGATCTTAAGTCCAACGCCTTAACCACTCGGCCACCGTGCTCATGCCTTACAAAGTGGAAAGGTAGAGCTAAGTGTCGGGTAATTGCAAATGCCTAGATATACGCCCTTCAGCCAAAACTATGTCAGTCTTAACATGTAACTTACACATTTCCAAGCCATTTCTCCAAGTACCATGTTGTCCTCGATCTCCTTTGTACCCTACTCTGACTGCAACCTAGAACCACACTTTGTGCTACTGACAGCTGCTCGTATAAAATACTATATTTGTAAGCCAACTGTTAGCATTCTTGATATGTGCATGTTCAACTTCAAGTGCCCTGCCTTACGTTTGGAGCAAGTGGCTGTCGTTTTCTTTTCTTAGATTCCTTTGGAATCCTCCCATCCTTGGTCCTGTAATGTGCTTCTTTGCTGTAGAGTGGCTTTGTTCATAACGTTTGTAATGTGACGGCAGTTCCTTGGTAAATAAGAAGTCCCAGTGATAAAGCAAAGAGCCGTTTGACAAGCCATAAGACGTCCAACTACTTAAGACGATTCCAAGGTGGAATCCTGTCACACTCAAAGCAGTCTTTTGTTTGTTTTGTCATGGAATGTCATCGTCTAGATGAAATGACGTCGGTCAATGCAAACATGTTTGGGCAACATTTAGCACTTGCAGCCGTGCAACAATGAAAGGAAATGAGAGATCAGACATTGTATTGTAGCCTGGGCTTTCAGTGGGCGTGTGGCGCAACGGATAACGCGTCTGACTACGGATCAGAAGATTCCAGGTTCGAATCCTGGCACGCTCGGAATATTCTTTTTGACATTTTGGTTTTGAAAATAAGTAAAATACTAAGGATATAACGAGGACGATTTTGACAATAGCAGTGTCCGATTTTTTCTCCATTACAAATTGTAAAGTGGATCATTTCAATGAGAAAAAGAGGTGAAGTGAACATTTCCGCTCAATAATCACACCTAAAAATAGTGAGGTTAGCACGGGTGGGGTTCGAACCCACGCGGACATACGTCCATTGGATCTTAAGTCCAACACCTTAACCACTCGGCCACCGTGCTCATGCCTTACAAAGTGGAAAGGTAGAGCTGAGTGTCGGGTAATTGCAAATGCCTAGATATACGCCCTTCAGCCAAAACTATGTCAGTCTTAACATGTAACTTACACATTTCCAAGCCATTTCTCCAAGTACCATGTTGTCCTCGATCTCCTTTGTACCCTACTCTGACTGCAACCTAGAACCACACTTTGTGCTACTGACAGCTGCTCGTATAAAATACTATATTTGTAAGCCAACTGTTAGCATTCTTGATATGTGCATGTTCAACTTCAAGTGCCCTGCCTTACGTTTGGAGCAAGTGGCTGTCGTTTTCTTTTCTTAGATTCCTTTGGAATCCTCCCATTCTTGGTCCTGTAATGTGCTTCTTTGCTGTAGAGTGGCTTTGTTCATAACGTTTGTAATGTGACGGCAGTTCCTTGGTAAATAAGAAGTCCCAGTGATAAAGCAAAGAGCCGTTTGACAAGCCATAAGACGTCCAACTACTTAAGACGATTCCAAGGTGGAATCCTGTCACACTCAAAGCAGTCTTTTGTTTGTTTTGTCATGGAATGTCATCGTCTAGATGAAATGACGTCGGTCAATGCAAACATGTTTGGGCAACATTTAGCACTTGCAGCCGTGCAACAATGAAAGGAAATGAGAGATCAGACATTGTATTGTAGCCTGGGCTTTCAGTGGGCGTGTGGCGCAACGGATAACGCGTCTGACTACGGATCAGAAGATTCCAGGTTCGAATCCTGGCACGCTCGGAATATTCTTTTTGACATTTTGGTTTTGAAAATAAGTAAAATACTAAGGATATAACGAGGACGATTTTGACAATAGCAGTGTCCGATTTTTTCTCCATTACAAATTGTAAAGTGGATCATTTCAATGAGAAAAAGAGGTGAAGTGAACATTTCCGCTCAATAATCACACCTAAAAATAGTGAGGTTAGCACGGGTGGGGTTCGAACCCACGCGGACATACGTCCATTGGATCTTAAGTCCAACACCTTAACCACTCGGCCACCGTGCTCATGCCTTACAAAGTGGAAAGGTAGAGCTGAGTGTCGGGTAATTGCAAATGCCTAGATATACGCCCTTCAGCCAAAACTATGTCAGTCTTAACATGTAACTTACACATTTCCAAGCCATTTCTCCAAGTACCATGTTGTCCTCGATCTCCTTTGTACCCTACTCTGACTGCAACCTAGAACCACACTTTGTGCTACTGACAGCTGCTCGTATAAAATACTATATTTGTAAGCCAACTGTTAGCATTCTTGATATGTGCATGTTCAACTTCAAGTGCCCTGCCTTACGTTTGGAGCAAGTGGCTGTCGTTTTCTTTTCTTAGATTCCTTTGGAATCCTCCCATTCTTGGTCCTGTAATGTGCTTCTTTGCTGTAGAGTGGCTTTGTTCATAACGTTTGTAATGTGACGGCAGTTCCTTGGTAAATAAGAAGTCCCAGTGATAAAGCAAAGAGCCGTTTGACAAGCCATAAGACGTCCAACTACTTAAGACGATTCCAAGGTGGAATCCTATCACACTCAAAGCAGTCTTTTGTTTGTTTTGTCATGGAATGTCATCGTCTAGATGAAATGACGTCGGTCAATGCAAACATGTTTGGGCAACACTTAGCACTTGCAGCCGTGCAACAATGAAAGGAAATGAGAGATCAGACATTGTATTGTAGCCTGGTCTTTCAGTGGGCGTGTGGCGCAACGGATAACGCGTCTGACTACGGATCAGAAGATTCCAGGTTCGAATCCTGGCACGCTCGGAATATTCTTTTTGACATTTTGGTTTTGAAAATAAGTAAAATACTAAGGAGATAACGAGGAAGCAATTGACAATAGCAGTGTCCGATTTTTTCTCCATAACAAATTGTAAAGTGGATCATTTCAATGAGAAAAAGAGGTGAAGTGAACATTTCCGCTCAATAATCACACCTAAAAATAGTGAGGTTAGCACGGGTGGGGTTCGAACCCACGCGGACATACGTCCATTGGATCTTAAGTCCAACGCCTTAACCACTCGGCCACCGTGCTCATGCCTTACAAAGTGGAAAGGTAGAGCTGAGTGTCGGGTAATTGCAAATGCCTAGATATACGCCCTTCAGCAAAACTATGTCAGTCTTAACATGTAACTTACACATTTCCAAGCCATTTCTCCAAGTACCATGTTGTCCTCGATCTCCTTTGTACCCTACTCTGACTGCAACCTAGAACCACACTTTGTGCTACTGACAGCTGCTCGTATAAAATACTATATTTGTAAGCCAACTGTTAGCATTCTTGATATGTGCATGTTCAACTTCAAGTGCCCTGCCTTACGTTTGGAGCAAGTGGCTGTCGTTTTCTTTTCTTAGATTCCTTTGGAATCCTCCCATCCTTGGTCCTGTAATGTGCTTCTTTGCTGTAGAGTGGCTTTGTTCATAACGTTTGTAATGTGACGGCAGTTCCTTGGTAAATAAGAAGTCCCAGTGATAAAGCAAAGAGCCGTTTGACAAGCCATAAGACGTCTAACTACTTAAGACGATTCCAAGGTGGAATCCTGTCACACTCAAAGCAGTCTTTTGTTTGTTTTGTCATGGAATGTCATCGTCTAGATGAAATGACGTCGGTCAATGCAAACATGTTTGGGCAACATTTAGCACTTGCAGCCGTGCAACAATGAAAGGAAATGAGAGATCAGACATTGTATTGTAGCCTGGGCTTTCAGTGGGCGTGTGGCGCAACGGATAACGCGTCTGACTACGGATCAGAAGATTCCAGGTTCGAATCCTGGCACGCTCGGAATATTCTTTTTGACATTTTGGTTTTGAAAATAAGTAAAATACTAAGGATATAACGAGGACGATTTTGACAATAGCAGTGTCCGATTTTTTCTCCATTACAAATTGTAAAGTGGATCATTTCAATGAGAAAAAGAGGTGAAGTGAACATTTCCGCTCAATAATCACACCTAAAAATAGTGAGGTTAGCACGGGTGGGGTTCGAACCCACGCGGACATACGTCCATTGGATCTTAAGTCCAACACCTTAACCACTCGGCCACCGTGCTCATGCCTTACAAAGTGGAAAGGTAGAGCTAAGTGTCGGGTAATTGCAAATGCCTAGATATACGCCCTTCAGCCAAAACTATGTCAGTCTTAACATGTAACTTACACATTTCCAAGCCATTTCTCCAAGTACCATGTTGTCCTCGATCTCCTTTGTACCCTACTCTGACTGCAACCTAGAACCACACTTTGTGCTACTGACAGCTGCTCGTATAAAATACTATATTTGTAAGCCAACTGTTAGCATTCTTGATATGTGCATGTTCAACTTCAAGTGCCCTGCCTTACGTTTGGAGCAAGTGGCTGTCGTTTTCTTTTCTTAGATTCCTTTGGAATCCTCCCATCCTTGGTCCTGTAATGTGCTTCTTTGCTGTAGAGTGGCTTTGTTCATAACGTTTGTAATGTGACGGCAGTTCCTTGGTAAATAAGAAGTCCCAGTGATAAAGCAAAGAGCCGTTTGACAAGCCATAAGACGTCCAACTACTTAAGACGATTCCAAGGTGGAATCCTGTCACACTCAAAGCAGTCTTTTGTTTGTTTTGTCATGGAATGTCATCGTCTAGATGAAATGACGTCGGTCAATGCAAACATGTTTGGGCAACATTTAGCACTTGCAGCCGTGCAACAATGAAAGGAAATGAGAGATCAGACATTGTATTGTAGCCTGGGCTTTCAGTGGGCGTGTGGCGCAACGGATAACGCGTCTGACTACGGATCAGAAGATTCCAGGTTCGAATCCTGGCACGCTCGGAATATTCTTTTTGACATTTTGGTTTTGAAAATAAGTAAAATACTAAGGATATAACGAGGACGATTTTGACAATAGCAGTGTCCGATTTTTTCTCCATTACAAATTGTAAAGTGGATCATTTCAATGAGAAAAAGAGGTGAAGTGAACATTTCCGCTCAATAATCACACCTAAAAATAGTGAGGTTAGCACGGGTGGGGTTCGAACCCACGCGGACATACGTCCATTGGATCTTAAGTCCAACACCTTAACCACTCGGCCACCGTGCTCATGCCTTACAAAGTGGAAAGGTAGAGCTGAGTGTCGGGTAATTGCAAATGCCTAGATATACGCCCTTCAGCCAAAACTATGTCAGTCTTAACATGTAACTTACACATTTCCAAGCCATTTCTCCAAGTACCATGTTGTCCTCGATCTCCTTTGTACCCTACTCTGACTGCAACCTAGAACCACACTTTGTGCTACTGACAGCTGCTCGTATAAAATACTATATTTGTAAGCCAACTGTTAGCATTCTTGATATGTGCATGTTCAACTTCAAGTGCCCTGCCTTACGTTTGGAGCAAGTGGCTGTCGTTTTCTTTTCTTAGATTCCTTTGGAATCCTCCCATTCTTGGTCCTGTAATGTGCTTCTTTGCTGTAGAGTGGCTTTGTTCATAACGTTTGTAATGTGACGGCAGTTCCTTGGTAAATAAGAACTCCCAGTGATAAAACAAAGAGCCGTTTGACAAGCCATAAGACGTCCAACTACTTAAGACGATTCCAAGGTGGAATCCTATCACACTCAAAGCAGTCTTTTGTTTGTTTTGTCATGGAATGTCATCGTCTAGATGAAATGACGTCGGTCAATGCAAACATGTTTGGGCAACACTTAGCACTTGCAGCCGTGCAACAATGAAAGGAAATGAGAGATCAGACATTGTATTGTAGCCTGGTCTTTCAGTGGGCGTGTGGCGCAACGGATAACGCGTCTGACTACGGATCAGAAGATTCCAGGTTCGAATCCTGGCACGCTCGGAATATTCTTTTTGACATTTTGGTTTTGAAAATAAGTAAAATACTAAGGAGATAACGAGGAAGCAATTGACAATAGCAGTGTCCGATTTTTTCTCCATAACAAATTGTAAAGTGGATCATTTCAATGAGAAAAAGAGGTGAAGTGAACATTTCCGCTCAATAATCACACCTAAAAATAGTGAGGTTAGCACGGGTGGGGTTCGAACCCACGCGGACATACGTCCATTGGATCTTAAGTCCAACGCCTTAACCACTCGGCCACCGTGCTCATGCCTTACAAAGTGGAAAGGTAGAGCTGAGTGTCGGGTAATTGCAAATGCCTAGATATACGCCCTTCAGCAAAACTATGTCAGTCTTAACATGTAACTTACACATTTCCAAGCCATTTCTCCAAGTACCATGTTGTCCTCGATCTCCTTTGTACCCTACTCTGACTGCAACCTAGAACCACACTTTGTGCTACTGACAGCTGCTCGTATAAAATACTATATTTGTAAGCCAACTGTTAGCATTCTTGATATGTGCATGTTCAACTTCAAGTGCCCTGCCTTACGTTTGGAGCAAGTGGCTGTCGTTTTCTTTTCTTAGATTCCTTTGGAATCCTCCCATCCTTGGTCCTGTAATGTGCTTCTTTGCTGTAGAGTGGCTTTGTTCATAACGTTTGTAATGTGACGGCAGTTCCTTGGTAAATAAGAAGTCCCAGTGATAAAGCAAAGAGCCGTTTGACAAGCCATAAGACGTCTAACTACTTAAGACGATTCCAAGGTGGAATCCTGTCACACTCAAAGCAGTCTTTTGTTTGTTTTGTCATGGAATGTCATCGTCTAGATGAAATGACGTCGGTCAATGCAAACATGTTTGGGCAACATTTAGCACTTGCAGCCGTGCAACAATGAAAGGAAATGAGAGATCAGACATTGTATTGTAGCCTGGGCTTTCAGTGGGCGTGTGGCGCAACGGATAACGCGTCTGACTACGGATCAGAAGATTCCAGGTTCGAATCCTGGCACGCTCGGAATATTCTTTTTGACATTTTGGTTTTGAAAATAAGTAAAATACTAAGAATATAACGAGGACGATTTTGACAATAGCAGTGTCCGATTTTTTCTCCATTACAAATTGTAAAGTGGATCATTTCAATGAGAAAAAGAGGTGAAGTGAACATTTCCGCTCAATAATCACACCTAAAAATAGTGAGGTTAGCACGGGTGGGATTCGAACCCACGCGGACATACGTCCATTGGATCTTAAGTCCAACACCTTAACCACTCGGCCACCGTGCTCATGCCTTACAAAGTGGAAAGGTAGAGCTAAGTGTCGGGTAATTGCAAATGCCTAGATATACGCCCTTCAGCCAAAACTATGTCAGTCTTAATATGTAACTTACACATTTCCAAGCCATTTCTCCAAGTACCATGTTGTCCTCGATCTCCTTTGTACCCTACTCTGACTGCAACCTAGAACCACACTTTGTGCTACTGACAGCTGCTCGTATAAAATACTATATTTGTAAGCCAACTGTTAGCATTCTTGATATGTGCATGTTCAACTTCAAGTGCCCTGCCTTACGTTTGGAGCAAGTGGCTGTCGTTTTCTTTTCTTAGATTCCTTTGGAATCCTCCCATCCTTGGTCCTGTAATGTGCTTCTTTGCTGTAGAGTGGCTTTGTTCATAACGTTTGTAATGTGACGGCAGTTCCTTGGTAAATAAGAAGTCCCAGTGATAAAGCAAAGAGCCGTTTGACAAGCCATAAGACGTCCAACTACTTAAGACGATTCCAAGGTGGAATCCTGTCACACTCAAAGCAGTCTTTTGTTTGTTTTGTCATGGAATGTCATCGTCTAGATGAAATGACGTCGGTCAATGCAAACATGTTTGGGCAACATTTAGCACTTGCAGCCGTGCAACAATGAAAGGAAATGAGAGATCAGACATTGTATTGTAGCCTGGGCTTTCAGTGGGCGTGTGGCGCAACGGATAACGCGTCTGACTACGGATCAGAAGATTCCAGGTTCGAATCCTGGCACGCTCGGAATATTCTTTTTGACATTTTGGTTTTGAAAATAAGTAAAATACTAAGGATATAACGAGGACGATTTTGACAATAGCAGTGTCCGATTTTTTCTCCATTACAAATTGTAAAGTGGATCATTTCAATGAGAAAAAGAGGTGAAGTGAACATTTCCGCTCAATAATCACACCTAAAAATAGTGAGGTTAGCACGGGTGGGGTTCGAACCCACGCGGACATACGTCCATTGGATCTTAAGTCCAACACCTTAACCACTCGGCCACCGTGCTCATGCCTTACAAAGTGGAAAGGTAGAGCTGAGTGTCGGGTAATTGCAAATGCCTAGATATACGCCCTTCAGCCAAAACTATGTCAGTCTTAACATGTAACTTACACATTTCCAAGCCATTTCTCCAAGTACCATGTTGTCCTCGATCTCCTTTGTACCCTACTCTGACTGCAACCTAGAACCACACTTTGTGCTACTGACAGCTGCTCGTATAAAATACTATATTTGTAAGCCAACTGTTAGCATTCTTGATATGTGCATGTTCAACTTCAAGTGCCCTGCCTTACGTTTGGAGCAAGTGGCTGTCGTTTTCTTTTCTTAGATTCCTTTGGAATCCTCCCATCCTTGGTCCTGTAATGTGCTTCTTTGCTGTAGAGTGGCTTTGTTCATAACGTTTGTAATGTGACGGCAGTTCCTTGGTAAATAAGAAGTCCCAGTGATAAAGCAAAGAGCCGTTTGACAAGCCATAAGACGTCTAACTACTTAAGACGATTCCAAGGTGGAATCCTGTCACACTCAAAGCAGTCTTTTGTTTGTTTTGTCATGGAATGTCATCGTCTAGATGAAATGACGTCGGTCAATGCAAACATGTTTGGGCAACATTTAGCACTTGCAGCCGTGCAACAATGAAAGGAAATGAGAGATCAGACATTGTATTGTAGCCTGGGCTTTCAGTGGGCGTGTGGCGCAACGGATAACGCGTCTGACTACGGATCAGAAGATTCCAGGTTCGAATCCTGGCACGCTCGGAATATTCTTTTTGACATTTTGGTTTTGAAAATAAGTAAAATACTAAGGAGATAACGAGGAAGCAATTGACAATAGCAGTGTCCGATTTTTTCTCCATTACAAATTGTAAAGTGGATCATTTCAATGAGAAAAAGAGGTGAAGTGAACATTTCCGCTCAATAATCACACCTAAAAATAGTGAGGTTAGCACGGGTGGGGTTCGAACCCACGCGGACATACGTCCATTGGATCTTAAGTCCAACACCTTAACCACTCGGCCACCGTGCTCATGCCTTACAAAGTGGAAAGGTAGAGCTAAGTGTCGGGTAATTGCAAATGCCTAGATATACGCCCTTCAGCCAAAACTATGTCAGTCTTAATATGTAACTTACACATTTCCAAGCCATTTCTCCAAGTACCATGTTGTCCTCGATCTCCTTTGTACCCTACTCTGACTGCAACCTAGAACCACACTTTGTGCTACTGACAGCTGCTCGTATAAAATACTATATTTGTAAGCCAACTGTTAGCATTCTTGATATGTGCATGTTCAACTTCAAGTGCCCTGCCTTACGTTTGGAGCAAGTGGCTGTCGTTTTCTTTTCTTAGATTCCTTTGGAATCCTCCCATCCTTGGTCCTGTAATGTGCTTCTTTGCTGTAGAGTGGCTTTGTTCATAACGTTTGTAATGTGACGGCAGTTCCTTGGTAAATAAGAAGTCCCAGTGATAAAGCAAAGAGCCGTTTGACAAGCCATAAGACGTCCAACTACTTAAGACGATTCCAAGGTGGAATCCTGTCACACTCAAAGCAGTCTTTTGTTTGTTTTGTCATGGAATGTCATCGTCTAGATGAAATGACGTCGGTCAATGCAAACATGTTTGGGCAACATTTAGCACTTGCAGCCGTGCAACAATGAAAGGAAATGAGAGATCAGACATTGTATTGTAGCCTGGGCTTTCAGTGGGCGTGTGGCGCAACGGATAACGCGTCTGACTACGGATCAGAAGATTCCAGGTTCGAATCCTGGCACGCTCGGAATATTCTTTTTGACATTTTGGTTTTGAAAATAAGTAAAATACTAAGGATATAACGAGGACGATTTTGACAATAGCAGTGTCCGATTTTTTCTCCATTACAAATTGTAAAGTGGATCATTTCAATGAGAAAAAGAGGTGAAGTGAACATTTCCGCTCAATAATCACACCTAAAAATAGTGAGGTTAGCACGGGTGGGGTTCGAACCCACGCGGACATACGTCCATTGGATCTTAAGTCCACCACCTTAACCACTCGGCCACCGTGCTCATGCCTTACAAAGTGGAAAGGTAGAGCTGAGTGTCGGGTAATTGCAAATGCCTAGATATACGCCCTTCAGCCAAAACTATGTCAGTCTTAACATGTAACTTACACATTTCCAAGCCATTTCTCCAAGTACCATGTTGTCCTCGATCTCCTTTGTACCCTACTCTGACTGCAACCTAGAACCACACTTTGTGCTACTGACAGCTGCTCGTATAAAATACTATATTTGTAAGCCAACTGTTAGCATTCTTGATATGTGCATGTTCAACTTCAAGTGCCCTGCCTTACGTTTGGAGCAAGTGGCTGTCGTTTTCTTTTCTTAGATTCCTTTGGAATCCTCCCATTCTTGGTCCTGTAATGTGCTTCTTTGCTGTAGAGTGGCTTTGTTCATAACGTTTGTAATGTGACGGCAGTTCCTTGGTAAATAAGAACTCCCAGTGATAAAGCAAAGAGCCGTTTGACAAGCCATAAGACGTCCAACTACTTAAGACGATTCCAAGGTGGAATCCTATCACACTCAAAGCAGTCTTTTGTTTGTTTTGTCATGGAATGTCATCGTCTAGATGAAATGACGTCGGTCAATGCAAACATGTTTGGGCAACACTTAGCACTTGCAGCCGTGCAACAATGAAAGGAAATGAGAGATCAGACATTGTATTGTAGCCTGGGCTTTCAGTGGGCGTGTGGCGCAACGGATAACGCGTCTGACTACGGATCAGAAGATTCCAGGTTCGAATCCTGGCACGCTCGGAATATTCTTTTTGACATTTTGGTTTTGAAAATAAGTAAAATACTAAGGAGATAACGAGGAAGCAATTGACAATAGCAGTGTCCGATTTTTTCTCCATAACAAATTGTAAAGTGGATCATTTCAATGAGAAAAAGAGGTGAAGTGAACATTTCCGCTCAATAATCACACCTAAAAATAGTGAGGTTAGCACGGGTGGGGTTCGAACCCACGCGGACATACGTCCATTGGATCTTAAGTCCACCACCTTAACCACTCGGCCACCGTGCTCATGCCTTACAAAGTGGAAAGGTAGAGCTGAGTGTCGGGTAATTGCAAATGCCTAGATATACGCCCTTCAGCCAAAACTATGTCAGTCTTAACATGTAACTTACACATTTCCAAGCCATTTCTCCAAGTACCATGTTGTCCTCGATCTCCTTTGTACCCTACTCTGACTGCAACCTAGAACCACACTTTGTGCTACTGACAGCTGCTCGTATAAAATACTATATTTGTAAGCCAACTGTTAGCATTCTTGATATGTGCATGTTCAACTTCAAGTGCCCTGCCTTACGTTTGGAGCAAGTGGCTGTCGTTTTCTTTTCTTAGATTCCTTTGGAATCCTCCCATTCTTGGTCCTGTAATGTGCTTCTTTGCTGTAGAGTGGCTTTGTTCATAACGTTTGTAATGTGACGGCAGTTCCTTGGTAAATAAGAACTCCCAGTGATAAAGCAAAGAGCCGTTTGACAAGCCATAAGACGTCCAACTACTTAAGACGATTCCAAGGTGGAATCCTATCACACTCAAAGCAGTCTTTTGTTTGTTTTGTCATGGAATGTCATCGTCTAGATGAAATGACGTCGGTCAATGCAAACATGTTTGGGCAACACTTAGCACTTGCAGCCGTGCAACAATGAAAGGAAATGAGAGATCAGACATTGTATTGTAGCCTGGGCTTTCAGTGGGCGTGTGGCGCAACGGATAACGCGTCTGACTACGGATCAGAAGATTCCAGGTTCGAATCCTGGCACGCTCGGAATATTCTTTTTGACATTTTGGTTTTGAAAATAAGTAAAATACTAAGGAGATAACGAGGAAGCAATTGACAATAGCAGTGTCCGATTTTTTCTCCATAACAAATTGTAAAGTGGATCATTTCAATGAGAAAAAGAGGTGAAGTGAACATTTCCGCTCAATAATCACACCTAAAAATAGTGAGGTTAGCACGGGTGGGGTTCGAACCCACGCGGACATACGTCCATTGGATCTTAAGTCCAACGCCTTAACCACTCGGCCACCGTGCTCATGCCTTACAAAGTGGAAAGGTAGAGCTGAGTGTCGGGTAATTGCAAATGCCTAGATATACGCCCTTCAGCAAAACTATGTCAGTCTTAACATGTAACTTACACATTTCCAAGCCATTTCTCCAAGTACCATGTTGTCCTCGATCTCCTTTGTACCCTACTCTGACTGCAACCTAGAACCACACTTTGTGCTACTGACAGCTGCTCGTATAAAATACTATATTTGTAAGCCAACTGTTAGCATTCTTGATATGTGCATGTTCAACTTCAAGTGCCCTGCCTTACGTTTGGAGCAAGTGGCTGTCGTTTTCTTTTCTTAGATTCCTTTGGAATCCTCCCATCCTTGGTCCTGTAATGTGCTTCTTTGCTGTAGAGTGGCTTTGTTCATAACGTTTGTAATGTGACGGCAGTTCCTTGGTAAATAAGAAGTCCCAGTGATAAAGCAAAGAGCCGTTTGACAAGCCATAAGACGTCTAACTACTTAAGACGATTCCAAGGTGGAATCCTGTCACACTCAAAGCAGTCTTTTGTTTGTTTTGTCATGGAATGTCATCGTCTAGATGAAATGACGTCGGTCAATGCAAACATGTTTGGGCAACATTTAGCACTTGCAGCCGTGCAACAATGAAAGGAAATGAGAGATCAGACATTGTATTGTAGCCTGGGCTTTCAGTGGGCGTGTGGCGCAACGGATAACGCGTCTGACTACGGATCAGAAGATTCCAGGTTCGAATCCTGGCACGCTCGGAATATTCTTTTTGACATTTTGGTTTTGAAAATAAGTAAAATACTAAGAATATAACGAGGACGATTTTGACAATAGCAGTGTCCGATTTTTTCTCCATTACAAATTGTAAAGTGGATCATTTCAATGAGAAAAAGAGGTGAAGTGAACATTTCCGCTCAATAATCACACCTAAAAATAGTGAGGTTAGCACGGGTGGGGTTCGAACCCACGCGGACATACGTCCATTGGATCTTAAGTCCACCACCTTAACCACTCGGCCACCGTGCTCATGCCTTACAAAGTGGAAAGGTAGAGCTGAGTGTCGGGTAATTGCAAATGCCTAGATATACGCCCTTCAGCCAAAACTATGTCAGTCTTAACATGTAACTTACACATTTCCAAGCCATTTCTCCAAGTACCATGTTGTCCTCGATCTCCTTTGTACCCTACTCTGACTGCAACCTAGAACCACACTTTGTGCTACTGACAGCTGCTCGTATAAAATACTATATTTGTAAGCCAACTGTTAGCATTCTTGATATGTGCATGTTCAACTTCAAGTGCCCTGCCTTACGTTTGGAGCAAGTGGCTGTCGTTTTCTTTTCTTAGATTCCTTTGGAATCCTCCCATTCTTGGTCCTGTAATGTGCTTCTTTGCTGTAGAGTGGCTTTGTTCATAACGTTTGTAATGTGACGGCAGTTCCTTGGTAAATAAGAACTCCCAGTGATAAAGCAAAGAGCCGTTTGACAAGCCATAAGACGTCCAACTACTTAAGACGATTCCAAGGTGGAATCCTATCACACTCAAAGCAGTCTTTTGTTTGTTTTGTCATGGAATGTCATCGTCTAGATGAAATGACGTCGGTCAATGCAAACATGTTTGGGCAACACTTAGCACTTGCAGCCGTGCAACAATGAAAGGAAATGAGAGATCAGACATTGTATTGTAGCCTGGGCTTTCAGTGGGCGTGTGGCGCAACGGATAACGCGTCTGACTACGGATCAGAAGATTCCAGGTTCGAATCCTGGCACGCTCGGAATATTCTTTTTGACATTTTGGTTTTGAAAATAAGTAAAATACTAAGGAGATAACGAGGAAGCAATTGACAATAGCAGTGTCCGATTTTTTCTCCATAACAAATTGTAAAGTGGATCATTTCAATGAGAAAAAGAGGTGAAGTGAACATTTCCGCTCAATAATCACACCTAAAAATAGTGAGGTTAGCACGGGTGGGGTTCGAACCCACGCGGACATACGTCCATTGGATCTTAAGTCCAACGCCTTAACCACTCGGCCACCGTGCTCATGCCTTACAAAGTGGAAAGGTAGAGCTGAGTGTCGGGTAATTGCAAATGCCTAGATATACGCCCTTCAGCAAAACTATGTCAGTCTTAACATGTAACTTACACATTTCCAAGCCATTTCTCCAAGTACCATGTTGTCCTCGATCTCCTTTGTACCCTACTCTGACTGCAACCTAGAACCACACTTTGTGCTACTGACAGCTGCTCGTATAAAATACTATATTTGTAAGCCAACTGTTAGCATTCTTGATATGTGCATGTTCAACTTCAAGTGCCCTGCCTTACGTTTGGAGCAAGTGGCTGTCGTTTTCTTTTCTTAGATTCCTTTGGAATCCTCCCATCCTTGGTCCTGTAATGTGCTTCTTTGCTGTAGAGTGGCTTTGTTCATAACGTTTGTAATGTGACGGCAGTTCCTTGGTAAATAAGAAGTCCCAGTGATAAAGCAAAGAGCCGTTTGACAAGCCATAAGACGTCTAACTACTTAAGACGATTCCAAGGTGGAATCCTGTCACACTCAAAGCAGTCTTTTGTTTGTTTTGTCATGGAATGTCATCGTCTAGATGAAATGACGTCGGTCAATGCAAACATGTTTGGGCAACATTTAGCACTTGCAGCCGTGCAACAATGAAAGGAAATGAGAGATCAGACATTGTATTGTAGCCTGGGCTTTCAGTGGGCGTGTGGCGCAACGGATAACGCGTCTGACTACGGATCAGAAGATTCCAGGTTCGAATCCTGGCACGCTCGGAATATTCTTTTTGACATTTTGGTTTTGAAAATAAGTAAAATACTAAGAATATAACGAGGACGATTTTGACAATAGCAGTGTCCGATTTTTTCTCCATTACAAATTGTAAAGTGGATCATTTCAATGAGAAAAAGAGGTGAAGTGAACATTTCCGCTCAATAATCACACCTAAAAATAGTGAGGTTAGCACGGGTGGGGTTCGAACCCACGCGGACATACGTCCATTGGATCTTAAGTCCAACGCCTTAACCACTCGGCCACCGTGCTCATGCCTTACAAAGTGGAAAGGTAGAGCTAAGTGTCGGGTAATTGCAAATGCCTAGATATACGCCCTTCAGCCAAAACTATGTCAGTCTTAACATGTAACTTACACATTTCCAAGCCATTTCTCCAAGTACCATGTTGTCCTCGATCTCCTTTGTACCCTACTCTGACTGCAACCTAGAACCACACTTTGTGCTACTGACAGCTGCTCGTATAAAATACTATATTTGTAAGCCAACTGTTAGCATTCTTGATATGTGCATGTTCAACTTCAAGTGCCCTGCCTTACGTTTGGAGCAAGTGGCTGTCGTTTTCTTTTCTTAGATTCCTTTGGAATCCTCCCATTTTTGGTCCTGTAATGTGCTTCTTTGCTGTAGAGTGGCTTTGTTCATAACGTTTGTAATGTGACGGCAGTTCCTTGGTAAATAAGAAGTCCCAGTGATAAAGCAAAGAGCCGTTTGACAAGCCATAAGACGTCCAACTACTTAAGACGATTCCAAGGTGGAATCCTGTCACACTCAAAGCAGTCTTTTGTTTGTTTTGTCATGGAATGTCATCGTCTAGATGAAATGACGTCGGTCAATGCAAACATGTTTGGGCAACATTTAGCACTTGCAGCCGTGCAACAATGAAAGGAAATGAGAGATCAGACATTGTATTGTAGCCTGGGCTTTCAGTGGGCGTGTGGCGCAACGGATAACGCGTCTGACTACGGATCAGAAGATTCCAGGTTCGAATCCTGGCACGCTCGGAATATTCTTTTTGACATTTTGGTTTTGAAAATAAGTAAAATACTAAGGATATAACGAGGAAGCAATTGACAATAGCAGTGTCCGATTTTTTCTCCATTACAAATTGTAAAGTGGATCATTTCAATGAGAAAAAGAGGTGAAGTGAACATTTCCGCTCAATAATCACACCTAAAAATAGTGAGGTTAGCACGGGTGGGGTTCGAACCCACGCGGACATACGTCCATTGGATCTTAAGTCCACCACCTTAACCACTCGGCCACCGTGCTCATGCCTTACAAAGTGGAAAGGTAGAGCTGAGTGTCGGGTAATTGCAAATGCCTAGATATACGCCCTTCAGCCAAAACTATGTCAGTCTTAACATGTAACTTACACATTTCCAAGCCATTTCTCCAAGTACCATGTTGTCCTCGATCTCCTCTGTACCCTACTCTGACTGCAACCTAGAACCACACTTTGTGCTACTGACAGCTGCTCGTATAAAATACTATATTTGTAAGCCAACTGTTAGCATTCTTGATATGTGCATGTTCAACTTCAAGTGCCCTGCCTTACGTTTGGAGCAAGTGGCTGTCGTTTTCTTTTCTTAGATTCCTTTGGAATCCTCCCATTCTTGGTCCTGTAATGTGCTTCTTTGCTGTAGAGTGGCTTTGTTCATAACGTTTGTAATGTGACGGCAGTTCCTTGGTAAATAAGAAGTCCCAGTGATAAAGCAAAGAGCCGTTTGACAAGCCATAAGACGTCCAACTACTTAAGACGATTCCAAGGTGGAATCCTGTCACACTCAAAGCAGTCTTTTGTTTGTTTTGTCATGGAATGTCATCGTCTAGATGAAATGACGTCGGTCAATGCAAACATGTTTGGGCAACATTTAGCACTTGCAGCCGTGCAACAATGAAAGGAAATGAGAGATCAGACATTGTATTGTAGCCTGGGCTTTCAGTGGGCGTGTGGCGCAACGGATAACGCGTCTGACTACGGATCAGAAGATTCCAGATTCGAATCCTGGCACGCTCGGAATATTCTTTTTGACATTTTGGTTTTGAAAATAAGTAAAATACTAAGGATATAACGAGGACGATTTTGACAATAGCAGTGTCCGATTTTTTCTCCATTACAAATTGTAAAGTGGATCATTTCAATGAGAAAAAGAGGTGAAGTGAACATTTCCGCTCAATAATCACACCTAAAAATAGTGAGGTTAGCACGGGTGGGGTTCGAACCCACGCGGACATACGTCCATTGGATCTTAAGTCCAACACCTTAACCACTCGGCCACCGTGCTCATGCCTTACAAAGTGGAAAGGTAGAACTGAGTGTCAGGTAATTGCAAATGCCTAGATATACGCCCTTCAGCCAAAACTATGTCAGTCTTAACATGTAACTTACACATTTCCAAGCCATTTCTCCAAGTACCATGTTGTCCTCGATCTCCTTTGTACCCTACTCTGACTGCAACCTAGAACCACACTTTGTGCTACTGACAGCTGCTCGTATAAAATACTATATTTGTTAGCCAACTGTTAGCATTCTTGATATGTGCATGTTCAACTTCAAGTGCCCTGCCTTACGTTTGGAGCAAGTGGCTGTCGTTTTCTTTTCTTAGATTCCTTTGGAATCCTCCCATTCTTGGTCCTGTAATGTGCTTCTTTGCTGTAGAGTGGCTTTGTTCATAACGTTTGTAATGTGACGGCAGTTCCTTGGTAAATAAGAAGTCCCAGTGATAAAGCAAAGAGCCGTTTGACAAGCCATAAGACGTCCAACTACTTAAGACGATTCCAAGGTGGAATCCTGTCACACTCAAAGCAGTCTTTTGTTTGTTTTGTCATGGAATGTCATCGTCTAGATGAAATGACGTCGGTCAATGCAAACATGTTTGGGCAACATTTAGCACTTGCAGCCGTGCAACAATGAAAGGAAATGAGAGATCAGACATTGTATTGTAGCCTGGGCTTTCAGTGGGCGTGTGGCGCAACGGATAACGCGTCTGACTACGGATCAGAAGATTCCAGGTTCGAATCCTGGCACGCTCGGAATATTCTTTTTGACATTTTGGTTTTGAAAATAAGTAAAATACTAAGGAGATAACGAGGAAGCAATTGACAATAGCAGTGTCCGATTTTTTCTCCATAACAAATTGTAAAGTGGATCATTTCAATGAGAAAAAGAGGTGAAGTGAACATTTCCGCTCAATAATCACACCTAAAAATAGTGAGGTTAGCACGGGTGGGGTTCGAACCCACGCGGACATACGTCCATTGGATCTTAAGTCCAACGCCTTAACCACTCGGCCACCGTGCTCATGCCTTACAAAGTGGAAAGGTAGAGCTGAGTGTCGGGTAATTGCAAATGCCTAGATATACGCCCTTCAGCAAAACTATGTCAGTCTTAACATGTAACTTACACATTTCCAAGCCATTTCTCCAAGTACCATGTTGTCCTCGATCTCCTTTGTACCCTACTCTGACTGCAACCTAGAACCACACTTTGTGCTACTGACAGCTGCTCGTATAAAATACTATATTTGTAAGCCAACTGTTAGCATTCTTGATATGTGCATGTTCAACTTCAAGTGCCCTGCCTTACGTTTGGAGCAAGTGGCTGTCGTTTTCTTTTCTTAGATTCCTTTGGAATCCTCCCATCCTTGGTCCTGTAATGTGCTTCTTTGCTGTAGAGTGGCTTTGTTCATAACGTTTGTAATGTGACGGCAGTTCCTTGGTAAATAAGAAGTCCCAGTGATAAAGCAAAGAGCCGTTTGACAAGCCATAAGACGTCCAACTACTTAAGACGATTCCAAGGTGGAATCCTGTCACACTCAAAGCAGTCTTTTGTTTGTTTTGTCATGGAATGTCATCGTCTAGATGAAATGACGTCGGTCAATGCAAACATGTTTGGGCAACATTTAGCACTTGCAGCCGTGCAACAATGAAAGGAAATGAGAGATCAGACATTGTATTGTAGCCTGGGCTTTCAGTGGGCGTGTGGCGCAACGGATAACGCGTCTGACTACGGATCAGAAGATTCCAGGTTCGAATCCTGGCACGCTCGGAATATTCTTTTTGACATTTTGGTTTTGAAAATAAGTAAAATACTAAGGAGATAACGAGGAAGCAATTGACAATAGCAGTGTCCGATTTTTTCTCCATTACAAATTGTAAAGTGGATCATTTCAATGAGAAAAAGAGGTGAAGTGAACATTTCCGCTCAATAATCACACCTAAAAATAGTGAGGTTAGCACGGGTGGGGTTCGAACCCACGCGGACATACGTCCATTGGATCTTAAGTCCAACGCCTTAACCACTCGGCCACCGTGCTCATGCCTTACAAAGTGGAAAGGTAGAGCTAAGTGTCGGGTAATTGCAAATGCCTAGATATACGCCCTTCAGCCAAAACTATGTCAGTCTTAACATGTAACTTACACATTTCCAAGCCATTTCTCCAAGTACCATGTTGTCCTCGATCTCCTTTGTACCCTACTCTGACTGCAACCTAGAACCACACTTTGTGCTACTGACAGCTGCTCGTATAAAATACTATATTTGTAAGCCAACTGTTAGCATTCTTGATATGTGCATGTTCAACTTCAAGTGCCCTGCCTTACGTTTGGAGCAAGTGGCTGTCGTTTTCTTTTCTTAGATTCCTTTGGAATCCTCCCATTCTTGGTCCTGCAATGTGCTTCTTTGCTGTAGAGTGGCTTTGTTCATAACGTTTGTAATGTGACGGCAGTTCCTTGGCAAATAAGAAGTCCCAGTGATAAAGCAAAGAGCCGTTTGACAAGCCATAAGACGTCCAACTACTTAAGACGATTCCAAGGTGGAATCCTGTCACACTCAAAGCAGTCTTTTGTTTGTTTTGTCATGGAATGTCATCGTCTAGATGAAATGACGTCGGTCAATGCAAACATGTTTGGGCAACATTTAGCACTTGCAGCCGTGCAACAATGAAAGGAAATGAGAGATCAGACATTGTATTGTAGCCTGGGCTTTCAGTGGGCGTGTGGCGCAACGGATAACGCGTCTGACTACGGATCAGAAGATTCCAGATTCGAATCCTGGCACGCTCGGAATATTCTTTTTGACATTTTGGTTTTCAAAATAAGTAAAACACTAAGGAGATAACGAGGACGATTTTGACAATAGCAGTGTCCGATTTTTTCTCCATTACAAATTGTAAAGTGGATCATTTCAATGAGAAAAAGAGGTGAAGTGAACATTTCCGCTCAATAATCACACCTAAAAATAGTGAGGTTAGCACGGGTGGGGTTCGAACCCACGCGGACATACGTCCATTGGATCTTAAGTCCACCACCTTAACCACTCGGCCACCGTGCTCATGCCTTACAAAGTGGAAAGGTAGAGCTGAGTGTCGGGTAATTGCAAATGCCTAGATATACGCCCTTCAGCCAAAACTATGTCAGTCTTAACATGTAACTTACACATTTCCAAGCCATTTCTCCAAGTACCATGTTGTCCTCGATCTCCTTTGTACCCTACTCTGACTGCAACCTAGAACCACACTTTGTGCTACTGACAGCTGCTCGTATAAAATACTATATTTGTAAGCCAACTGTTAGCATTCTTGATATGTGCATGTTCAACTTCAAGTGCCCTGCCTTACGTTTGGAGCAAGTGGCTGTCGTTTTCTTTTCTTAGATTCCTTTGGAATCCTCCCATCCTTGGTCCTGCAATGTGCTTCTTTGCTGTAGAGTGGCTTTGTTCATAACGTTTGTAATGTGACGGCAGTTCCTTGGTAAATAAGAAGTCCCAGTGATAAAGCAAAGAGCCGTTTGACAAGCCATAAGACGTCCAACTACTTAAGACGATTCCAAGGTGGAATCCTGTCACACTCAAAGCAGTCTTTTGTTTGTTTTGTCATGGAATGTCATCGTCTAGATGAAATGACGTCGGTCAATGCAAACATGTTTGGGCAACATTTAGCACTTGCAGCCGTGCAACAATGAAAGGAAATGAGAGATCAGACATTGTATTGTAGCCTGGGCTTTCAGTGGGCGTGTGGCGCAACGGATAACGCGTCTGACTACGGATCAGAAGATTCCAGGTTCGAATCCTGGCACGCTCGGAATATTCTTTTTGACATTTTGGTTTTGAAAATAAGTAAAATACTAAGGATATAACTAGGACGATTTTGACAATAGCAGTGTCCGATTTTTTCTCCATTACAAATTGTAAAGTGGATCATTTCAATGAGAAAAAGAGGTGAAGTGAACATTTCCGCTCAATAATCACACCTAAAAATAGTGAGGTTAGCACGGGTGGGGTTCGAACCCACGCGGACATACGTCCATTGGATCTTAAGTCCACCACCTTAACCACTCGGCCACCGTGCTCATGCCTTACAAAGTGGAAAGGTAGAGCTGAGTGTCGGGTAATTGCAAATGCCTAGATATACGCCCTTCAGCCAAAACTATGTCAGTCTTAACATGTAACTTACACATTTCCAAGCCATTTCTCCAAGTACCATGTTGTCCTCGATCTCCTTTGTACCCTACTCTGACTGCAACCTAGAACCACACTTTGTGCTACTGACAGCTGCTCGTATAAAATACTATATTTGTAAGCCAACTGTTAGCATTCTTGATATGTGCATGTTCAACTTCAAGTGCCCTGCCTTACGTTTGGAGCAAGTGGCTGTCGTTTTCTTTTCTTAGATTCCTTTGGAATCCTCCCATCCTTGGTCCTGCAATGTGCTTCTTTGCTGTAGAGTGGCTTTGTTCATAACGTTTGTAATGTGACGGCAGTTCCTTGGTAAATAAGAAGTCCCAGTGATAAAGCAAAGAGCCGTTTGACAAGCCATAAGACGTCCAACTACTTAAGACGATTCCAAGGTGGAATCCTGTCACACTCAAAGCAGTCTTTTGTTTGTTTTGTCATGGAATGTCATCGTCTAGATGAAATGACGTCGGTCAATGCAAACATGTTTGGGCAACATTTAGCACTTGCAGCCGTGCAACAATGAAAGGAAATGAGAGATCAGACATTGTATTGTAGCCTGGGCTTTCAGTGGGCGTGTGGCGCAACGGATAACGCGTCTGACTACGGATCAGAAGATTCCAGGTTCGAATCCTGGCACGCTCGGAATATTCTTTTTGACATTTTGGTTTTGAAAATAAGTAAAATACTAAGGAGATAACGAGGAAGCAATTGACAATAGCAGTGTCCGATTTTTTCTCCATTACAAATTGTAAAGTGGATCATTTCAATGAGAAAAAGAGGTGAAGTGAACATTTCCGCTCAATAATCACACCTAAAAATAGTGAGGTTAGCACGGGTGGGGTTCGAACCCACGCGGACATACGTCCATTGGATCTTAAGTCCAACGCCTTAACCACTCGGCCACCGTGCTCATGCCTTACAAAGTGGAAAGGTAGAGCTAAGTGTCGGGTAATTGCAAATGCCTAGATATACGCCCTTCAGCCAAAACTATGTCAGTCTTAACATGTAACTTACACATTTCCAAGCCATTTCTCCAAGTACCATGTTGTCCTCGATCTCCTTTGTACCCTACTCTGACTGCAACCTAGAACCACACTTTGTGCTACTGACAGCTGCTCGTATAAAATACTATATTTGTAAGCCAACTGTTAGCATTCTTGATATGTGCATGTTCAACTTCAAGTGCCCTGCCTTACGTTTGGAGCAAGTGGCTGTCGTTTTCTTTTCTTAGATTCCTTTGGAATCCTCCCATCCTTGGTCCTGCAATGTGCTTCTTTGCTGTAGAGTGGCTTTGTTCATAACGTTTGTAATGTGACGGCAGTTCCTTGGTAAATAAGAAGTCCCAGTGATAAAGCAAAGAGCCGTTTGACAAGCCATAAGACGTCCAACTACTTAAGACGATTCCAAGGTGGAATCCTGTCACACTCAAAGCAGTCTTTTGTTTGTTTTGTCATGGAATGTCATCGTCTAGATGAAATGACGTCGGTCAATGCAAACATGTTTGGGCAACATTTAGCACTTGCAGCCGTGCAACAATGAAAGGAAATGAGAGATCAGACATTGTATTGTAGCCTGGGCTTTCAGTGGGCGTGTGGCGCAACGGATAACGCGTCTGACTACGGATCAGAAGATTCCAGGTTCGAATCCTGGCACGCTCGGAATATTCTTTTTGACATTTTGGTTTTGAAAATAAGTAAAATACTAAGGAGATAACGAGGAAGCAATTGACAATAGCAGTGTCCGATTTTTTCTCCATTACAAATTGTAAAGTGGATCATTTCAATGAGAAAAAGAGGTGAAGTGAACATTTCCGCTCAATAATCACACCTAAAAATAGTGAGGTTAGCACGGGTGGGGTTCGAACCCACGCGGACATACGTCCATTGGATCTTAAGTCCAACGCCTTAACCACTCGGCCACCGTGCTCATGCCTTACAAAGTGGAAAGGTAGAGCTAAGTGTCGGGTAATTGCAAATGCCTAGATATACGCCCTTCAGCCAAAACTATGTCAGTCTTAACATGTAACTTACACATTTCCAAGCCATTTCTCCAAGTACCATGTTGTCCTCGATCTCCTTTGTACCCTACTCTGACTGCAACCTAGAACCACACTTTGTGCTACTGACAGCTGCTCGTATAAAATACTATATTTGTAAGCCAACTGTTAGCATTCTTGATATGTGCATGTTCAACTTCAAGTGCCCTGCCTTACGTTTGGAGCAAGTGGCTGTCGTTTTCTTTTCTTAGATTCCTTTGGAATCCTCCCATTCTTGGTCCTGCAATGTGCTTCTTTGCTGTAGAGTGGCTTTGTTCATAACGTTTGTAATGTGACGGCAGTTCCTTGGCAAATAAGAAGTCCCAGTGATAAAGCAAAGAGCCGTTTGACAAGCCATAAGACGTCCAACTACTTAAGACGATTCCAAGGTGGAATCCTGTCACACTCAAAGCAGTCTTTTGTTTGTTTTGTCATGGAATGTCATCGTCTAGATGAAATGACGTCGGTCAATGCAAACATGTTTGGGCAACATTTAGCACTTGCAGCCGTGCAACAATGAAAGGAAATGAGAGATCAGACATTGTATTGTAGCCTGGGCTTTCAGTGGGCGTGTGGCGCAACGGATAACGCGTCTGACTACGGATCAGAAGATTCCAGATTCGAATCCTGGCACGCTCGGAATATTCTTTTTGACATTTTGGTTTTCAAAATAAGTAAAACACTAAGGAGATAACGAGGACGATTTTGACAATAGCAGTGTCCGATTTTTTCTCCATTACAAATTGTAAAGTGGATCATTTCAATGAGAAAAAGAGGTGAAGTGAACATTTCCGCTCAATAATCACACCTAAAAATAGTGAGGTTAGCACGGGTGGGGTTCGAACCCACGCGGACATACGTCCATTGGATCTTAAGTCCACCACCTTAACCACTCGGCCACCGTGCTCATGCCTTACAAAGTGGAAAGGTAGAGCTGAGTGTCGGGTAATTGCAAATGCCTAGATATACGCCCTTCAGCCAAAACTATGTCAGTCTTAACATGTAACTTACACATTTCCAAGCCATTTCTCCAAGTACCATGTTGTCCTCGATCTCCTTTGTACCCTACTCTGACTGCAACCTAGAACCACACTTTGTGCTACTGACAGCTGCTCGTATAAAATACTATATTTGTAAGCCAACTGTTAGCATTCTTGATATGTGCATGTTCAACTTCAAGTGCCCTGCCTTACGTTTGGAGCAAGTGGCTGTCGTTTTCTTTTCTTAGATTCCTTTGGAATCCTCCCATCCTTGGTCCTGCAATGTGCTTCTTTGCTGTAGAGTGGCTTTGTTCATAACGTTTGTAATGTGACGGCAGTTCCTTGGTAAATAAGAAGTCCCAGTGATAAAGCAAAGAGCCGTTTGACAAGCCATAAGACGTCCAACTACTTAAGACGATTCCAAGGTGGAATCCTGTCACACTCAAAGCAGTCTTTTGTTTGTTTTGTCATGGAATGTCATCGTCTAGATGAAATGACGTCGGTCAATGCAAACATGTTTGGGCAACATTTAGCACTTGCAGCCGTGCAACAATGAAAGGAAATGAGAGATCAGACATTGTATTGTAGCCTGGGCTTTCAGTGGGCGTGTGGCGCAACGGATAACGCGTCTGACTACGGATCAGAAGATTCCAGGTTCGAATCCTGGCACGCTCGGAATATTCTTTTTGACATTTTGGTTTTGAAAATAAGTAAAATACTAAGGATATAACGAGGACGATTTTGACAATAGCAGTGTCCGATTTTTTCTCCATTACAAATTGTAAAGTGGATCATTTCAATGAGAAAAAGAGGTGAAGTGAACATTTCCGCTCAATAATCACACCTAAAAATAGTGAGGTTAGCACGGGTGGGGTTCGAACCCACGCGGACATACGTCCATTGGATCTTAAGTCCAACGCCTTAACCACTCGGCCACCGTGCTCATGCCTTACAAAGTGGAAAGGTAGAGCCAAGTGTCGGGTAATTGCAAATGCCTAGATATACGCCCTTCAGCCAAAACTATGTCAGTCTTAACATGTAACTTACACATTTCCAAGCCATTTCTCCAAGTACCATATTGTCCTCGATCTCCTTTGTACCCTACTCTGACTGCAACCTAGAACCACACTTTGTGCTACTGACAGCTGCTCGTATAAAATACTATATTTGTAAGCCAACTGTTAGCATTCTTGATATGTGCATGTTCAACTTCAAGTGCCCTGCCTTACGTTTGGAGCAAGTGGCTGTCGTTTTCTTTTCTTAGATTCCTTTGGAATCCTCCCATCCTTGGTCCTGTAATGTGCTTCTTTGCTGTAGAGTGGCTTTGTTCATAACGTTTGTAATGTGACGGCAGTTCCTTGGTAAATAAGAAGTCCCAGTGATAAAGCAAAGAGCCGTTTGACAAGCCATAAGACGTCCAACTACTTAAGACGATTCCAAGGTGGAATCCTGTCACACTCAAAGCAGTCTTTTGTTTGTTTTGTCATGGAATGTCATCGTCTAGATGAAATGACGTCGGTCAATGCAAACATGTTTGGGCAACATTTAGCACTTGCAGCCGTGCAACAATGAAAGGAAATGAGAGATCAGACATTGTATTGTAGCCTGGGCTTTCAGTGGGCGTGTGGCGCAACGGATAACGCGTCTGACTACGGATCAGAAGATTCCAGGTTCGAATCCTGGCACGCTCGGAATATTCTTTTTGACATTTTGGTTTTGAAAATAAGTAAAATACTAAGGATATAACGAGGACGATTTTGACAATAGCAGTGTCCGATTTTTTCTCCATTACAAATTGTAAAGTGGATCATTTCAATGAGAAAAAGAGGTGAAGTGAACATTTCCGCTCAATAATCACACCTAAAAATAGTGAGGTTAGCACGGGTGGGGTTCGAACCCACGCGGACATACGTCCATTGGATCTTAAGTCCAACGCCTTAACCACTCGGCCACCGTGCTCATGCCTTACAAAGTGGAAAGGTAGAGCTGAGTGTCGGGTAATTGCAAATGCCTAGATATACGCCCTTCAGCCAAAACTATGTCAGTCTTAACATGTAACTTACACATTTCCAAGCCATTTCTCCAAGTACCATGTTGTCCTCGATCTCCTTTGTACCCTACTCTGACTGCAACCTAGAACCACACTTTGTGCTACTGACAGCTGCTCGTATAAAATACTATATTTGTAAGCCAACTGTTAGCATTCTTGATATGTGCATGTTCAACTTCAAGTGCCCTGCCTTACGTTTGGAGCAAGTGGCTGTCGTTTTCTTTTCTTAGATTCCTTTGGAATCCTCCCATCCTTGGTCCTGTAATGTGCTTCTTTGCTGTAGAGTGGCTTTGTTCATAACGTTTGTAATGTGACGGCAGTTCCTTGGTAAATAAGAAGTCCCAGTGATAAAGCAAAGAGCCGTTTGACAAGCCATAAGACGTCCAACTACTTAAGACGATTCCAAGGTGGAATCCTGTCACACTCAAAGCAGTCTTTTGTTTGTTTTGTCATGGAATGTCATCGTCTAGATGAAATGACGTCGGTCAATGCAAACATGTTTGGGCAACATTTAGCACTTGCAGCCGTGCAACAATGAAAGGAAATGAGAGATCAGACATTGTATTGTAGCCTGGGCTTTCAGTGGGCGTGTGGCGCAACGGATAACGCGTCTGACTACGGATCAGATGATTCCAGGTTCGAATCCTGGCACGCTCGGAATATTCTTTTTGACATTTTGGTTTTGAAAATAAGTAAAATACTAAGGATATAACGAGGACGATTTTGACAATAGCAGTGTCCGATTTTTTCTCCATTACAAATTGTAAAGTGGATCATTTCAATGAGAAAAAGAGGTGAAGTGAACATTTCCGCTCAATAATCACACCTAAAAATAGTGAGGTTAGCACGGGTGGGGTTCGAACCCACGCGGACATACGTCCATTGGATCTTAAGTCCAACGCCTTAACCACTCGGCCACCGTGCTCATGCCTTACAAAGTGGAAAGGTAGAGCTGAGTGTCGGGTAATTGCAAATGCCTAGATATACGCCCTTCAGCCAAAACTATGTCAGTCTTAACATGTAACTTACACATTTCCAAGCCATTTCTCCAAGTACCATGTTGTCCTCGATCTCCTTTGTACCCTACTCTGACTGCAACCTAGAACCACACTTTGTGCTACTGACAGCTGCTCGTATAAAATACTATATTTGTAAGCCAACTGTTAGCATTCTTGATATGTGCATGTTCAACTTCAAGTGCCCTGCCTTACGTTTGGAGCAAGTGGCTGTCGTTTTCTTTTCTTAGATTCCTTTGGAATCCTCCCATCCTTGGTCCTGTAATGTGCTTCTTTGCTGTAGAGTGGCTTTGTTCATAACGTTTGTAATGTGACGGCAGTTCCTTGGTAAATAAGAAGTCCCAGTGATAAAGCAAAGAGCCGTTTGACAAGCCATAAGACGTCCAACTACTTAAGACGATTCCAAGGTGGAATCCTGTCACACTCAAAGCAGTCTTTTGTTTGTTTTGTCATGGAATGTCATCGTCTAGATGAAATGACGTCGGTCAATGCAAACATGTTTGGGCAACATTTAGCACTTGCAGCCGTGCAACAATGAAAGGAAATGAGAGATCAGACATTGTATTGTAGCCTGGGCTTTCAGTGGGCGTGTGGCGCAACGGATAACGCGTCTGACTACGGATCAGATGATTCCAGGTTCGAATCCTGGCACGCTCGGAATATTCTTTTTGACATTTTGGTTTTGAAAATAAGTAAAATACTAAGGATATAACGAGGACGATTTTGACAATAGCAGTGTCCGATTTTTTCTCCATTACAAATTGTAAAGTGGATCATTTCAATGAGAAAAAGAGGTGAAGTGAACATTTCCGCTCAATAATCACACCTAAAAATAGTGAGGTTAGCACGGGTGGGGTTCGAACCCACGCGGACATACGTCCATTGGATCTTAAGTCCAACGCCTTAACCACTCGGCCACCGTGCTCATGCCTTACAAAGTGGAAAGGTAGAGCTGAGTGTCGGGTAATTGCAAATGCCTAGATATACGCCCTTCAGCCAAAACTATGTCAGTCTTAACATGTAACTTACACATTTCCAAGCCATTTCTCCAAGTACCATGTTGTCCTCGATCTCCTTTGTACCCTACTCTGACTGCAACCTAGAACCACACTTTGTGCTACTGACAGCTGCTCGTATAAAATACTATATTTGTAAGCCAACTGTTAGCATTCTTGATATGTGCATGTTCAACTTCAAGTGCCCTGCCTTACGTTTGGAGCAAGTGGCTGTCGTTTTCTTTTCTTAGATTCCTTTGGAATCCTCCCATCCTTGGTCCTGTAATGTGCTTCTTTGCTGTAGAGTGGCTTTGTTCATAACGTTTGTAATGTGACGGCAGTTCCTTGGTAAATAAGAAGTCCCAGTGATAAAGCAAAGAGCCGTTTGACAAGCCATAAGACGTCCAACTACTTAAGACGATTCCAAGGTGGAATCCTGTCACACTCAAAGCAGTCTTTTGTTTGTTTTGTCATGGAATGTCATCGTCTAGATGAAATGACGTCGGTCAATGCAAACATGTTTGGGCAACATTTAGCACTTGCAGCCGTGCAACAATGAAAGGAAATGAGAGATCAGACATTGTATTGTAGCCTGGGCTTTCAGTGGGCGTGTGGCGCAACGGATAACGCGTCTGACTACGGATCAGAAGATTCCAGATTCGAATCCTGGCACGCTCGGAATATTCTTTTTGACATTTTGGTTTTGAAAATAAGTAAAATACTAAGGAGATAACGAGGAAGCAATTGACAATAGCAGTGTCCGATTTTTTCTCCATTACAAATTGTAAAGTGGATCATTTCAATGAGAAAAAGAGGTGAAGTGAACATTTCCGCTCAATAATCACACCTAAAAATAGTGAGGTTAGCACGGGTGGGGTTCGAACCCACGCGGACATACGTCCATTGGATCTTAAGTCCACTACCTTAACCACTCGGCCACCGTGCTCATGCCTTACAAAGTGGAAAGGTAGAGCTGAGTGTCGGGTAATTGCAAATGCCTAGATATACGCCCTTCAGCCAAAACTATGTCAGTCTTAACATGTAACTTACACATTTCCAAGCCATTTCTCCAAGTACCATGTTGTCCTCGATCTCCTTTGTACCCTACTCTGACTGCAACCTAGAACCACACTTTGTGCTACTGACAGCTGCTCGTATAAAATACTATATTTGTAAGCCAACTGTTAGCATTCTTGATATGTGCATGTTCAACTTCAAGTGCCCTGCCTTACGTTTGGAGCAAGTGGCTGTCGTTTTCTTTTCTTAGATTCCTTTGGAATCCTCCCATCCTTGGTCCTGTAATGTGCTTCTTTGCTGTAGAGTGGCTTTGTTCATAACGTTTGTAATGTGACGGCAGTTCCTTGGTAAATAAGAAGTCCCAGTGATAAAGCAAAGAGCCGTTTGACAAGCCATAAGACGTCCAACTACTTAAGACGATTCCAAGGTGGAATCCTGTCACACTCAAAGCAGTCTTTTGTTTGTTTTGTCATGGAATGTCATCGTCTAGATGAAATGACGTCGGTCAATGCAAACATGTTTGGGCAACATTTAGCACTTGCAGCCGTGCAACAATGAAAGGAAATGAGAGATCAGACATTGTATTGTAGCCTGGGCTTTCAGTGGGCGTGTGGCGCAACGGATAACGCGTCTGACTACGGATCAGAAGATTCCAGATTCGAATCCTGGCACGCTCGGAATATTCTTTTTGACATTTTGGTTTTGAAAATAAGTAAAATACTAAGGAGATAACGAGGAAGCAATTGACAATAGCAGTGGCCGATTTTTTCTCCATTACAAATTGTAAAGTGGATCATTTCAATGAGAAAAAGAGGTGAAGTGAACATTTCCGCTCAATAATCACACCTAAAAATAGTGAGGTTAGCACGGGTGGGGTTCGAACCCACGCGGACATACGTCCATTGGATCTTAAGTCCACTACCTTAACCACTCGGCCACCGTGCTCATGCCTTACAAAGTGGAAAGGTAGAGCTGAGTGTCGGGTAATTGCAAATGCCTAGATATACGCCCTTCAGCCAAAACTATGTCAGTCTTAACATGTAACTTACACATTTCCAAGCCATTTCTCCAAGTACCATGTTGTCCTCGATCTCCTTTGTACCCTACTCTGACTGCAACCTAGAACCACACTTTGTGCTACTGACAGCTGCTCGTATAAAATACTATATTTGTAAGCCAACTGTTAGCATTCTTGATATGTGCATGTTCAACTTCAAGTGCCCTGCCTTACGTTTGGAGCAAGTGGCTGTCGTCTTCTTTTCTTAGATTCCTTTGGAATCCTCCCATCCTTGGTCCTGTAATGTGCTTCTTTGCTGTAGAGTGGCTTTGTTCATAACGTTTGTAATGTGACGGCAGTTCCTTGGTAAATAAGAAGTCCCAGTGATAAAGCAAAGAGCCGTTTGACAAGCCATAAGACGTCCAACTACTTAAGACGATTCCAAGGTGGAATCCTGTCACACTCAAAGCAGTCTTTTGTTTGTTTTGTCATGGAATGTCATCGTCTAGATGAAATGACGTCGGTCAATGCAAACATGTTTGGGCAACATTTAGCACTTGCAGCCGTGCAACAATGAAAGGAAATGAGAGATCAGACATTGTATTGTAGCCTGGGCTTTCAGTGGGCGTGTGGCGCAACGGATAACGCGTCTGACTACGGATCAGAAGATTCCAGGTTCGAATCCTGGCACGCTCGGAATATTCTTTTTGACATTTTGGTTTTGAAAATAAGTAAAATACTAAGGATATAACGAGGACGATTTTGACAATAGCAGTGTCCGATTTTTTCTCCATTACAAATTGTAAAGTGGATCATTTCAATGAGAAAAAGAGGTGAAGTGAACGTTTCCACTCAATAATCACACCTAAAAATAGTGAGGTTAGCACGGGTGGGGTTCGAACCCACGCGGACATACGTCCATTGGATCTTAAGTCCAACGCCTTAACCACTCGGCCACCGTGCTCATGCCTTACAAAGTGGAAAGGTAGAGCTAAGTGTCGGGTAATTGCAAATGCCTAGATATACGCCCTTCAGCCAAAACTATGTCAGTCTTAACATGTAACTTACACATTTCCAAGCCATTTCTCCAAGTACCATATTGTCCTCGATCTCCTTTGTACCCTACTCTGACTGCAACCTAGAACCACACTTTGTGCTACTGACAGCTGCTCGTATAAAATACTATATTTGTAAGCCAACTGTTAGCATTCTTGATATGTGCATGTTCAACTTCAAGTGCCCTGCCTTACGTTTGGAGCAAGTGGCTGTCGTTTTCTTTTCTTAGATTCCTTTGGAATCCTCCCATCCTTGGTCCTGTAATGTGCTTCTTTGCTGTAGAGTGGCTTTGTTCATAACGTTTGTAATGTGACGGCAGTTCCTTGGTAAATAAGAAGTCCCAGTGATAAAGCAAAGAGCCGTTTGACAAGCCATAAGACGTCCAACTACTTAAGACGATTCCAAGGTGGAATCCTGTCACACTCAAAGCAGTCTTTTGTTTGTTTTGTCATGGAATGTCATCGTCTAGATGAAATGACGTCGGTCAATGCAAACATGTTTGGGCAACATTTAGCACTTGCAGCCGTGCAACAATGAAAGGAAATGAGAGATCAGACATTGTATTGTAGCCTGGGCTTTCAGTGGGCGTGTGGCGCAACGGATAACGCGTCTGACTACGGATCAGAAGATTCCAGGTTCGAATCCTGGCACGCTCGGAATATTCTTTTTGACATTTTGGTTTTGAAAATAAGTAAAATACTAAGGATATAACGAGGACGATTTTGACAATAGCAGTGTCCGATTTTTTCTCCATTACAAATTGTAAAGTGGATCATTTCAATGAGAAAAAGAGGTGAAGTGAACATTTCCGCTCAATAATCACACCTAAAAATAGTGAGGTTAGCACGGGTGGGGTTCGAACCCACGCGGACATACGTCCATTGGATCTTAAGTCCAACGCCTTAACCACTCGGCCACCGTGCTCATGCCTTACAAAGTGGAAAGGTAGAGCTAAGTGTCGGGTAATTGCAAATGCCTAGATATACGCCCTTCAGCCAAAACTATGTCAGTCTTAACATGTAACTTACACATTTCCAAGCCATTTCTCCAAGTACCATGTTGTCCTCGATCTCCTTTGTACCCTACTCTGACTGCAACCTAGAACCACACTTTGTGCTACTGACAGCTGCTCGTATAAAATACTATATTTGTAAGCCAACTGTTAGCATTCTTGATATGTGCATGTTCAACTTCAAGTGCCCTGCCTTACGTTTGGAGCAAGTGGCTGTCGTTTTCTTTTCTTAGATTCCTTTGGAATCCTCCCATCCTTGGTCCTGTAATGTGCTTCTTTGCTGTAGAGTGGCTTTGTTCATAACGTTTGTAATGTGACGGCAGTTCCTTGGTAAATAAGAAGTCCCAGTGATAAAGCAAAGAGCCGTTTGACAAGCCATAAGACGTCCAACTACTTAAGACGATTCCAAGGTGGAATCCTGTCACACTCAAAGCAGTCTTTTGTTTGTTTTGTCATGGAATGTCATCGTCTAGATGAAATGACGTCGGTCAATGCAAACATGTTTGGGCAACATTTAGCACTTGCAGCCGTGCAACAATGAAAGGAAATGAGAGATCAGACATTGTATTGTAGCCTGGGCTTTCAGTGGGCGTGTGGCGCAACGGATAACGCGTCTGACTACGGATCAGAAGATTCCAGGTTCGAATCCTGGCACGCTCGGAATATTCTTTTTGACATTTTGGTTTTGAAAATAAGTAAAATACTAAGGAGATAACGAGGAAGCAATTGACAATAGCAGTGTACGATTTTTTCTCCATAACAAATTGTAAAGTGGATCATTTCAATGAGAAAAAGAGGTGAAGTGAACATTTCCGCTCAATAATCACACCTAAAAATAGTGAGGTTAGCACGGGTGGGGTTCGAACCCACGCGGACATACGTCCATTGGATCTTAAGTCCAACGCCTTAACCACTCGGCCACCGTGCTCATGCCTTACAAAGTGGAAAGGTAGAGCTGAGTGTCGGGTAATTGCAAATGCCTAGATATACGCCCTTCAGCCAAAACTATGTCAGTCTTAACATGTAACTTACACATTTCCAAGCCATTTCTCCAAGTACCATGTTGTCCTCGATCTCCTTTGTACCCTACTCTGACTGCAACCTAGAACCACACTTTGTGCTACTGACAGCTGCTCGTATAAAATACTATATTTGTAAGCCAACTGTTAGCATTCTTGATATGTGCATGTTCAACTTCAAGTGCCCTGCCTTACGTTTGGAGCAAGTGGCTGTCGTTTTCTTTTCTTAGATTCCTTTGGAATCCTCCCATCCTTGGTCCTGTAATGTGCTTCTTTGCTGTAGAGTGGCTTTGTTCATAACGTTTGTAATGTGACGGCAGTTCCTTGGTAAATAAGAAGTCCCAGTGATAAAGCAAAGAGCCGTTTGACAAGCCATAAGACGTCCAACTACTTAAGACGATTCCAAGGTGGAATCCTGTCACACTCAAAGCAGTCTTTTGTTTGTTTTGTCATGGAATGTCATCGTCTAGATGAAATGACGTCGGTCAATGCAAACATGTTTGGGCAACATTTAGCACTTGCAGCCGTGCAACAATGAAAGGAAATGAGAGATCAGACATTGTATTGTAGCCTGGGCTTTCAGTGGGCGTGTGGCGCAACGGATAACGCGTCTGACTACGGATCAGAAGATTCCAGGTTCGAATCCTGGCACGCTCGGAATATTCTTTTTGACATTTTGGTTTTGAAAATAAGTAAAATACTAAGGATATAACGAGGACGATTTTGACAATAGCAGTGTCCGATTTTTTCTCCATTACAAATTGTAAAGTGGATCATTTCAATGAGAAAAAGAGGTGAAGTGAACATTTCCGCTCAATAATCACACCTAAAAATAGTGAGGTTAGCACGGGTGGGGTTCGAACCCACGCGGACATACGTCCATTGGATCTTAAGTCCAACGCCTTAACCACTCGGCCACCGTGCTCATGCCTTACAAAGTGGAAAGGTAGAGCTGAGTGTCGGGTAATTGCAAATGCCTAGATATACGCCCTTCAGCCAAAACTATGTCAGTCTTAACATGTAACTTACACATTTCCAAGCCATTTCTCCAAGTACCATGTTGTCCTCGATCTCCTTTGTACCCTACTCTGACTGCAACCTAGAACCACACTTTGTGCTACTGACAGCTGCTCGTATAAAATACTATATTTGTAAGCCAACTGTTAGCATTCTTGATATGTGCATGTTCAACTTCAAGTGCCCTGCCTTACGTTTGGAGCAAGTGGCTGTCGTTTTCTTTTCTTAGATTCCTTTGGAATCCTCCCATCCTTGGTCCTGTAATGTGCTTCTTTGCTGTAGAGTGGCTTTGTTCATAACGTTTGTAATGTGACGGCAGTTCCTTGGTAAATAAGAAGTCCCAGTGATAAAGCAAAGAGCCGTTTGACAAGCCATAAGACGTCCAACTACTTAAGACGATTCCAAGGTGGAATCCTGTCACACTCAAAGCAGTCTTTTGTTTGTTTTGTCATGGAATGTCATCGTCTAGATGAAATGACGTCGGTCAATGCAAACATGTTTGGGCAACATTTAGCACTTGCAGCCGTGCAACAATGAAAGGAAATGAGAGATCAGACATTGTATTGTAGCCTGGGCTTTCAGTGGGCGTGTGGCGCAACGGATAACGCGTCTGACTACGGATCAGAAGATTCCAGGTTCGAATCCTGGCACGCTCGGAATATTCTTTTTGACATTTTGGTTTTGAAAATAAGTAAAATACTAAGGATATAACGAGGACGATTTTGACAATAGCAGTGTCCGATTTTTTCTCCATTACAAATTGTAAAGTGGATCATTTCAATGAGAAAAAGAGGTGAAGTGAACATTTCCGCTCAATAATCACACCTAAAAATAGTGAGGTTAGCACGGGTGGGGTTCGAACCCACGCGGACATACGTCCATTGGATCTTAAGTCCAACGCCTTAACCACTCGGCCACCGTGCTCATGCCTTACAAAGTGGAAAGGTAGAGCTGAGTGTCGGGTAATTGCAAATGCCTAGATATACGCCCTTCAGCCAAAACTATGTCAGTCTTAACATGTAACTTACACATTTCCAAGCCATTTCTCCAAGTACCATGTTGTCCTCGATCTCCTTTGTACCCTACTCTGACTGCAACCTAGAACCACACTTTGTGCTACTGACAGCTGCTCGTATAAAATACTATATTTGTAAGCCAACTGTTAGCATTCTTGATATGTGCATGTTCAACTTCAAGTGCCCTGCCTTACGTTTGGAGCAAGTGGCTGTCGTTTTCTTTTCTTAGATTCCTTTGGAATCCTCCCATCCTTGGTCCTGTAATGTGCTTCTTTGCTGTAGAGTGGCTTTGTTCATAACGTTTGTAATGTGACGGCAGTTCCTTGGTAAATAAGAAGTCCCAGTGATAAAGCAAAGAGCCGTTTGACAAGCCATAAGACGTCCAACTACTTAAGACGATTCCAAGGTGGAATCCTGTCACACTCAAAGCAGTCTTTTGTTTGTTTTGTCATGGAATGTCATCGTCTAGATGAAATGACGTCGGTCAATGCAAACATGTTTGGGCAACATTTAGCACTTGCAGCCGTGCAACAATGAAAGGAAATGAGAGATCAGACATTGTATTGTAGCCTGGGCTTTCAGTGGGCGTGTGGCGCAACGGATAACGCGTCTGACTACGGATCAGAAGATTCCAGGTTCGAATCCTGGCACGCTCGGAATATTCTTTTTGACATTTTGGTTTTGAAAATAAGTAAAATACTAAGGATATAACGAGGACGATTTTGACAATAGCAGTGTCCGATTTTTTCTCCATTACAAATTGTAAAGTGGATCATTTCAATGAGAAAAAGAGGTGAAGTGAACATTTCCGCTCAATAATCACACCTAAAAATAGTGAGGTTAGCACGGGTGGGGTTCGAACCCACGCGGACATACGTCCATTGGATCTTAAGTCCAACGCCTTAACCACTCGGCCACCGTGCTCATGCCTTACAAAGTGGAAAGGTAGAGCTGAGTGTCGGGTAATTGCAAATGCCTAGATATACGCCCTTCAGCCAAAACTATGTCAGTCTTAACATGTAACTTACACATTTCCAAGCCATTTCTCCAAGTACCATGTTGTCCTCGATCTCCTTTGTACCCTACTCTGACTGCAACCTAGAACCACACTTTGTGCTACTGACAGCTGCTCGTATAAAATACTATATTTGTAAGCCAACTGTTAGCATTCTTGATATGTGCATGTTCAACTTCAAGTGCCCTGCCTTACGTTTGGAGCAAGTGGCTGTCGTTTTCTTTTCTTAGATTCCTTTGGAATCCTCCCATCCTTGGTCCTGTAATGTGCTTCTTTGCTGTAGAGTGGCTTTGTTCATAACGTTTGTAATGTGACGGCAGTTCCTTGGTAAATAAGAAGTCCCAGTGATAAAGCAAAGAGCCGTTTGACAAGCCATAAGACGTCCAACTACTTAAGACGATTCCAAGGTGGAATCCTGTCACACTCAAAGCAGTCTTTTGTTTGTTTTGTCATGGAATGTCATCGTCTAGATGAAATGACGTCGGTCAATGCAAACATGTTTGGGCAACATTTAGCACTTGCAGCCGTGCAACAATGAAAGGAAATGAGAGATCAGACATTGTATTGTAGCCTGGGCTTTCAGTGGGCGTGTGGCGCAACGGATAACGCGTCTGACTACGGATCAGAAGATTCCAGGTTCGAATCCTGGCACGCTCGGAATATTCTTTTTGACATTTTGGTTTTGAAAATAAGTAAAATACTAAGGATATAACGAGGACGATTTTGACAATAGCAGTGTCCGATTTTTTCTCCATTACAAATTGTAAAGTGGATCATTTCAATGAGAAAAAGAGGTGAAGTGAACATTTCCGCTCAATAATCACACCTAAAAATAGTGAGGTTAGCACGGGTGGGGTTCGAACCCACGCGGACATACGTCCATTGGATCTTAAGTCCAACGCCTTAACCACTCGGCCACCGTGCTCATGCCTTACAAAGTGGAAAGGTAGAGCTGAGTGTCGGGTAATTGCAAATGCCTAGATATACGCCCTTCAGCCAAAACTATGTCAGTCTTAACATGTAACTTACACATTTCCAAGCCATTTCTCCAAGTACCATGTTGTCCTCGATCTCCTTTGTACCCTACTCTGACTGCAACCTAGAACCACACTTTGTGCTACTGACAGCTGCTCGTATAAAATACTATATTTGTAAGCCAACTGTTAGCATTCTTGATATGTGCATGTTCAACTTCAAGTGCCCTGCCTTACGTTTGGAGCAAGTGGCTGTCGTTTTCTTTTCTTAGATTCCTTTGGAATCCTCCCATCCTTGGTCCTGTAATGTGCTTCTTTGCTGTAGAGTGGCTTTGTTCATAACGTTTGTAATGTGACGGCAGTTCCTTGGTAAATAAGAAGTCCCAGTGATAAAGCAAAGATCCGTTTGACAAGCCATAAGACGTCCAACTACTTAAGACGATTCCAAGGTGGAATCCTGTCACACTCAAAGCAGTCTTTTGTTTGTTTTGTCATGGAATGTCATCGTCTAGATGAAATGACGTCGGTCAATGCAAACATGTTTGGGCAACATTTAGCACTTGCAGCCGTGCAACAATGAAAGGAAATGAGAGATCAGACATTGTATTGTAGCCTGGGCTTTCAGTGGGCGTGTGGCGCAACGGATAACGCGTCTGACTACGGATCAGAAGATTCCAGATTCGAATCCTGGAACGCTCGGAATATTCTTTTTGACATTTTGGTTTTGAAAATAAGTAAAATACTAAGGATATAACGAGGACGATTTTGACAATAGCAGTGTCCGATTTTTTCTCCATTACAAATTGTAAAGTGGATCATTTCAATGAGAAAAAGAGGTGAAGTGAACATTTCCGCTCAATAATCACACCTAAAAATAGTGAGGTTAGCACGGGTGGGGTTCGAACCCACGCGGACATACGTCCATTGGATCTTAAGTCCAACGCCTTAACCACTCGGCCACCGTGCTCATGCCTTACAAAGTGGAAAGGTAGAGCTGAGTGTCGGGTAATTGCAAATGCCTAGATATACGCCCTTCAGCCAAAACTATGTCAGTCTTAACATGTAACTTACACATTTCCAAGCCATTTCTCCAAGTACCATGTTGTCCTCGATCTCCTTTGTACCCTACTCTGACTGCAACCTAGAACCACACTTTGTGCTACTGACAGCTGCTCGTATAAAATACTATATTTGTAAGCCAACTGTTAGCATTCTTGATATGTGCATGTTCAACTTCAAGTGCCCTGCCTTACGTTTGGAGCAAGTGGCTGTCGTTTTCTTTTCTTAGATTCCTTTGGAATCCTCCCATCCTTGGTCCTGTAATGTGCTTCTTTGCTGTAGAGTGGCTTTGTTCATAACGTTTGTAATGTGACGGCAGTTCCTTGGTAAATAAGAAGTCCCAGTGATAAAGCAAAGAGCCGTTTGACAAGCCATAAGACGTCCAACTACTTAAGACGATTCCAAGGTGGAATCCTGTCACACTCAAAGCAGTCTTTTGTTTGTTTTGTCATGGAATGTCATCGTCTAGATGAAATGACGTCGGTCAATGCAAACATGTTTGGGCAACATTTAGCACTTGCAGCCGTGCAACAATGAAAGGAATTGAGAGATCAGACATTGTATTGTAGCCTGGGCTTTCAGTGGGCGTGTGGCGCAACGGATAACGCGTCTGACTACGGATCAGAAGATTCCAGGTTCGAATCCTGGCACGCTCGGAATATTCTTTTTGACATTTTGGTTTTGAAAATAAGTAAAATACTAAGGATATAACGAGGACGATTTTGACAATAGCAGTGTCCGATTTTTTCTCCATTACAAATTGTAAAGTGGATCATTTCAATGAGAAAAAGAGGTGAAGTGAACATTTCCGCTCAATAATCACACCTAAAAATAGTGAGGTTAGCACGGGTGGGGTTCGAACCCACGCGGACATACGTCCATTGGATCTTAAGTCCAACGCCTTAACCACTCGGCCACCGTGCTCATGCCTTACAAAGTGGAAAGGTAGAGCTGAGTGTCGGGTAATTGCAAATGCCTAGATATACGCCCTTCAGCCAAAACTATGTCAGTCTTAACATGTAACTTACACATTTCCAAGCCATTTCTCCAAGTACCATGTTGTCCTCGATCTCCTTTGTACCCTACTCTGACTGCAACCTAGAACCACACTTTGTGCTACTGACAGCTGCTCGTATAAAATACTATATTTGTAAGCCAACTGTTAGCATTCTTGATATGTGCATGTTCAACTTCAAGTGCCCTGCCTTACGTTTGGAGCAAGTGGCTGTCGTTTTCTTTTCTTAGATTCCTTTGGAATCCTCCCATCCTTGGTCCTGTAATGTGCTTCTTTGCTGTAGAGTGGCTTTGTTCATAACGTTTGTAATGTGACGGCAGTTCCTTGGTAAATAAGAAGTCCCAGTGATAAAGCAAAGAGCCGTTTGACAAGCCATAAGACGTCCAACTACTTAAGACGATTCCAAGGTGGAATCCTGTCACACTCAAAGCAGTCTTTTGTTTGTTTTGTCATGGAATGTCATCGTCTAGATGAAATGACGTCGGTCAATGCAAACATGTTTGGGCAACATTTAGCACTTGCAGCCGTGCAACAATGAAAGGAAATGAGAGATCAGACATTGTATTGTAGCCTGGGCTTTCAGTGGGCGTGTGGCGCAACGGATAACGCGTCTGACTACGGATCAGAAGATTCCAGATTCGAATCCTGGAACGCTCGGAATATTCTTTTTGACATTTTGGTTTTGAAAATAAGTAAAATACTAAGGATATAACGAGGACGATTTTGACAATAGCAGTGTCCGATTTTTTCTCCATTACAAATTGTAAAGTGGATCATTTCAATGAGAAAAAGAGGTGAAGTGAACATTTCCGCTCAATAATCACACCTAAAAATAGTGAGGTTAGCACGGGTGGGGTTCGAACCCACGCGGACATACGTCCATTGGATCTTAAGTCCAACGCCTTAACCACTCGGCCACCGTGCTCATGCCTTACAAAGTGGAAAGGTAGAGCTGAGTGTCGGGTAATTGCAAATGCCTAGATATACGCCCTTCAGCCAAAACTATGTCAGTCTTAACATGTAACTTACACATTTCCAAGCCATTTCTCCAAGTACCATGTTGTCCTCGATCTCCTTTGTACCCTACTCTGACTGCAACCTAGAACCACACTTTGTGCTACTGACAGCTGCTCGTATAAAATACTATATTTGTAAGCCAACTGTTAGCATTCTTGATATGTGCATGTTCAACTTCAAGTGCCCTGCCTTACGTTTGGAGCAAGTGGCTGTCGTTTTCTTTTCTTAGATTCCTTTGGAATCCTCCCATCCTTGGTCCTGTAATGTGCTTCTTTGCTGTAGAGTGGCTTTGTTCATAACGTTTGTAATGTGACGGCAGTTCCTTGGTAAATAAGAAGTCCCAGTGATAAAGCAAAGAGCCGTTTGACAAGCCATAAGACGTCCAACTACTTAAGACGATTCCAAGGTGGAATCCTGTCACACTCAAAGCAGTCTTTTGTTTGTTTTGTCATGGAATGTCATCGTCTAGATGAAATGACGTCGGTCAATGCAAACATGTTTGGGCAACATTTAGCACTTGCAGCCGTGCAACAATGAAAGGAAATGAGAGATCAGACATTGTATTGTAGCCTGGGCTTTCAGTGGGCGTGTGGCGCAACGGATAACGCGTCTGACTACGGATCAGAAGATTCCAGATTCGAATCCTGGAACGCTCGGAATATTCTTTTTGACATTTTGGTTTTGAAAATAAGTAAAATACTAAGGATATAACGAGGACGATTTTGACAATAGCAGTGTCCGATTTTTTCTCCATTACAAATTGTAAAGTGGATCATTTCAATGAGAAAAAGAGGTGAAGTGAACATTTCCGCTCAATAATCACACCTAAAAATAGTGAGGTTAGCACGGGTGGGGTTCGAACCCACGCGGACATACGTCCATTGGATCTTAAGTCCAACGCCTTAACCACTCGGCCACCGTGCTCATGCCTTACAAAGTGGAAAGGTAGAGCTGAGTGTCGGGTAATTGCAAATGCCTAGATATACGCCCTTCAGCCAAAACTATGTCAGTCTTAACATGTAACTTACACATTTCCAAGCCATTTCTCCAAGTACCATGTTGTCCTCGATCTCCTTTGTACCCTACTCTGACTGCAACCTAGAACCACACTTTGTGCTACTGACAGCTGCTCGTATAAAATACTATATTTGTAAGCCAACTGTTAGCATTCTTGATATGTGCATGTTCAACTTCAAGTGCCCTGCCTTACGTTTGGAGCAAGTGGCTGTCGTTTTCTTTTCTTAGATTCCTTTGGAATCCTCCCATCCTTGGTCCTGTAATGTGCTTCTTTGCTGTAGAGTGGCTTTGTTCATAACGTTTGTAATGTGACGGCAGTTCCTTGGTAAATAAGAAGTCCCAGTGATAAAGCAAAGAGCCGTTTGACAAGCCATAAGACGTCCAACTACTTAAGACGATTCCAAGGTGGAATCCTGTCACACTCAAAGCAGTCTTTTGTTTGTTTTGTCATGGAATGTCATCGTCTAGATGAAATGACGTCGGTCAATGCAAACATGTTTGGGCAACATTTAGCACTTGCAGCCGTGCAACAATGAAAGGAATTGAGAGATCAGACATTGTATTGTAGCCTGGGCTTTCAGTGGGCGTGTGGCGCAACGGATAACGCGTCTGACTACGGATCAGAAGATTCCAGGTTCGAATCCTATTACGCTCGGAATATTCTTTTTGACATTTTGGTTTTGAAAATAAGTAAAATACTAAGGATATAACGAGGACGATTTTGACAATAGCAGTGTCCGATTTTTTCTCCATTACAAATTGTAAAGTGGATCATTTCAATGAGAAAAAGAGGTGAAGTGAACATTTCCGCTCAATAATCACACCTAAAAATAGTGAGGTTAGCACGGGTGGGGTTCGAACCCACGCGGACATACGTCCATTGGATCTTAAGTCCAACGCCTTAACCACTCGGCCACCGTGCTCATGCCTTACAAAGTGGAAAGGTAGAGCTGAGTGTCGGGTAATTGCAAATGCCTAGATATACGCCCTTCAGCCAAAACTATGTCAGTCTTAACATGTAACTTACACATTTCCAAGCCATTTCTCCAAGTACCATGTTGTCCTCGATCTCCTTTGTACCCTACTCTGACTGCAACCTAGAACCACACTTTGTGCTACTGACAGCTGCTCGTATAAAATACTATATTTGTAAGCCAACTGTTAGCATTCTTGATATGTGCATGTTCAACTTCAAGTGCCCTGCCTTACGTTTGGAGCAAGTGGCTGTCGTTTTCTTTTCTTAGATTCCTTTGGAATCCTCCCATCCTTGGTCCTGTAATGTGCTTCTTTGCTGTAGAGTGGCTTTGTTCATAACGTTTGTAATGTGACGGCAGTTCCTTGGTAAATAAGAAGTCCCAGTGATAAAGCAAAGAGCCGTTTGACAAGCCATAAGACGTCCAACTACTTAAGACGATTCCAAGGTGGAATCCTGTCACACTCAAAGCAGTCTTTTGTTTGTTTTGTCATGGAATGTCATCGTCTAGATGAAATGACGTCGGTCAATGCAAACATGTTTGGGCAACATTTAGCACTTGCAGCCGTGCAACAATGAAAGGAAATGAGAGATCAGACATTGTATTGTAGCCTGGGCTTTCAGTGGGCGTGTGGCGCAACGGATAACGCGTCTGACTACGGATCAGAAGATTCCAGATTCGAATCCTGGAACGCTCGGAATATTCTTTTTGACATTTTGGTTTTGAAAATAAGTAAAATACTAAGGATATAACGAGGACGATTTTGACAATAGCAGTGTCCGATTTTTTCTCCATTACAAATTGTAAAGTGGATCATTTCAATGAGAAAAAGAGGTGAAGTGAACATTTCCGCTCAATAATCACACCTAAAAATAGTGAGGTTAGCACGGGTGGGGTTCGAACCCACGCGGACATACGTCCATTGGATCTTAAGTCCAACGCCTTAACCACTCGGCCACCGTGCTCATGCCTTACAAAGTGGAAAGGTAGAGCTGAGTGTCGGGTAATTGCAAATGCCTAGATATACGCCCTTCAGCCAAAACTATGTCAGTCTTAACATGTAACTTACACATTTCCAAGCCATTTCTCCAAGTACCATGTTGTCCTCGATCTCCTTTGTACCCTACTCTGACTGCAACCTAGAACCACACTTTGTGCTACTGACAGCTGCTCGTATAAAATACTATATTTGTAAGCCAACTGTTAGCATTCTTGATATGTGCATGTTCAACTTCAAGTGCCCTGCCTTACGTTTGGAGCAAGTGGCTGTCGTTTTCTTTTCTTAGATTCCTTTGGAATCCTCCCATCCTTGGTCCTGTAATGTGCTTCTTTGCTGTAGAGTGGCTTTGTTCATAACGTTTGTAATGTGACGGCAGTTCCTTGGTAAATAAGAAGTCCCAGTGATAAAGCAAAGAGCCGTTTGACAAGCCATAAGACGTCCAACTACTTAAGACGATTCCAAGGTGGAATCCTGTCACACTCAAAGCAGTCTTTTGTTTGTTTTGTCATGGAATGTCATCGTCTAGATGAAATGACGTCGGTCAATGCAAACATGTTTGGGCAACATTTAGCACTTGCAGCCGTGCAACAATGAAAGGAATTGAGAGATCAGACATTGTATTGTAGCCTGGGCTTTCAGTGGGCGTGTGGCGCAACGGATAACGCGTCTGACTACGGATCAGAAGATTCCAGGTTCGAATCCTGGCACGCTCGGAATATTCTTTTTGACATTTTGGTTTTGAAAATAAGTAAAATACTAAGGATATAACGAGGACGATTTTGACAATAGCAGTGTCCGATTTTTTCTCCATTACAAATTGTAAAGTGGATCATTTCAATGAGAAAAAGAGGTGAAGTGAACATTTCCGCTCAATAATCACACCTAAAAATAGTGAGGTTAGCACGGGTGGGGTTCGAACCCACGCGGACATACGTCCATTGGATCTTAAGTCCAACGCCTTAACCACTCGGCCACCGTGCTCATGCCTTACAAAGTGGAAAGGTAGAGCTGAGTGTCGGGTAATTGCAAATGCCTAGATATACGCCCTTCAGCCAAAACTATGTCAGTCTTAACATGTAACTTACACATTTCCAAGCCATTTCTCCAAGTACCATGTTGTCCTCGATCTCCTTTGTACCCTACTCTGACTGCAACCTAGAACCACACTTTGTGCTACTGACAGCTGCTCGTATAAAATACTATATTTGTAAGCCAACTGTTAGCATTCTTGATATGTGCATGTTCAACTTCAAGTGCCCTGCCTTACGTTTGGAGCAAGTGGCTGTCGTTTTCTTTTCTTAGATTCCTTTGGAATCCTCCCATCCTTGGTCCTGTAATGTGCTTCTTTGCTGTAGAGTGGCTTTGTTCATAACGTTTGTAATGTGACGGCAGTTCCTTGGTAAATAAGAAGTCCCAGTGATAAAGCAAAGAGCCGTTTGACAAGCCATAAGACGTCCAACTACTTAAGACGATTCCAAGGTGGAATCCTGTCACACTCAAAGCAGTCTTTTGTTTGTTTTGTCATGGAATGTCATCGTCTAGATGAAATGACGTCGGTCAATGCAAACATGTTTGGGCAACACTTAGCACTTGCAGCCGTGCAACAATGAAAGGAATTGAGAGATCAGACATTGTATTGTAACCTGGGCTTTCAGTGGGCGTGTGGCGCAACGGATAACGCGTCTGACTACGGATCAGAAGATTCCAGGTTCGAATCCTGGCACGCTCGGAATATTCTTTTTGACATTTTGGTTTTGAAAATAAGTAAAATACTAAGGATATAACGAGGACGATTTTGACAATAGCAGTGTCCGATTTTTTCTCCATTACAAATTGTAAAGTGGATCATTTCAATGAGAAAAAGAGGTGAAGTGAACATTTCCGCTCAATAATCACACCTAAAAATAGTGAGGTTAGCACGGGTGGGGTTCGAACCCACGCGGACATACGTCCATTGGATCTTAAGTCCAACGCCTTAACCACTCGGCCACCGTGCTCATGCCTTACAAAGTGGAAAGGTAGAGCTGAGTGTCGGGTAATTGCAAATGCCTAGATATACGCCCTTCAGCCAAAACTATGTCAGTCTTAACATGTAACTTACACATTTCCAAGCCATTTCTCCAAGTACCATGTTGTCCTCGATCTCCTTTGTACCCTACTCTGACTGCAACCTAGAACCACACTTTGTGCTACTGACAGCTGCTCGTATAAAATACTATATTTGTAAGCCAACTGTTAGCATTCTTGATATGTGCATGTTCAACTTCAAGTGCCCTGCCTTACGTTTGGAGCAAGTGGCTGTCGTTTTCTTTTCTTAGATTCCTTTGGAATCCTCCCATCCTTGGTCCTGTAATGTGCTTCTTTGCTGTAGAGTGGCTTTGTTCATAACGTTTGTAATGTGACGGCAGTTCCTTGGTAAATAAGAAGTCCCAGTGATAAAGCAAAGAGCCGTTTGACAAGCCATAAGACGTCCAACTACTTAAGACGATTCCAAGGTGGAATCCTGTCACACTCAAAGCAGTCTTTTGTTTGTTTTGTCATGGAATGTCATCGTCTAGATGAAATGACGTCGGTCAATGCAAACATGTTTGGGCAACACTTAGCACTTGCAGCCGTGCAACAATGAAAGGAATTGAGAGATCAGACATTGTATTGTAACCTGGGCTTTCAGTGGGCGTGTGGCGCAACGGATAACGCGTCTGACTACGGATCAGAAGATTCCAGGTTCGAATCCTGGCACGCTCGGAATATTCTTTTTGACATTTTGGTTTTGAAAATAAGTAAAATACTAAGGATATAACGAGGACGATTTTGACAATAGCAGTGTCCGATTTTTTCTCCATTACAAATTGTAAAGTGGATCATTTCAATGAGAAAAAGAGGTGAAGTGAACATTTCCGCTCAATAATCACACCTAAAAATAGTGAGGTTAGCACGGGTGGGGTTCGAACCCACGCGGACATACGTCCATTGGATCTTAAGTCCAACGCCTTAACCACTCGGCCACCGTGCTCATGCCTTACAAAGTGGAAAGGTAGAGCTGAGTGTCGGGTAATTGCAAATGCCTAGATATACGCCCTTCAGCCAAAACTATGTCAGTCTTAACATGTAACTTACACATTTCCAAGCCATTTCTCCAAGTACCATGTTGTCCTCGATCTCCTTTGTACCCTACTCTGACTGCAACCTAGAACCACACTTTGTGCTACTGACAGCTGCTCGTATAAAATACTATATTTGTAAGCCAACTGTTAGCATTCTTGATATGTGCATGTTCAACTTCAAGTGCCCTGCCTTACGTTTGGAGCAAGTGGCTGTCGTTTTCTTTTCTTAGATTCCTTTGGAATCCTCCCATCCTTGGTCCTGTAATGTGCTTCTTTGCTGTAGAGTGGCTTTGTTCATAACGTTTGTAATGTGACGGCAGTTCCTTGGTAAATAAGAAGTCCCAGTGATAAAGCAAAGAGCCGTTTGACAAGCCATAAGACGTCCAACTACTTAAGACGATTCCAAGGTGGAATCCTGTCACACTCAAAGCAGTCTTTTGTTTGTTTTGTCATGGAATGTCATCGTCTAGATGAAATGACTTTTGTCAATGCAAACATGTTTGGGCAACATTTAGCACTTGCAGCCGTGCAACAATGAAAGGAATTGAGAGATCAGACATTGTATTGTAGCCTGGGCTTTCAGTGGGCGTGTGGCGCAACGGATAACGCGTCTGACTACGGATCAGAAGATTCCAGGTTCGAATCCTGGCACGCTCGGAATATTCTTTTTGACATTTTGGTTTTGAAAATAAGTAAAATACTAAGGATATAACGAGGACGATTTTGACAATAGCAGTGTCCGATTTTTTCTCCATTACAAATTGTAAAGTGGATCATTTCAATGAGAAAAAGAGGTGAAGTGAACATTTCCGCTCAATAATCACACCTAAAAATAGTGAGGTTAGCACGGGTGGGGTTCGAACCCACGCGGACATACGTCCATTGGATCTTAAGTCCAACGCCTTAACCACTCGGCCACCGTGCTCATGCCTTACAAAGTGGAAAGGTAGAGCTGAGTGTCGGGTAATTGCAAATGCCTAGATATACGCCCTTCAGCCAAAACTGTCAGTCTTAACATGTAACTTACACATTTCCAAGCCATTTCTCCAAGTACCATGTTGTCCTCGATCTCCTTTGTACCCTACTCTGACTGCAACCTAGAACCACACTTTGTGCTACTGACAGCTGCTCGTATAAAATACTATATTTGTAAGCCAACTGTTAGCATTCTTGATATGTGCATGTTCAACTTCAAGTGCCCTGCCTTACGTTTGGAGCAAGTGGCTGTCGTTTTCTTTTCTTAGATTCCTTTGGAATCCTCCCATCCTTGGTCCTGTAATGTGCTTCTTTGCTGTAGAGTGGCTTTGTTCATAACGTTTGTAATGTGACGGCAGTTCCTTGGTAAATAAGAAGTCCCAGTGATAAAGCAAAGAGCCGTTTGACAAGCCATAAGACGTCCAACTACTTAAGACGATTCCAAGGTGGAATCCTGTCACACTCAAAGCAGTCTTTTGTTTGTTTTGTCATGGAATGTCATCGTCTAGATGAAATGACGTCGGTCAATGCAAACATGTTTGGGCAACATTTAGCACTTGCAGCCGTGCAACAATGAAAGGAAATGAGAGATCAGACATTGTATTGTAGCCTGGGCTTTCAGTGGGCGTGTGGCGCAACGGATAACGCGTCTGACTACGGATCAGAAGATTCCAGATTCGAATCCTGGCACTCTAGAAATATTCTTTTTGACATTTTGGTTTTGAAAATAAGTAAAATACTAAGGATATAACGAGGACGATTTTGACAATAGCAGTGTCCGATTTTTTCTCCATTACAAATTGTAAAGTGGATCATTTCAATGAGAAAAAGAGGTGAAGTGAACATTTCCGCTCAATAATCACACCTAAAAATAGTGAGGTTAGCACGGGTGGGGTTCGAACCCACGCGGACATACGTCCATTGGATCTTAAGTCCAACGCCTTAACCACTCGGCCACCGTGCTCATGCCTTACAAAGTGGAAAGGTAGAGCTGAGTGTCGGGTAATTGCAAATGCCTAGATATACGCCCTTCAGCCAAAACTATGTCAGTCTTAACATGTAACTTACACATTTCCAAGCCATTTCTCCAAGTACCATGTTGTCCTCGATCTCCTTTGTACCCTACTCTGACTGCAACCTAGAACCACACTTTGTGCTACTGACAGCTGCTCGTATAAAATACTATATTTGTAAGCCAACTGTTAGCATTCTTGATATGTGCATGTTCAACTTCAAGTGCCCTGCCTTACGTTTGGAGCAAGTGGCTGTCGTTTTCTTTTCTTAGATTCCTGTGGAATCCTCCCGTCCTTGGTCCTGTAATGTGCCTCTTTGCTGTAGAGTGGCTTTGTTCATAACGTTTGTAATGTGACGGCAGTTCCTTGGTAAATAAGAAGTCCCAGTGATAAAGCAAAGAGCCGTTTGACAAGCCATAAGACGTCCAACTACTTAAGACGATTCCAAGGTGGAATCCTGTCACACTCAAAGCAGTCTTTTGTTTGTTTTGTCATGGAATGTCATCGTCTAGATGAAATGACTTTTGTCAATGCAAACATGTTTGGGCAACATTTAGCACTTGCACCCGTGCAACAATGAAAGGAAATGAGAGATCAGACATTGTATTGTAGCCTGGGCTTTCAGTGGGCGTGTGGCGCAACGGATAACGCGTCTGACTACGGATCAGAAGATTCCAGATTCGAATCCTGGCACTCTAGAAATACTCTTTTTGACATTTTGGTTTTGAAAATAAGTAAAATACTAAGGATATAACGAGGACGATTTTGACAATAGCAGTGTCCGATTTTTTCTCCATTACAAATTGTAAAGTGGATCATTTCAATGAGAAAAAGAGGTGAAGTGAACATTTCCGCTCAATAATCACACCTAAAAATAGTGAGGTTAGCACGGGTGGGGTTCGAACCCACGCGGACATACGTCCATTGGATCTTAAGTCCAACGCCTTAACCACTCGGCCACCGTGCTCATGCCTTACAAAGTGGAAAGGTAGAGCTGAGTGTCGGGTAATTGCAAATGCCTAGATATACGCCCTTCAGCCAAAACTATGTCAGTCTTAACATGTAACTTACACATTTCCAAGCCATTTCTCCAAGTACCATGTTGTCCTCGATCTCCTTTGTACCCTACTCTGACTGCAACCTAGAACCACACTTTGTGCTACTGACAGCTGCTCGTATAAAATACTATATTTGTAAGCCAACTGTTAGCATTCTTGATATGTGCATGTTCAACTTCACGTGCCCTGCCTTACGTTTGGAGCAAGTGGCTGTCGTTTTCTTTTCTTAGATTCCTTTGGAATCCTCCCATCCTTGGTCCTGTAATGTGCCTCTTTGCTGTAGAGTGGCTTTGTTCATAACGTTTGTAATGTGACGGCAGTTCCTTGGTAAATAAGAAGTCCCAGTGATAAAGCAAAGAGCCGTTTGACAAGCCATAAGACGTCCAACTACTTAAGACGATTCCAAGGTGGAATCCTGTCACACTCAAAGCAGTCTTTTGTTTGTTTTGTCATGGAATGTCATCGTCTAGATGAAATGACTTTTGTCAATGCAAACATGTTTGGGCAACATTTAGCACTTGCAGCCGTGCAACAATGAAAGGAAATGAGAGATCAGACATTGTATTGTAGCCTGGGCTTTCAGTGGGCGTGTGGCGCAACGGATAACGCGTCTGACTACGGATCAGAAGATTCCAGATTCGAATCCTGGCACTCTAGAAATATTCTTTTTGACATTTTGGTTTTGAAAATAAGTAAAATACTAAGGATATAACGAGGACGATTTTGACAATAGCAGTGTCCGATTTTTTCTCCATTACAAATTGTAAAGTGGATCATTTCAATGAGAAAAAGAGGTGAAGTGAACATTTCCGCTCAATAATCACACCTAAAAATAGTGAGGTTAGCACGGGTGGGGTTCGAACCCACGCGGACATACGTCCATTGGATCTTAAGTCCAACGCCTTAACCACTCGGCCACCGTGCTCATGCCTTACAAAGTGGAAAGGTAGAGCTGAGTGTCGGGTAATTGCAAATGCCTAGATATACGCCCTTCAGCCAAAACTATGTCAGTCTTAACATGTAACTTACACATTTCCAAGCCATTTCTCCAAGTACCATGTTGTCCTCGATCTCCTTTGTACCCTACTCTGACTGCAACCTAGAACCACACTTTGTGCTACTGACAGCTGCTCGTATAAAATACTATATTTGTAAGCCAACTGTTAGCATTCTTGATATGTGCATGTTCAACTTCAAGTGCCCTGCCTTACGTTTGGAGCAAGTGGCTGTCGTTTTCTTTTCTTAGATTCCTGTGGAATCCTCCCGTCCTTGGTCCTGTAATGTGCCTCTTTGCTGTAGAGTGGCTTTGTTCATAACGTTTGTAATGTGACGGCAGTTCCTTGGTAAATAAGAAGTCCCAGTGATAAAGCAAAGAGCCGTTTGACAAGCCATAAGACGTCCAACTACTTAAGACGATTCCAAGGTGGAATCCTGTCACACTCAAAGCAGTCTTTTGTTTGTTTTGTCATGGAATGTCATCGTCTAGATGAAATGACCTTTGTCAATGCAAACATGTTTGGGCAACATTTAGCACTTGCAGCCGTGCAACAATGAAAGGAAATGAGAGATCAGACATTGTATTGTAGCCTGGGCTTTCAGTGGGCGTGTGGCGCAACGGATAACGCGTCTGACTACGGATCAGAAGATTCCAGATTCGAATCCTGGCACTCTAGAAATACTCTTTTTGACATTTTGGTTTTGAAAATAAGTAAAATACTAAGGATATAACGAGGACGATTTTGACAATAGCAGTGTCCGATTTTTTCTCCATTACAAATTGTAAAGTGGATCATTTCAATGAGAAAAAGAGGTGAAGTGAACATTTCCGCTCAATAATCACACCTAAAAATAGTGAGGTTAGCACGGGTGGGGTTCGAACCCACGCGGACATACGTCCATTGGATCTTAAGTCCAACGCCTTAACCACTCGGCCACCGTGCTCATGCCTTACAAAGTGGAAAGGTAGAGCTGAGTGTCGGGTAATTGCAAATGCCTAGATATACGCCCTTCAGCCAAAACTATGTCAGTCTTAACATGTAACTTACACATTTCCAAGCCATTTCTCCAAGTACCATGTTGTCCTCGATCTCCTTTGTACCCTACTCTGACTGCAACCTAGAACCACACTTTGTGCTACTGACAGCTGCTCGTATAAAATACTATATTTGTAAGCCAACTGTTAGCATTCTTGATATGTGCATGTTCAACTTCACGTGCCCTGCCTTACGTTTGGAGCAAGTGGCTGTCGTTTTCTTTTCTTAGATTCCTTTGGAATCCTCCCATCCTTGGTCCTGTAATGTGCTTCTTTGCTGTAGAGTGGCTTTGTTCATAACGTTTGTAATGTGACGGCAGTTCCTTGGTAAATAAGAAGTCCCAGTGATAAAGCAAAGAGCCGTTTGACAAGCCATAAGACGTCCAACTACTTAAGACGATTCCAAGGTGGAATCCTGTCACACTCAAAGCAGTCTTTTGTTTGTTTTGTCATGGAATGTCATCGTCTAGATGAAATGACTTTTGTCAATGCAAACATGTTTGGGCAACATTTAGCACTTGCACCCGTGCAACAATGAAAGGAAATGAGAGATCAGACATTGTATTGTAGCCTGGGCTTTCAGTGGGCGTGTGGCGCAACGGATAACGCGTCTGACTACGGATCAGAAGATTCCAGATTCGAATCCTGGCACTCTAGAAATACTCTTTTTGACATTTTGGTTTTGAAAATAAGTAAAATACTAAGGATATAACGAGGACGATTTTGACAATAGCAGTGTCCGATTTTTTCTCCATTACAAATTGTAAAGTGGATCATTTCAATGAGAAAAAGAGGTGAAGTGAACATTTCCGCTCAATAATCACACCTAAAAATAGTGAGGTTAGCACGGGTGGGGTTCGAACCCACGCGGACATACGTCCATTGGATCTTAAGTCCAACGCCTTAACCACTCGGCCACCGTGCTCATGCCTTACAAAGTGGAAAGGTAGAGCTGAGTGTCGGGTAATTGCAAATGCCTAGATATACGCCCTTCAGCCAAAACTATGTCAGTCTTAACATGTAACTTACACATTTCCAAGCCATTTCTCCAAGTACCATGTTGTCCTCGATCTCCTTTGTACCCTACTCTGACTGCAACCTAGAACCACACTTTGTGCTACTGACAGCTGCTCGTATAAAATACTATATTTGTAAGCCAGCTGTTAGCATTCTTGATATGTGCATGTTCAACTTCACGTGCCCTGCCTTACGTTTGGAGCAAGTGGCTGTCGTTTTCTTTTCTTAGATTCCTTTGGAATCCTCCCATCCTTGGTCCTGTAATGTGCTTCTTTGCTGTAGAGTGGCTTTGTTCATAACGTTTGTAATGTGACGGCAGTTCCTTGGTAAATAAGAAGTCCCAGTGATAAAGCAAAGAGCCGTTTGACAAGCCATAAGACGTCCAACTACTTAAGACGATTCCAAGGTGGAATCCTGTCACACTCAAAGCAGTCTTTTGTTTGTTTTGTCATGGAATGTCATCGTCTAGATGAAATGACTTTTGTCAATGCAAACATGTTTGGGCAACATTTAGCACTTGCAGCCGTGCAACAATGAAAGGAAATGAGAGATCAGACATTGTATTGTAGCCTGGGCTTTCAGTGGGCGTGTGGCGCAACGGATAACGCGTCTGACTACGGATCAGAAGATTCCAGATTCGAATCCTGGCACTCTAGAAATATTCTTTTTGACATTTTGGTTTTGAAAATAAGTAAAATACTAAGGATATAACGAGGACGATTTTGACAATAGCAGTGTCCGATTTTTTCTCCATTACAAATTGTAAAGTGGATCATTTCAATGAGAAAAAGAGGTGAAGTGAACATTTCCGCTCAATAATCACACCTAAAAATAGTGAGGTTAGCACGGGTGGGGTTCGAACCCACGCGGACATACGTCCATTGGATCTTAAGTCCAACGCCTTAACCACTCGGCCACCGTGCTCATGCCTTACAAAGTGGAAAGGTAGAGCTGAGTGTCGGGTAATTGCAAATGCCTAGATATACGCCCTTCAGCCAAAACTATGTCAGTCTTAACATGTAACTTACACATTTCCAAGCCATTTCTCCAAGTACCATGTTGTCCTCGATCTCCTTTGTACCCTACTCTGACTGCAACCTAGAACCACACTTTGTGCTACTGACAGCTGCTCGTATAAAATACTATATTTGTAAGCCAACTGTTAGCATTCTTGATATGTGCATGTTCAACTTCACGTGCCCTGCCTTACGTTTGGAGCAAGTGGCTGTCGTTTTCTTTTCTTAGATTCCTTTGGAATCCTCCCATCCTTGGTCCTGTAATGTGCCTCTTTGCTGTAGAGTGGCTTTGTTCATAACGTTTGTAATGTGACGGCAGTTCCTTGGTAAATAAGAAGTCCCAGTGATAAAGCAAAGAGCCGTTTGACAAGCCATAAGACGTCCAACTACTTAAGACGATTCCAAGGTGGAATCCTGTCACACTCAAAGCAGTCTTTTGTTTGTTTTGTCATGGAATGTCATCGTCTAGATGAAATGACTTTTGTCAATGCAAACATGTTTGGGCAACATTTAGCACTTGCAGCCGTGCAACAATGAAAGGAAATGAGAGATCAGACATTGTATTGTAGCCTGGGCTTTCAGTGGGCGTGTGGCGCAACGGATAACGCGTCTGACTACGGATCAGAAGATTCCAGATTCGAATCCTGGCACTCTAGAAATACTCTTTTTGACATTTTGGTTTTGAAAATAAGTAAAATACTAAGGATATAACGAGGACGATTTTGACAATAGCAGTGTCCGATTTTTTCTCCATTACAAATTGTAAAGTGGATCATTTCAATGAGAAAAAGAGGTGAAGTGAACATTTCCGCTCAATAATCACACCTAAAAATAGTGAGGTTAGCATGGGTGGGGTTCGAACCCACGCGGACGTACGTCCATTGGATCTTAAGTCCAACGCCTTAACCACTCGGCCACCGTGCTCATGCCTTACAAAGTGGAAAGGTAGAGCTGAGTGTCGGGTAATTGCAAATGCCTAGATATACGCCCTTCAGCCAAAACTATGTCAGTCTTAACATGTAACTTACACATTTCCAAGCCATTTCTCCAAGTACCATGTTGTCCTCGATCTCCTTTGTACCCTACTCTGACTGCAACCTAGAACCACACTTTGTGCTACTGACAGCTGCTCGTATAAAATACTATATTTGTAAGCCAACTGTTAGCATTCTTGATATGTGCATGTTCAACTTCAAGTGCCCTGCCTTACGTTTGGAGCAAGTGGCTGTCGTTTTCTTTTCTTAGATTCCTGTGGAATCCTCCCATCCTTGGTCCTGTAATGTGCCTCTTTGCTGTAGAGTGGCTTTGTTCATAACGTTTGTAATGTGACGGCAGTTCCTTGGTAAATAAGAAGTCCCAGTGATAAAGCAAAGAGCCGTTTGACAAGCCATAAGACGTCCAACTACTTAAGACGATTCCAAGGTGGAATCCTGTCACACTCAAAGCAGTCTTTTGTTTGTTTTGTCATGGAATGTCATCGTCTAGATGAAATGACGTCGGTCAATGCAAACATGTTTGGGCAACATTTAGCACTTGCACCCGTGCAACAATGAAAGGAAATGAGAGATCAGACATTGTATTGTAGCCTGGGCTTTCAGTGGGCGTGTGGCGCAACGGATAACGCGTCTGACTACGGATCAGAAGATTCCAGATTCGAATCCTGGCACTCTAGAAATACTCTTTTTGACATTTTGGTTTTGAAAATAAGTAAAATACTAAGGATATAACGAGGACGATTTTGACAATAGCAGTGTCCGATTTTTTCTCCATTACAAATTGTAAAGTGGATCATTTCAATGAGAAAAAGAGGTGAAGTGAACATTTCCGCTCAATAATCACACCTAAAAATAGTGAGGTTAGCACGGGTGGGGTTCGAACCCACGCGGACATACGTCCATTGGATCTTAAGTCCAACGCCTTAACCACTCGGCCACCGTGCTCATGCCTTACAAAGTGAAAAGGTAGATCTGAGTGTCTGATAATTGCAAATGCCTAGATATACGCCCTTCAGCTAAAACTATGTCAGGCTGAACATGTAACTTACACATTTCCAAGCCATTTCTCCAAGTACCATGTTGTCCTCGATCTCCTTTGTACCCTACTCTGACTGCAACCTAGAACCACACTTTGTGCTACTGACAGCTGCTCGTATAAAATACTATATTTGTAAGCCAACTGTTAGCATTCTTGATATGTGCATGTTCAACTTCAAGTGCCCTGCCTTACGTTTGGAGCAAGTGGCTGTCGTTTTCTTTTCTTAGATTCCTTTGGAATCCTCCCATCCTTGGTCCTGTAATGTGCTTCTTTGCTGTAAAGTGGCTTTGTTCATAACGTTTGTTATGTGACGGCAGTTCCTTGGTAAATAAGAAGTCCCAGTGATAAAGCAAAGAGCCGTTTGACAAGCCATAAGACGTCCAACTACTTAAGACGATTCCAAGGTGGAATCCTGTCACACTCAAAGCAGTCTTTTGTTTGTTTTGTCATGGAATGTCATCGTCTAGATGAAATGACTTTTGTCAATGCAAACATGTTTGGGCAACATTTAGCACTTGCAGCCGTGCAACAATGAAAGGAAATGAGAGATCAGACATTGTATTGTAGCCTGGGCTTTCAGTGGGCGTGTGGCGCAACGGATAACGCGTCTGACTATGGGGTTGCCTCCCTTCAATTGGAGGTGTATGGACGGATTTACGAGAGAGTGAAAAGTTTTCTCGGAGATCGTCATTTAAAGGGACGTCTGAACTTTAATTTGGTGCCCAAAGGTAGGATTCCATTTACAATGTAGTTGTATGTGAACCTACCTCGTTAGCAAGCTCTTAGGTGCGTGCTATATACGGTCGCTGTATTGTTGACATCTTGCTGACTGGAGACGAAATGGCGGGCTCCTATTCAAAAAGAAAGTGTCAGAAGGATTGCACAATTGAAGTTCATGTAGGAGACAACAGAGTTGTAACCGCAAGCACGCTTTGCAATGTTTTGTTGGAGTATGTATCTGATGTGTGGGCATGTGTGTTGAAAGGCACAGATTGCTTTGATGTAACAGTCCCTGACAGCACCGAGGCAAGGATTCTTGCTGAAACAAATGACTTAGTTATAGAAGATCAGAAGATGTCATTCAGACTGCTTCAGAGTGACAGTGTAGTGGTGTCATTTCTTCATCTCCCACCGTATATCGATGATGAAGAAATAGAAAAAACTTCTCATTAAGAGAGGAATAACTATGAAAAGTGACATCAAGCACAGAACTCTTAAAGGCACACACATTTTTGATGGTACAAGATATGTGAGGGTGGTATTTCCCCCTGAATGTAACTCATTACCGTATTCAATGGGGTTTAACACCCTGGATGGATACAGGTATTTTAGAGTTATACACAATAACCAAGAACGGTTATGCTTCAAGTGCAATTCTGGAGGTCACGTGGTGAAGGATTGTCCTAACACCAAATGTTATAAATGCAGTGGAAGTGGACACATTGCCAGAAATTGCAAAGCAGAAGAAAATCAGGAACGTAGTTGTCATATCTGTTTTCGTTCAATTGAAATCTGCAACTGTTCCTCCGATATAGAGGATGAGGAAAGGTTTAGCGATTCGGATTCGGATTTGGAGAGGGAGTTAGCCCGAACAAAATCCTGGGATGAGGTTCCTCTGGAACATATTTCCGCGTCAAAGGAGAATCATGCAGATGGAACAGACGAAACCAAGAGAAATCAAAAAGAAGAGACAAAATTACAAGGAACTGAAAAAACGGCGAAGGAAGATAATACGCAAGTAATTCCATTTGCTGAGGATATTTCTGATTGCGAGAAGGAGGACAAGGACACCACAGACAAGAACGCTTTGCTTCAGGAAAGCCTGGACACAAGAGAAGAGGATAAAGACAATCAAAAACCAACCGGTGTATCATCTGCAAAGTGGACAATTGCTTCGCCTAAACGTGCAAGAAGGCACAAACTGCAGCCTAAATTATCAGAGACGGTATTACAAAACAATGACTTGAAAAATAAAGTGAGAGAAAGTAAAAAAGACCAACAAAAGAAAAAGAAAGCAGAAAAGGTCAATGACAGAAGAGAATTATCAGGTGTGTTGGAAAATGTTATGGAAACTCCATAATGTTGTCTAGTAAGCATCTATTTCTCTTTTCTGCAATGGTCACAATATGGTCATGGAATGTAAATGGACTCCGGGATATAGCCAAAATGCAAAATGTATTTGCACTAATTAGGAATTCTCAAGTCAATATTGCTTTTTTGCAGGAAACTTTTTGGTCGGATGAATATATAGAAAAATATAAACATTTGTGGCCAGGAACTATTTTATATTCTAATGCAGAAAATGATAGAAGAGGTGTAGCTATATTAGTCTCAGATGGTTTTGAGCAAAATGTTAAGCTGCTTAGAAAAGATGAAGAAGGAAGATTAATAAAGGCTTCCCTAGCTATTGAAGATAGATCAGTTGCTTTATTAAACGTGTATGCCCCAAATGAGAGTAAAGAGAGAATAGATTTTTTCAAGAATTTGACAACATGGATTGAGAAAGAACACATAATTTGTGCTGGGGATTTTAATGAGATATTAAATCCTTTACTTGATAAAGGCATCAACAATATATCGTTTAATATTCAAAGTAGCAATGTTTTAAACGATTTTCTCTCTGACAACAGCCTAGTTGATATATGGAGATATAAAAACTATGACAAAAAAGAATTTACCAGAATGCAGTCTGTGTTAGGAACTATGAAACAATCTAGAATTGATCTGATAATTGTTTCAAGAGATCTCATTACAAGTGCTGTAAATAGTTACATTAGATATTCCTCTGTGAGCGATCACAGTATAGTAGCCCTCAGATTGGACTTTTCTTCAGTAGAAAGAGGTCCTGGGGTATGGATTTTTAATAATCAGCTTCTGGAAGATTTCACATTCTACTTACGAATTATTGCATTAATAGAGAAGGCAAAACAATGCCCTTTACTTAAAACAGATCCATGGATATGGTGGGATAACTTAAAATACAAATTTAAAACATTTTCCAGATTTTATGCATCTAAGAAAAACAGGGAAGCAAAAGCTGATTATTATAAAATTCAAAATAAGCTTAGAATTGAATATCATAAAATATCCTCCATTTCTGGCTATAAATCTACCGATTTACAATTATTGGAAAGTGAACTAGAGGTGTATGAGAATAATAAATGCAAGGGTGCTATTCTCAGGTCAAAAGCTCAGTGCACGCTGGAGTCAGATAGAAACACCACTTACTTTTTGAACCTTGAAAAAAGTAAACAACAGGCTAATTCAATAAAATCACTGTACAAGGAAGATGGTACTATAGCCAGGAATACAGAGGATATTTTAGATACTGCTCAGCAATTTTACTCATCCTTATTTACTGCTGAGCAATGTGATTTCGTAAAACAACAAAGTCTCATTGATAATATTGGGAAAAAACTTTCTGAAGAAGAAAAACAATCATGTGACGTACCTATTTCTCAGAGTGAGCTTACAAAAGCACTCAAAGGAATGAACAAGAATAAATCACCGGGTCCGGACGGCCTAACTGTTGAGTTTTATTTAAAGTTTTGGAATATTTTATGTCCCTTCTTTTTAGAAGTTGTAGATGGTATATACAAAGAGCATAATCTTTCTCGCTCCATGAAAAAGAGTATTATTAGTTTATTTTATAAAAAGAAAGGTGACAAAAGGGACATTAAGTGTTACAGACCTATCTCATTGATTAATGTAGACTCTAAGCTCATTTCTAGACTGTTGTCGTTGAGATTGAGAAATGTGATGGCTTCAGTTGTCTCCCCTGAACAATCTTGTTGCATACTAGGAAGAGACATAGCCAGTAACCTACATTCTGTTAGAGATGTCATTGATGTTGTCAGTAATCATAATGATGACTCCTATCTCATTAAAATAGATCAAGAAAAAGCCTTTGATAGGGTATCGCACCAATATTTATTTCAAATTCTTAGGAAATTTAACTTTGGAGATTTTTTCATTTCATGGATTAAGATCCTATATACTGATATAAAGAGTTCTGTGAAATGCAATGGTCATTTGACACCATACTTCACTTTAACTCGTGGAGTTAGGCAGCGGGATCCAATGAGCTCTATGCTATATGTGTTGGTGTCAGAGCCACTGAATTTAATAATAAAAAACAATCCTGATATTCATGGAATTAACATCAGTAATGATATTAATTCTTTGATATACCAACATACTGATGACACAACAGTTACTGTCTCAGATGTTAACTCTGTCCTTGAAACATTTAGTACAGTTAACTTCTATTGTGAGGCAACGGGTGCAAAAATCAATATTGAAAAATCGGAAATTTTGTTATTGGGTAAAACAAGGTTTAGAGATTTTTCAATCAACATTCCGGTTAAAGTGAAAAGAGATTGTATAGAAGTATTGGGCATTTATTTCGGCATCGACAAAGCGATGTGTGAAACTTTAAACTGGAGGAAGAAAATAGACAAAATACAAGCACTGTTAAATTCATGGCTGCGTAGACAGTTAACCTTACAAGGCAGAGCCATTGTTATTAATATCCTTATGAGCTCTCGTTTGTGGTATATGTTCACTGTACTACCTGTTCCATATTGGGTGGAGAATAAATTTACACAAATGTTTAGAGACTTTTTATGGCATAACAAACCTGCCAAAATAGCACACGGTACATGCATTGGTGTTTGTTTAGATGGAGGTCTTAATATACCAGATTTACGTTTAAAAAAATATGCTTTAAGGCTGAAATTACTGAGAGCCTATGTCCATTGTCAGCTCAGTTGTATTTGGAAACAAACATTTGTATATTTTATGTCACATCTTCTGAAAATGAACTTAGGAATTGATGCTTTAAGCCTTGAATATGATAAAGCCTATTTACAGAATATAAGTCCATTTTATGCAGAGGTACTAGCTGCATGGAATGAATTGAATGAAGGAAAAAGACCATTACTTAAAAAGGTAGATGATATCATGAATCAGCCAATATTTAAGAATCCATTGATTACATTCAATGGAAAAACTCTTATGTTTCAGTCATTTATTTCAAGTGGAATTATTTGCATCAAGCATATTTGTTTTGAATTTATTCCAAAATTCATGTCTGGACACATTATTGTTAATATAATCCATGACACCTTACCTGAGATGGATGTAAGTACCATACAACAATGTTATGCCATTATTTTATTAGCGCTTCCGTCAGAGTGGAAAAAGATCATTTTGTCAGAGGTTGCCACTAACTCCCCATCAAGAGACATAACATGCACTGTTCAAAACCAGGATCTGTCTGTTGATTTATTCACAACAAAATTTTGTTATGAAGTTCTCAGGAAAAAACATTTCAAGGAACCAGTAGCTATCGCTTGGTGGAATCAGCTTGCACTGGATATTAATTGGAAAGATATTTGGATGAATGTATGGGAAAAAGATAAATCAACAGACTCCATACAGTTAGATTTTAAAATTGCACATAATATTGTTTTCACATATGATAAACTTCTAAAAATTGGACTGTCAAACACTGATGTTTGTCCAGTGTGTCACACACAAACAGAAGACATTTACATCTGTTCGTCTTCTGCAAGGAGTTATCGCCCTTGCAAGACCTCATCATTGAAATGTTGACAGATGTGTGCCAGGACACAGGCTTTAGTTTTGGACAGTTATCTATCTGGTTATTGTTTGGGTTCTTACCAGAAAAGAAGTTGTCGTCTAAAGCATTCATGGACATTGTATTCTCAATTTATCGTCTAGCTGTATTTAAAAGGAGGGTGATATTGAGCCAAAACATGATTTCATTTCACATGAAGGCATTTTTCAAATCATTGATAAGACGTCATTTTAGCCTGTTGTGCTTTAAATATTCCAAAGCAAATCAATCACACATTTTCATTCAAAAATATGTCATGAGCAATACATTCATATCGTTGGATGGAAATGAGATTGTTCTACACTCACCGTTAGATTAGAATATTACATAATGCTTTATAAATACAGAGGTACTCAGATTAGCTACATTAAATATATTATACATTTATTCGGGTATATTTCTTCATTGTAACCTATAAAAAACTTCTGAACATTTCTATGAAAATATACTTCCTCTCTTTTCAATTGAAATGTTAGGCACTGCCACCCCAAATCTGTGATACATATTTTATTTATGAGGTGGCAGTGTAAGCACTGTCTGCGACTGTAATTCTACAATTTTGTGAATAAATATTTTAACGAAAAAAACAAAAAAAACGCGTCTGACTACGGATCAGAAGATTCCAGGTTCGAATCCTGGCACGCTCGGAATATTCTTTTTGACATTTTGGTTTTGAAAATAAGTAAAATACTAAGAACATAACGAGGACGATTTTGACAATAGCAGTGTCCGATTTTTTCTCCATTACAAATTGTAAAGTGGATCACTTCAATGAGAAAAAGAGGTGAAGTGAACATTTCCGCTCAATAATCACACCTAAAAATAGTGAGGTTAGCACGGGTGGGGTTCGAACCCACGCGGACATACGTCCATTGGATCTTAAGTCCAACGCCTTGACCACTCGGCCACCGTGCTCATGCCTTACAAAGTGGAAAGGTAGATCTGAGTGTCGGGTAATTGCAAATGCCTAGATATACGCCCTTCAGTCAAAACTATGTCAGTCTTAACATGTAACTTACACATTTCCAAGCCATTTCTCCAAGTACCATGTTGTCCTCGATCTCCTTTGTACCCTACTCTGACTGCAACCTAGAACCACACTTTGTGCTACTGACAGCTGCTCGTATAAAATACTATATTTGTAAGCCAACTGTTAGCATTCTTGATATGTGCATGTTCAACTTCAAGTGCCCTGCCTTACGTTTGGAGCAAGTGGCTGTCGTTTTCTTTTCTTAGATTCCTTTGGAATCCTCCCATCCTTGGTCCTGTAATGTGCTTCTTTGCTGTAGAGTGGCTTTGTTCATAACGTTTGTAATGTGACGGCAGTTCCTTGGTAAATAAGAAGTCCCAGTGATAAAGCAAAGAGCCGTTTGACAAGCCATAAGACGTCCAACTACTTAAGACGATTCCAAGGTGGAATCCTGTCACACTCAAAGCAGTCTTTTGTTTGTTTTGTCATGGAATGTCATCGTCTAGATGAAATGACTTTTGTCAATGCAAACATGTTTGGGCAACATTTAGCACTTGCAGCCGTGCAACAATGAAAGGAAATGAGAGATCAGACATTGTATTGTAGCCTGGGCTTTCAGTGGGCGTGTGGCGCAACGGATAACGCGTCTGACTACGAATCAGAAGATTCCAGATTCGAATCCTGGCACGCTCGGAATATTCTTTTTGACATTTTGGTTTTGAAAATAAGTAAAATACTAAGGATATAACGAGGACGATTTTGACAATAGCAGTGTCCGATTTTTTCTCCATTACAAATTGTAAAGTGGATCATTTCAATGAGAAAAAGAGGTGAAGTGAACATTTCCGCTCAATAATCACACCTAAAAATAGTGAGGTTAGCACGGGTGGGGTTCGAACCCACGCGGACATACGTCCATTGGATCTTAAGTCCAACGCCTAAACCACTCGGCCACCGTGCTCATGCCTTACAAAGTGGAAAGGTAGAGCTGAGTGTCGGGTAATTGCAAATGCCTAGATATACGCCCTTCAGCCAAAACTATGTCAGTCTTAACATGTAACTTACACATTTCCAAGCCATTTCTCCAAGTACCATGTTGTCCTCGATCTCCTTTGTACCCTACTCTGACTGCAACCTAGAACCACACTTTGTGCTACTGACAGCTGCTCGTATAAAATACTATATTTGTAAGCCAACTGTTAGCATTCTTGATATGTGCATGTTCAACTTCAAGTGCCCTGCCTTACGTTTGGAGCAAGTGGCTGTCGTTTTCTTTTCTTAGATTCCTTTGGAATCCTCCCATCCTTGGTCCTGTAATGTGCTTCTTTGCTGTAGAGTGGCTTTGTTCATAACGTTTGTAATGTGACGGCAGTTCCTTGGTAAATAAGAAGTCCCAGTGATAAAGCAAAGAGCCGTTTGACAAGCCATAAGACGTCCAACTACTTAAGACGATTCCAAGGTGGAATCCTGTCACACTCAAAGCAGTCTTTTGTTTGTTTTGTCATGGAATGTCATCGTCTAGATGAAATGACGTCGGTCAATGCAAACATGTTTGGGCAACATTTAGCACTTGCAGCCGTGCAACAATGAAAGGAAATGAGAGATCAGACATTGTATTGTAGCCTGGGCTTTCAGTGGGCGTGTGGCGCAACGGATAACGCGTCTGACTACGGATCAGAAGATTCCAGATTCGAATCCTGGCACTCTAGAAATACTCTTTTTGACATTTTGGTTTTGAAAATAAGTAAAATACTAAGGATATAACGAGGACGATTTTGACAATAGCAGTGTCCGATTTTTTCTCCATTACAAATTGTAAAGTGGATCATTTCAATGAGAAAAAGAGGTGAAGTGAACATTTCCGCTCAATAATCACACCTAAAAATAGTGAGGTTAGCACGGGTGGGGTTCGAACCCACGCGGACATACGTCCATTGGATCTTACGTCCAACGCCTTAACCACTCGGCCACCGTGCTCATGCCTTACAAAGTGGAAAGGTAGAGCTGAGTGTCGGGTAATTGCAAATGCCTAGATATACGCCCTTCAGCCAAAACTATGTCAGTCTTAACATGTAACTTACACATTTCCAAGCCATTTCTCCAAGTACCATGTTGTCCTCGATCTCCTTTGTACCCTACTCTGACTGCAACCTAGAACCACACTTTGTGCTACTGACATCAGCTCGTATAAAATACTATATTTGTAAGCCAACTGTCAGCATTCTTGATATGTGCATGTTCAACTTCAAGTGCCCTGCCTTACGTTTGGAGCAAGTGGCTGTCGTTTTCTTTTCTTAGATTCCTTTGGAATCCTCCCGTCCTTGGTCCTGTAATGTGCTTCTTTGCTGTAGAGTGGCTTTGTTCATAACGTTTGTAATGTGACGGCAGTTCCTTGGTAAATAAGAAGTCCCAGTGATAAAGCAAAGAGCCGTTTGACAAGCCATAAGACGTCCAACTACTTAAGACGATTCCAATGTGGAATCCTGTCACACTCAAAGCAGTCTTTTGTTTGTTTTGTCATGGAATGCCATCGTCTAGATGAAATGACGTCGGTCAATGCAAACATGTTTGGGCAACATTTAGCACTTGCAACCGTGCAACAATGAAAGGAAATGAGAGATCAGACATTGTATTGTAGCCTGGGCTTTCAGTGGGCGTGTGGCGCAACGGATAACGCGTCTGACTACGGATCAGAAGATTCCAGATTCGAATCCTGGCACTCTAGAAATACTCTTTTTGACATTTTGGTTTTGAAAATAAGTAAAATACTAAGGATATAACGAGGACGATTTTAACAATAGCAGTGTCCGATTTTTTCTCCATTACAAATTGTAAAGTGGATCATTTCAATGAGAAAAAGAGGTGAAGTGAACATTTCCGCTCAATAATCACACCTAAAAATAGTGAGGTTAGCACGGGTGGGGTTCGAACCCACGCGGACATACGTCCATTGGATCTTAAGTCCAACGCCTTAACCACTCGGCCACCGTGCTCATGCCTTACAAAGTGGAAAGGTAGAGCTGAGTGTCGGGTAATTGCAAATGCCTAGATATACGCCCTTCAGCCAAAACTATGTCAGTCTTAACATGTAACTTACACATTTCCAAGCCATTTCTCCAAGTACCATGTTGTCCTCGATCTCCTTTGTACCCTACTCTGACTGCAACCTAGAACCACACTTTGTGCTACTGACAGCTGCTCGTATAAAATACTATATTTGTAAGCCAACTGTTAGCATTCTTGATATGTGCATGTTCAACTTCAAGTGCCCTGCCTTACGTTTGGAGCAAGTGGCTGTCGTTTTCTTTTCTTAGATTCCTTTGGAATCCTCCCATCCTTGGTCCTGTAATGTGCTTCTTTGCTGTAGAGTGGCTTTGTTCATAACGTTTGTAATGTGACGGCAGTTCCTTGGTAAATAAGAAGTCCCAGTGATAAAGCAAAGAGCCGTTTGACAAGCCATAAGACGTCCAACTACTTAAGACGATTCCAATGTGGAATCCTGTCACACTCAAAGCAGTCTTTTGTTTGTTTTGTCATAGAATGTCATCGTCTAGATGAAATGACGTCGGTCAATGCAAACATGTTTGGGCAACATTTAGCACTTGCAACCGTGCAACAATGAAAGGAAATGAGAGATCAGACATTGTATTGTAGCCTGGGCTTTCAGTGGGCGTGTGGCGCAACGGATAACGCGTCTGACTACGGATCAGAAGATTCCAGATTCGAATCCTGGCACGCTCGAAATATTCTTTTTGACATTTTGGTTTTGAAAATAAGTAAATAACTAAGGATATAACGAGGACGATTTTGACAATAGCAGTGTCCGATTTTTTCTCCATTACAAATTGTAAAGTGGATCATTTCAATGAGAAAAAGAGGTGAAGTGAACATTTCCGCTCAATAATCACACCTAAAAATAGTGAGGTTAGCACGGGTGGGGTTCGAACCCACGCGGACATACATCCATTGGATCTTAAGTCCAACGCCTTAACCACTCGGCCACCGTGCTCATGCCTTACAAAGTGGAAAGGTAGAGCTGAGTGTCGGGTAATTGCAAATGCCTAGATATACGCCCTTCAGCCAAAACTATGTCAGTCTTAACATGTAACTTACACATTTCCAAGCCATTTCTCCAAGTACCATGTTGTCCTCGATCTCCTTTGTACCCTACTCTGACTGCAACCTAGAACCACACTTTGTGCTACTGACAGCTGCTCGTATAAAATACTATATTTGTAAGCCAACTGTTAGCATTCTTGATATGTGCATGTTCAACTTCAAGTGCCCTGCCTTACGTTTGGAGCAAGTGGCTGTCGTTTTCTTTTCTTAGATTCCTTTGGAATCCTCCCATCCTTGGTCCTGTAATGTGCTTCTTTGCTGTAGAGTGGCTTTGTTCATAACGTTTGTAATGTGACGGCAGTTCCTTGGTAAATAAGAAGTCCCAGTGATAAAGCAAAGAGCCGTTTGACAAGCCATAAGACGTCCAACTACTTAAGACGATTCCAAGGTGGAATCCTGTCACACTCAAAGCAGTCTTTTGTTTGTTTTGTCATGGAATGTCATCGTCTAGATGAAATGACGTCGGTCAATGCAAACATGTTTGGGCAACATTTAGCACTTGCAACCGTGCAACAATGAAAGGAAATGAGAGATCAGACATTGTATTGTAGCCTGGGCTTTCAGTGGGCGTGTGGCGCAACGGATAACGCGTCTGACTACGGATCAGAAGATTCCAGGTTCGAATCCTGGCACTCTAGAAATACTCTTTTTGACATTTTGGTTTTGAAAATAAGTAAAATACTAAGGATATAACGAGGACGATTTTGACAATAGCAGTGTCCGATTTTTTCTCCATTACAAATTGTAAAGTGGATCATTTCAATGAGAAAAAGAGGTGAAGTGAACATTTCCGCTCAATAATCACACCTAAAAATAGCGAGGTTAGCACGGGTGGGGTTCGAACCAACGCGGACATACGTCCATTGGATCTTACGTCCAACGCCTTAACCACTCGGCCACCGTGCTCATGCCTTACAAAGTGGAAAGGTAGAGCTGAGTGTCGGGTAATTGCAAATGCCTAGATATACGCCCTTCAGCCAAAACTATGTCAGTCTTAACATGTAACTTACACATTTCCAAGCCATTTCTCCAAGTACCATGTTGTCCTCGATCTCCTTTGTACCCTACTCTGACTGCAACCTAGAACCACACTTTGTGCTACTGACATCAGCTCGTATAAAATACTATATTTGTAAGCCAACTGTCACCATTCTTGATATGTGCATGTTCAACTTCAAGTGCCCTGCCTTACGTTTGGAGCAAGTGGCTGTCGTTTTCTTTTCTTAGATTCCTTTGGAATCCTCCCATCCTTGGTCCTGTAATGTGCTTCTTTGCTGTAGAGTGGCTTTGTTCATAACGTTTGTAATGTGACGGCAGTTCCTTGGTAAATAAGAAGTCCCAGTGATAAAGCAAAGAGCCGTTTGACAAGCCATAAGACGTCCAACTACTTAAGACGATTCCAAGGTGGAATCCTGTCACACTCAAAGCAGTCTTTTGTTTGTTTTGTCATGGAATGTCATCGTCTAGATGAAATGACGTCGGTCAATGCAAACATGTTTGGGCAACATTTAGCACTTGCAACCGTGCAACAATGAAAGGAAATGAGAGATCAGACATTGTATTGTAGCCTGGGCTTTCAGTGGGCGTGTGGCGCAACGGATAACGCGTCTGACTACGGATCAGAAGATTCCAGGTTCGAATCCTGGCACTCTAGAAATACTCTTTTTGACATTTTGGTTTTGAAAATAAGTAAAATACTAAGGATATAACGAGGACGATTTTGACAATAGCAGTGTCCGATTTTTTCTCCATTACAAATTGTAAAGTGGATCATTTCAATGAGAAAAAGAGGTGAAGTGAACATTTCCGCTCAATAATCACACCTAAAAATAGTGAGGTTAGCACGGGTGGGGTTCGAACCCACGCGGACATACGTCCATTGGATCTTAAGTCCAACGCCTTAACCACTCGGCCACCGTGCTCATGCCTTACAAAGTGGAAAGGTAGAGCTGAGTGTCGGGTAATTGCAAATGCCTAGATATACGCCCTTCAGCCAAAACTATGTCAGTCTTAACATGTAACTTACACATTTCCAAGCCATTTCTCCAAGTACCATGTTGTCCTCGATCTCCTTTGTACCCTACTCTGACTGCAACCTAGAACCACACTTTGTGCTACTGACAGCTGCTCGTATAAAATACTATATTTGTAAGCCAACTCTCACCATTCTTGATATGTGCATGTTCAACTTCAAGTGCCCTGCCTTACGTTTGGAGCAAGTGGCTGTCGTTTTCTTTTCTTAGATTCCTTTGGAATCCTCCCATCCTTGGTCCTGTAATGTGCTTCTTTGCTGTAGAGTGGCTTTGTTCATAACGTTTGTAATGTGACGGCAGTTCCTTGGTAAATAAGAAGTCCCAGTGATAAAGCAAAGAGCCGTTTGACAAGCCATAAGACGTCCAACTACTTAAGACGATTCCAAGGTGGAATCCTGTCACACTCAAAGCAGTCTTTTGTTTGTTTTGTCATGGAATGTCATCGTCTAGATGAAATGACGTCGGTCAATGCAAACATGTTTGGGCAACATTTAGCACTTGCAGCCGTGCAACAATGAAAGGAAATGAGAGATCAGACATTGTATTGTAGCCTGGGCTTTCAGTGGGCGTGTGGCGCAACGGATAACGCGTCTGACTACGGATCAGAAGATTCCAGATTCGAATCCTGGCACGCTCGAAATATTCTTTTTGACATTTCGGTTTTGAAAATAAGTAAAATACTAAGGATATAACGAGGACGATTTTGACAATAGCAGTGTCCGATTTTTTCTCCATTACAAATTGTAAAGTGGATCATTTCAATGAGAAAAAGAGGTGAAGTGAACATTTCCGCTCAATAATCACACCTAAAAATAGTGAGGTTAGCACGGGTGGGGTTCGAACCCACGCGGACATACATCCATTGGATCTTAAGTCCAACGCCTTAACCACTCGGCCACCGTGCTCATGCCTTACAAAGTGGAAAGGTAGAGCTGAGTGTCGGGTAATTGCAAATGCCTAGATATACGCCCTTCAGCCAAAACTATGTCAGTCTTAACATGTAACTTACACATTTCCAAGCCATTTCTCCAAGTACCATGTTGTCCTCGATCTTCTTTGTACCCTACTCTGACTGCAACCTAGAACCACACTTTGTGCTACTGACATCAGCTCGTATAAAATACTATATTTGTAAGCCAACTGTCAGCATTCTTGATATGTGCATGTTCAACTTCAAGTGCCCTGCCTTACGTTTGGAGCAAGTGGCTGTCGTTTTCTTTTCTTAGATTCCTTTGGAATCCTCCCGTCCTTGGTCCTGTAATGTGCTTCTTTGCTGTAGAGTGGCTTTGTTCATAACGTTTGTAATGTGACGGCAGTTCCTTGGTAAATAAGAAGTCCCAGTGATAAAGCAAAGAGCCGTTTGACAAGCCATAAGACGTCCAACTACTTAAGACGATTCCAAGGTGGAATCCTGTCACACTCAAAGCAGTCTTTTGTTTGTTTTGTCATGGAATGTCATCGTCTAGATGAAATGACGTCGGTCAATGCAAACATGTTTGGGCAACATTTAGCACTTGCAGCCGTGCAACAATGAAAGGAAATGAGAGATCAGACATTGTATTGTAGCCTGGGCTTTCAGTGGGCGTGTGGCGCAACGGATAACGCGTCTGACTACGGATCAGAAGATTCCAGATTCGAATCCTGGCACGCTCGAAATATTCTTTTTGACATTTTGGTTTTGAAAATAAGTAAAATACTAAGGATATAACGAGGACGATTTTGACAATAGCAGTGTCCGATTTTTTCTCCATTACAAATTGTAAAGTGGATCATTTCAATGAGAAAAAGAGGTGAAGTGAACATTTCCGCTCAATAATCACACCTAAAAATAGTGAGGTTAGCACGGGTGGGGTTCGAACCCACGCGGACATACGTCCATTGGATCTTAAGTCCAACGCCTCAACCACTCGGCCACCGTGCTCATGCCTTACAAAGTGGAAAGGTAGAGCTGAGTGTCGGGTAATTGCAAATGCCTAGATATACGCCCTTCAGCCAAAACTATGTCAGTCTTAACATGTAACTTACACATTTCCAAGCCATTTCTCCAAGTACCATGTTGTCCTCGATCTCCTTTGTACCCTACTCTGACTGCAACCTAGAACCACACTTTGTGCTACTGACAGCTGCTCGTATAAAATACTATATTTGTAAGCCAACTGTCAGCATTCTTGATATGTGCATGTTCAACTTCAAGTGCCCTGCCTTACGTTTGGAGCAAGTGGCTGTCGTTTTCTTTTCTTAGATTCCTTTGGAATCCTCCCATCCTTGGTCCTGTAATGTGCTTCTTTGCTGTAGAGTGGCTTTGTTCATAACGTTTGTAATGTGACGGCAGTTCCTTGGTAAATAAGAAGTCCCAGTGATAAAGCAAAGAGCCGTTTGACAAGCCATAAGACGTCCAACTACTTAAGACGATTCCAAGGTGGAATCCTGTCACACTCAAAGCAGTCTTTTGTTTGTTTTGTCATGGAATGTCATCGTCTAGATGAAATGACGTCGGTCAATGCAAACATGTTTGGGCAACATTTAGCACTTGCAGCCGTGCAACAATGAAAGGAAATGAGAGATCAGACATTGTATTGTAGCCTGGGCTTTCAGTGGGCGTGTGGCGCAACGGATAACGCGTCTGACTACGGATCAGAAGATTCCAGATTCGAATCCTGGCACGCTCGAAATATTCTTTTTGACATTTCGGTTTTGAAAATAAGTAAAATACTAAGGATATAACGAGGACGATTTTGACAATAGCAGTGTCCGATTTTTTCTCCATTACAAATTGTAAAGTGGATCATTTCAATGAGAAAAAGAGGTGAAGTGAACATTTCCGCTCAATAATCACACCTAAAAATAGTGAGGTTAGCACGGGTGGGGTTCGAACCCACGCGGACATACGTCCATTGGATCTTAAGTCCAACGCCTTAACCACTCGGCCACCGTGCTCATGCCTTACAAAGTGGAAAGGTAGAGCTGAGTGTCGGGTAATTGCAAATGCCTAGATATACGCCCTTCAGCCAAAACTATGTCAGTCTTAACATGTAACTTACACATTTCCAAGCCATTTCTCCAAGTACCATGTTGTCCTCGATCTCCTTTGTACCCTACTCTGACTGCAACCTAGAACCACACTTTGTGCTACTGACATCAGCTCGTATAAAATACTATATTTGTAAGCCAACTGTCAGCATTCTTGATATGTGCATGTTCAACTTCAAGTGCCCTGCCTTACGTTTGGAGCAAGTGGCTGTCGTTTTCTTTTCTTAGATTCCTTTGGAATCCTCCCGTCCTTGGTCCTGTAATGTGCTTCTTTGCTGTAGAGTGGCTTTGTTCATAACGTTTGTAATGTGACGGCAGTTCCTTGGTAAATAAGAAGTCCCAGTGATAAAGCAAAGAGCCGTTTGACAAGCCATAAGACGTCCAACTACTTAAGACGATTCCAAGGTGGAATCCTGTCACACTCAAAGCAGTCTTTTGTTTGTTTTGTCATGGAATGTCATCGTCTAGATGAAATGACGTCGGTCAATGCAAACATGTTTGGGCAACATTTAGCACTTGCAGCCGTGCAACAATGAAAGGAAATGAGAGATCAGACATTGTATTGTAGCCTGGGCTTTCAGTGGGCGTGTGGCGCAACGGATAACGCGTCTGACTACGGATCAGAAGATTCCAGATTCGAATCCTGGCACGCTCGAAATACTCTTTTTGACATTTCGGTTTTGAAAATAAGTAAAATACTAAGGATATAACGAGGACGATTTTGACAATAGCAGTGTCCGATTTTTTCTCCATTACAAATTGTAAAGTGGATCATTTCAATGAGAAAAAGAGGTGAAGTGAACATTTCCGCTCAATAATCACACCTAAAAATAGTGAGGTTAGCACGGGTGGGGTTCGAACCCACGCGGACATACGTCCATTGGATCTTAAGTCCAACGCCTTAACCACTCGGCCACCGTGCTCATGCCTTACAAAGTGGAAAGGTAGAGCTGAGTGTCGGGTAATTGCAAATGCCTAGATATACGCCCTTCAGCCAAAACTATGTCAGTCTTAACATGTAACTTACACATTTCCAAGCCATTTCTCCAAGTACCATGTTGTCCTCGATCTCCTTTGTACCCTACTCTGACTGCAACCTAGAACCACACTTTGTGCTACTGACAGCTGCTCGTATAAAATACTATATTTGTAAGCCAACTGTTAGCATTCTTGATATGTGCATGTTCAACTTCAAGTGCCCTGCCTTACGTTTGGAGCAAGTGGCTGTCGTTTTCTTTTCTTAGATTCCTTTGGAATCCTCCCATCCTTGGTCCTGTAATGTGCTTCTTTGCTGTAGAGTGGCTTTGTTCATAACGTTTGTAATGTGACGGCAGTTCCTTGGTAAATAAGAAGTCCCAGTGATAAAGCAAAGAGCCGTTTGACAAGCCATAAGACGTCCAACTACTTAAGACGATTCCAAGGTGGAATCCTGTCACACTCAAAGCAGTCTTTTGTTTGTTTTGTCATGGAATGTCATCGTCTAGATGAAATGACTTTTGTCAATGCAAACATGTTTGGGCAACATTTAGCACTTGCAGCCGTGCAACAATGAAAGGAAATGAGAGATCAGACATTGTATTGTAGCCTGGACTTTCAGTGGGCGTGTGGCGCAACGGATAACGCGTCTGACTACGGATCAGAAGATTCCAGATTCGAATCCTGGCACGCTCGAAATATTCTTTTTGACATTTCGGTTTTGAAAATAAGTAAAATACTAAGGATATAACGAGGACGATTTTGACAATAGCAGTGTCCGATTTTTTCTCCATTACAAATTGTAAAGTGGATCATTTCAATGAGAAAAAGAGGTGAAGTGAACATTTCCGCTCAATAATCACACCTAAAAATAGTGAGGTTAGCACGGGTTGGGTTCGAACCCACGCGGACATACGTCCATTGGATCTTAAGTCCAACGCCTTAACCACTCGGCCACCGTGCTCATGCCTTACAAAGTGGAAAGGTAGAGCTGAGTGTCGGGTAATTGCAAATGCCTAGATATACGCCCTTCAGCCAAAACTATGTCAGTCTTAACATGTAACTTACACATTTCCAAGCCATTTCTCCAAGTACCATGTTGTCCTCGATCTCCTTTGTACCCTACTCTGACTGCAACCTAGAACCACACTTTGTGCTACTGACATCAGCTCGTATAAAATACTATATTTGTAAGCCAACTGTCAGCATTCTTGATATGTGCATGTTCAACTTCAAGTGCCCTGCCTTACGTTTGGAGCAAGTGGCTGTCGTTTTCTTTTCTTAGATTCCTTTGGAATCCTCCCATCCTTGGTCCTGTAATGTGCTTCTTTGCTGTAGAGTGGCTTTGTTCATAACGTTTGTAATGTGACGGCAGTTCCTTGGTAAATAAGAAGTCCCAGTGATAAAGCAAAGAGCCGTTTGACAAGCCATAAGACGTCCAACTACTTAAGACGATTCCAAGGTGGAATCCTGTCACACTCAAAGCAGTCTTTTGTTTGTTTTGTCATGGAATGTCATCGTCTAGATGAAATGACGTCGGTCAATGCAAACATGTTTGGGCAACATTTAGCACTTGCAGCCGTGCAACAATGAAAGGAAATGAGAGATCAGACATTGTATTGTAGCCTGGGCTTTCAGTGGGCGTGTGGCGCAACGGATAACGCGTCTGACTACGGATCAGAAGATTCCAGATTCGAATCCTGGCACGCTCGAAATATTCTTTTTGACATTTCGGTTTTGAAAATAAGTAAAATACTAAGGATATAACGAGGACGATTTTGACAATAGCAGTGTCCGATTTTTTCTCCATTACAAATTGTAAAGTGGATCATTTCAATGAGAAAAAGAGGTGAAGTGAACATTTCCGCTCAATAATCACACCTAAAAATAGTGAGGTTAGCACGGGTGGGGTTCGAACCCACGCGGACATACGTCCATTGGATCTTAAGTCCAACGCCTTAACCACTCGGCCACCGTGCTCATGCCTTACAAAGTGGAAAGGTAGAGCTGAGTGTCGGGTAATTGCAAATGCCTAGATATACGCCCTTCAGCCAAAACTATGTCAGTCTTAACATGTAACTTACACATTTCCAAGCCATTTCTCCAAGTACCATGTTGTCCTCGATCTCCTTTGTACCCTACTCTGACTGCAACCTAGAACCACACTTTGTGCTACTGACAGCTGCTCGTATAAAATACTATATTTGTAAGCCAACTGTTAGCATTCTTGATATGTGCATGTTCAACTTCAAGTGCCCTGCCTTACGTTTGGAGCAAGTGGCTGTCGTTTTCTTTTCTTAGATTCCTTTGGAATCCTCCCATCCTTGGTCCTGTAATGTGCTTCTTTGCTGTAGAGTGGCTTTGTTCATAACGTTTGTAATGTGACGGCAGTTCCTTGGTAAATAAGAAGTCCCAGTGATAAAGCAAAGAGCCGTTTGACAAGCCATAAGACGTCCAACTACTTAAGACGATTCCAAGGTGGAATCCTGTCACACTCAAAGCAGTCTTTTGTTTGTTTTGTCATGGAATGTCATCGTCTAGATGAAATGACGTCGGTCAATGCAAACATGTTTGGGCAACATTTAGCACTTGCAACCGTGCAACAATGAAAGGAAATGAGAGATCAGACATTGTATTGTAGCCTGGGCTTTCAGTGGGCGTGTGGCGCAACGGAAAACGCGTCTGACTACGGATCAGAAGATTCCAGGTTCGAATCCTTGCACTCTAGAAATACTCTTTTTGACATTTTGGTTTTGAAAATAAGTAAAATACTAAGGATATAACGAGGACGATTTTGACAATAGCAGTGTCCGATTTTTTCTCCATTACAAATTGTAAAGTGGATCATTTCAATGAGAAAAAGAGGTGAAGTGAACATTTCCGCTCAATAATCACACCTAAAAATAGTGAGGTTAGCACGGGTGGGGTTCGAACCCACGCGGACATACGTCCATTGGATCTTACGTCCAACGCCTTAACCACTCGGCCACCGTGCTCATGCCTTACAAAGTGGAAAGGTAGAGCTGAGTGTCGGGTAATTGCAAATGCCTAGATATACGCCCTTCAGCCAAAACTATGTCAGTCTTAACATGTAACTTACACATTTCCAAGCCATTTCTCCAAGTACCATGTTGTCCTCGATCTCCTTTGTACCCTACTCTGACTGCAACCTAGAACCACACTTTGTGCTACTGACATCAGCTCGTATAAGATACTATATTTGTAAGCCAACTGTCAGCATTCTTGATATGTGCATGTTCAACTTCAAGTGCCCTGCCTTACGTTCGGAGCAAGTGGCTGTCGTTTTCTTTTCTTAGATTCCTTTGGAATCCTCCCGTCCTTGGTCCTGTAATGTGCCTCTTTGCTGTAGAGTGGCTTTGTTCATAACGTTTGTAATGTGACGGCAGTTCCTTGGTAAATAAGAAGTCCCAGTGATAAAGCAAAGAGCCGTTTGACAAGCCATAAGACGTCCAACTACTTAAGACGATTCCAAGGTGGAATCCTGTCACACTCAAAGCAGTCTTTTGTTTGTTTTGTCATGGAATGTCATCGTCTAGATGAAATGACTTTTGTCAATGCAAACATGTTTGGGCAACATTTAGCACTTGCAGCCGTGCAACAATGAAAGGAAATGAGAGATCAGACATTGTATTGTAGCCTGGGCTTTCAGTGGGCGTGTGGCGCAACGGATAACGCGTCTGACTACGGATCAGAAGATTCCAGATTCGAATCCTGGCACGCTCGAAGTATTCTTTTTGACATTTTGGTTTTGAAAATAAGTAAAATACTAAGGATATAACGAGGACGATTTTGACAATAGCAGTGTCCGATTTTTTCTCCATTACAAATTGTAAAGTGGATCATTTCAATGAGAAAAAGAGGTGAAGTGAACATTTCCGCTCAATAATCACACCTAAAAATAGTGAGGTTAGCACGGGTGGGGTTCGAACCCACGCGGACATACGTCCATTGGATCTTAAGTCCAACGCCTCAACCACTCGGCCACCGTGCTCATGCCTTACAAAGTGGAAAGATAGAGCTGAGTGTCGGGTAATTGCAAATGCCTAGATATACGCCCTTCAGCCAAAACTATGTCAGTCTTAACATGTAACTTACACATTTCCAAGCCATTTCTCCAAGTACCATGTTGTCCTCGATCTCCTTTGTACCCTACTCTGACTGCAACCTAGAACCACACTTTGTGCTACTGACAGCTGCTCGTATAAAATACTATATTTGTAAGCCAACTGTTAGCATTCTTGATATGTGCATGTTCAACTTCAAGTGCCCTGCCTTACGTTTGGAGCAAGTGGCTGTCGTTTTCTTTTCTTAGATTCCTTTGGAATCCTCCCATTCTTGGTCCTGTAATGTGCTTCTTTGCTGTAGAGTGGCTTTGTTCATAACGTTTGTAATGTGACGGCAGTTCCTTGGTAAATAAGAAGTCCCAGTGATAAAGCAAAGAGCCGTTTGACAAGCCATAAGACGTCCAACTACTTAAGACGATTCCAAGGTGGAATCCTGTCACACTCAAAGCAGTCTTTTGTTTGTTTTGTCATGGAATGTCATCGTCTAGATGAAATGACGTCGGTCAATGCAAACATGTTTGGGCAACATTTAGTACTTGCAGCCGTGCAACAATGAAAGGAAATGAGAGATCAGACATTGTATTGTAGCCTGGGCTTTCAGTGGGCGTGTGGCGCAACGGATAACGCGTCTGACTACGGATCAGAAGATTCCAGATTCGAATCCTGGCACGATCGAAGTATTCTTTTTGACATTTTGGTTTTGAAAATAAGTAAAATACTAAGGATATAACGAGGACGATTTTGACAATAGCAGTGTCCGATTTTTTCTCCATTACAAATTGTAAAGTGGATCATTTCAATGAGAAAAAGAGGTGAAGTGAACATTTCCGCTCAATAATCACACCTAAAAATAGTGAGGTTAGCACGGGTGGGGTTCGAACCCACGCGGACATACGTCCATTGGATCTTAAGTCCAACGCCTTAACCACTCGGCCACCGTGCTCATGCCTTACAAAGTGGAAAGGTAGAGCTGAGTGTCGGGTAATTGCAAATGCCTAGATATACGCCCTTCAGCCAAAACTATGTCAGTCTTAACATGTAACTTACACATTTCCAAGCCATTTCTCCAAGTACCATGTTGTCCTCGATCTCCTTTGTACCCTACTTTGACTGCAACCTAGAACCACACTTTGTGCTACTGACAGCTGCTCGTATAAAATACTATATTTGTAAGCCAACTGTTAGCATTCTTGATATGTGCATGTTCAACTTCAAGTGCCCTGCCTTACGTTTGGAGCAAGTGGCTGTCGTTTTCTTTTCTTAGATTCCTTTGGAATCCTCCCATCCTTGGTCCTGTAATGTGCTTCTTTGCTGTAGAGTGGCTTTGTTCATAACGTTTGTAATGTGACGGCAGTTCCTTGGTAAATAAGAAGTCCCAGTGATAAAGCAAAGAGCCGTTTGACAAGCCATAAGACGTCCAACTACTTAAGACGATTCCAAGGTGGAATCCTGTCACACTCAAAGCAGTCTTTTGTTTGTTTTGTCATGGAATGTCATCGTCTAGATGAAATGACTTTTGTCAATGCAAACATGTTTGGGCAACATTTAGCACTTGCAGCCGTGCAACAATGAAAGGAAATGAGAGATCAGACATTGTACTGTAGCCTGGGCTTTCAGTGGGCGTGTGGCGCAACGGATAACGCGTCTGACTACGGATCAGAAGATTCCAGGTTCGAATCCTGGCACGCTCGAAGTATTCTTTTTGACATTTTGGTTTTGAAAATAAGTAAAATACTAAGGATATAACGAGGACGATTTTGACAATAGCAGTGTCCGATTTTTTCTCCATTACAAATTGTAAAGTGGATCATTTCAATGAGAAAAAGAGGTGAAGTGAACATTTCCGCTCAATAATCACACCTAAAAATAGTGAGGTTAGCACGGGTGGGGTTCGAACCCACGCGGACATACGTCCATTGGATCTTAAGTCCAACGCCTTAACCACTCGGCCACCGTGCTCATGCCTTACAAAGTGGAAAGGTAGAGCTGAGTGTCGGGTAATTGCAAATGCCTAGATATACGCCCTTCAGCCAAAACTATGTCAGTCTTAACATGTAACTTACACATTTCCAAGCCATTTCTCCAAGTACCATGTTGTCCTCGATCTCCTTTGTACCCTACTCTGACTGCAACCTAGAACCACACTTTGTGCTACTGACAGCTGCTCGTATAAAATACTATATTTGTAAGCCAACTGTTAGCATTCTTGATATGTGCATGTTCAACTTCAAGTGCCCTGCCTTACGTTTGGAGCAAGTGGCTGTCGTTTTCTTTTCTTAGATTCCTTTGGAATCCTCCCATCCTTGGTCCTGTAATGTGCTTCTTTGCTGTAGAGTGGCTTTGTTCATAACGTTTGTAATGTGACGGCAGTTCCTTGGTAAATAAGAAGTCCCAGTGATAAAGCAAAGAGCCGTTTGACAAGCCATAAGACGTCCAACTACTTAAGACGATTCCAAGGTGGAATCCTGTCACACTCAAAGCAGTCTTTTGTTTGTTTTGTCATGGAATGTCATCGTCTAGATGAAATGACGTCGGTCAATGCAAACATGTTTGGGCAACATTTAGCACTTGCAGCCGTGCAACAATGAAAGGAAATGAGAGATCAGACATTGTACTGTAGCCTGGGCTTTCAGTGGGCGTGTGGCGCAACGGATAACGCGTCTGACTACGGATCAGAAGATTCCAGATTCGAATCCTGGCACGCTCGGAATATTCTTTTTGACATTTTGGTTTTGAAAATAAGTAAAATACTAAGGATATAACGAGGACGATTTTGACAATAGCAGTGTCCGATTTTTTCTCCATTACAAATTGTAAAGTGGATCATTTCAATGAGAAAAAGAGGTGAAGTGAACATTTCCGCTCAATAATCACACCTAAAAATAGTGAGGTTAGCACGGGTGGGGTTCGAACCCACGCGGACATACGTCCATTGGATCTTAAGTCCAACGCCTTAACCACTCGGCCACCGTGCTCATGCCTTACAAAGTGGAAAGGTAGAGTTGAGTGTCGGGTAATTGCAAATGCCTAGATATACGCCCTTCAGCCAAAACTATGTCAGTCTTAACATGTAACTTACACATTTCCAAGCCATTTCTCCAAGTACCATGTTGTCCTCGATCTCCTTTGTACCCTACTCTGACTGCAACCTAGAACCACACTTTGTGCTACTGACAGCTGCTCGTATAAAATACTATATTTGTAAGCCAACTGTTAGCATTCTTGATATGTGCATGTTCAACTTCAAGTGCCCTGCCTTACGTTTGGAGCAAGTGGCTGTCGTTTTCTTTTCTTCAATTCCTTTGGAATCCTCCCATCCTTGGTCCTGTAATGTGCCTCTTTGCTGTAGAGTGGCTTTGTTCATAACGTTTGTTATGTGACGGCAGTTCCTTGGTAAATAAGAAGTCCCAGTGATAAAGCAAAGAGCCGTTTGACAAGCCATAAGACGTCCAACTACTTAAGACGATTCCAAGGTGGAATCCTGTCACACTCAAAGCAGTCTTTTGTTTGTTTTGTCATGGAATGTCATCGTCTAGATGAAATGACTTTTGTCAATGCAAACATGTTTGGGCAACATTTAGCACTTGCAGCCGTGCAACAATGAAAGGAAATGAGAGATCAGACATTGTATTGTAGCCTGGGCTTTCAGTGGGCGTGTGGCGCAACGGATAACGCGTCTGACTACGGATCAGAAGATTCCAGATTCGAATCCTGGCACGCTCGGAATATTCCTTTTGACATTTTGGTTTTGAAAATAAGTAAAATACTAAGGATATAACGAGGACGATTTTGACAATAGTAGTGTCCGATATTTTCTCCATTACAAATTGTAAAGTGGATCATTTCAATGAGAAAAAGAGGTGAAGTGAACATTTCCGCTCAATAATCACACCTACAAATATTGAGATTAGCACGGGTGGGGTTCGAACCCACGCGGACATACGTCCATTGGATCTTAAGTCCAACGCCTTAACCACTCGGCCACCGTGCTCATGCCTTACAAAGTGGAAAGGTAGAGCTGAGTGTCGGGTAATTGCAAATGCCTAGATATACGCCCTTCAGCCAAAACTATGTCAGTCTTAACATGTAACTTACACATTTCCAAGCCATTTCTCCAAGTACCATGTTGTCCTCGATCTCCTTTGTACCCTACTCTGACTGCAACCTAGAACCACACTTTGTGTTACTGACAGCTGCTCGTATAAAATACTATATTTGTAAGCCAACTGTTAGCATTCTTGATATGTGCATGTTCAACTTCAAGTGCCCTGCCTTACGTTTGGAGCAAGTGGCTGTCGTTTTCTTCTCTTCAATTCCTTTGGAATCCTCCCATCCTTGGTCCTGTAATGTGCTTCTTTGCTGTAGAGTGGCTTTGTTCATAACGTTTGTAATGTGACGGCAGTTCCTTGGTAAATAAGAAGTCCCAGTGATAAAGCAAAGAGCCGTTTGACAAGCCATAAGACGTCCAACTACTTAAGACGATTCCAAGGTGGAATCCTGTCACACTCAAAGTAGTCTTTTGTTTGTTTTGTCATGGAATGTCATCGTCTAGATGAAATGACTTTTGTCAATGCAAACATGTTTGGGCAACATTTAGCACTTGCAACCGTGCAACAATGAAAGGAAATGAGAGATCAGACATTGTATTGTAGCCTGGGCTTTCAGTGGGCGTGTGGCGCAACGGATAACGCGTCTGACTACGGATCAGAAGATTCCAGATTCGAATCCTGGCACGCTCGGAATATTCTTTTTGACATTTTGGTTTTGAAAATACGTAAAATACTAAGAACATAACGAGGACGATTTTGACAATAGCAGTGTCCGATTTTTTCTCCATTACAAATTGTAAAGTGGATCATTTCAATGAGAAAAAGAGGTGAAGTGAACATTTCCGCTCAATAATCACACCTAAAAATAGTGAGGTTAGAACGGGTGGGGTTCGAACCCCCGCGGACATACGTCCATTGGATCTTAAGTCCAACGCCTTAACCACTCGGCCACCGTGCTCATGCCTTACAAAGTGGAAAGGTAGAGCTGAGTGTCGGGTAATTGCAAATGCCTAGATATACGCCCTTCAGCCAAAACTATGTCAGTCTTAACATGTAACTTACACATTTCCAAGCCATTTCTCCAAGTACCATGTTGTCCTCGATCTCCTTTGTACCCTACTCTGACTGCAACCTAGAACCACACTTTGTGCTACTGACAGCTGCTCGTATAAAATACTATATTTGTAAGCCAACTGTTAGCATTCTTGATATGTGCATGTTCAACTTCAAGTGCCCTGCCTTACGTTTGGAGCAAGTGGCTGTCGTTTTCTTCTCTTCAATTCCTTTGGAATCCTCCCATCCTTGGTCCTGTAATGTGCCTCTTTGCTGTAGAGTGGCTTTGTTCATAACGTTTGTTATGTGACGGCAGTTCCTTGGTAAATAAGAAGTCCCAGTGATAAAGCAAAGAGCCGTTTGACAAGCCATAAGACGTCCAACTACTTAAGACGATTCCAAGGTGGAATCCTGTCACACTCAAAGCAGTCTTTTGTTTGTTTTGTCATGGAATGTCATCGTCTAGATGAAATGACGTCGGTCAATGCAAACATGTTTGGGCAACATTTAGCACTTGCAACCGTGCAACAATGAAAGGAAATGAGAGATCAGACATTGTATTGTAGCCTGGGCTTTCAGTGGGCGTGTGGCGCAACGGATAACGCGTCTGACTACGGATCAGAAGATTCCAGATTCGAATCCTGGCACGCTCGGAATATTCTTTTTGACATTTTGGTTTTGAAAATAAGTAAAATACTAAGGATATAACGAGGACGATTTTAACAATAGCAGTGTCCGATTTTTTCTCCATTACAAATTGTAAAGTGGATCATTTCAATGAGAAAAAGAGGTGAAGTGAACATTTCCGCTCAATAATCACACCTACAAATATTGAGATTAGCACGGGTGGGGTTCGAACCCACGCGGACATACGTCCATTGGATCTTAAGTCCAACGCCTTAACCACTCGGCCACCGTGCTCATGCCTTACAAAGTGGAAAGGTAGAGCTGAGTGTCGGGTAATTGCAAATGCCTAGATATACGCCCTTCAGCCAAAACTATGTCAGTCTTAACACGTAACTTACACATTTCCAAGCCATTTCTCCAAGTACCATGTTGTCCTCGATCTCCTTTGTACCCTACTCTGACTGCAACCTAGAACCACACTTTGTGCTACTGACAGCTGCTCGTATAAAATACTATATTTGTAAGCCAACTGTTAGCATTCTTGATATGTGCATGTTCAACTTCAAGTGCCCTGCCTTACGTTTGGAGCAAGTGGCTGTCGTTTTCTTCTCTTCGATTCCTTTGGAATCCTCCCATCCTTGGTCCTGTAATGTGCCTCTTTGCTGTAGAGTGGCTTTGTTCATAACGTTTGTTATGTGACGGCAGTTCCTTGGTAAATAAGAAGTCCCAGTGATAAAGCAAAGAGCCGTTTGACAAGCCATAAGACGTCCAACTACTTAAGACGATTCCAAGGTGGAATCCTGTCACACTCAAAGCAGTCTTTTGTTTGTTTTGTCATGGAATGTCATCGTCTAGATGAAATGACGTCGGTCAATGCAAACATGTTTGGGCAACATTTAGCACTTGCAACCGTGCAACAATGAAAGGAAATGAGAGATCAGACATTGTATTGTAGCCTGGGCTTTCAGTGGGCGTGTGGCGCAACGGATAACGCGTCTGACTACGGATCAGAAGATTCCAGATTCGAATCCTGGCACGCTCGGAATATTCTTTTTGACATTTTGGTTTTGAAAATAAGTAAAATACTAAGGATATAACGAGGACGATTTTGACAATAGCAGTGTCCGATTTTTTCTCCATTACAAATTGTAAAGTGGATCATTTCAATGAGAAAAAGAGGTGAAGTGAACATTTCCGCTCAATAATCACACCTACAAATATTGAGATTAGCACGGGTGGGGTTCGAACCCACGCGGACATACGTCCATTGGATCTTAAGTCCAACGCCTTAACCACTCGGCCACCGTGCTCATGCCTTACAAAGTGGAAAGGTAGAGCTGAGTGTCGGGTAATTGCAAATGCCTAGATATACGCCCTTCAGCCAAAACTATGTCAGTCTTAACACGTAACTTACACATTTCCAAGCCATTTCTCCAAGTACCATGTTGTCCTCGATCTCCTTTGTACCCTACTCTGACTGCAACCTAGAACCACACTTTGTGCTACTGACAGCTGCTCGTATAAAATACTATATTTGTAAGCCAACTGTTAGCATTCTTGATATGTGCATGTTCAACTTCAAGTGCCCTGCCTTACGTTTGGAGCAAGTGGCTGTCGTTTTCTTTTCTTAGATTCCTTTGGAATCCTCCCATCCTTGGTCCTGTAATGTGCTTCTTTGCTGTAGAGTGGCTTTGTTCATAACGTTTGTAATGTGACGGCAGTTCCTTGGTAAATAAGAAGTCCCAGTGATAAAGCAAAGAGCCGTTTGACAAGCCATAAGACGTCCAACTACTTAAGACGATTCCAAGGTGGAATCCTGTCACACTCAAAGCAGTCTTTTGTTTGTTTTGTCATGGAATGTCATCGTCTAGATGAAATGACTTTTGTCAATGCAAACATGTTTGGGCAACATTTAGCACTTGCAGCCGTGCAACAATGAAAGGAAATGAGAGATCAGACATTGTATTGTAGCCTGGGCTTTCAGTGGGCGTGTGGCGCAACGGATAACGCGTCTGACTACGGATCAGAAGATTCCAGATTCGAATCCTGGCACGCTCGGAATATTCTTTTTGACATTTTGGTTTTGAAAATAACTAAAGTACTAAGGAGATAACGAGGACAATTTTGACAATAGCAGTGTCCGATTTTTTCTCCACTACAAATTGTAAAGTGGATCATTTCAATGAGAAAAAGAGGTGAAGTGAACATTTCCGCTCAATAATCACACCTACAAATATTGAGATTAGCACGGGTGGGGTTCGAACCCACGCGGACATACGTCCATTGGATCTTAAGTCCAACGCCTTAACCACTCGGCCACCGTGCTCATGCCTTACAAAGTGGAAAGGTAGAGCTGAGTGTCGGGTAATTGCAAATGCCTAGATATACGCCCTTCAGCCAAAACTATGTCAGTCTTAACATGTAACTTACACATTTCCAAGCCATTTCTCCAAGTACCATGTTGTCCTCGATCTCCTTTGTACCCTACTCTGACTGCAACCTAGAACCACACTTTGTGCTACTGACAGCTGCTCGTATAAAATACTATATTTGTAAGCCAACTGTTAGCATTCTTGATATGTGCATGTTCAACTTCAAGTGCCCTGCCTTACGTTTGGAGCAAGTGGCTGTCGTTTTCTTCTCTTCGATTCCTTTGGAATCCTCCCATCCTTGGTCCTGTAATGTGCCTCTTTGCTGTAGAGTGGCTTTGTTCATAACGTTTGTTATGTGACGGCTGTTCCTTGGTAAATAAGAAGTCCCAGTGATAAAGCAAAGAGCCGTTTGACAAGCCATAAGACGTCCAACTACTTAAGACGATTCCAAGGTGGAATCCTGTCACACTCAAAGCAGTCTTTTGTTTGTTTTGTCATGGAATGTCATCGTCTAGATGAAATGACGTCGGTCAATGCAAACATGTTTGGGCAACATTTAGCACTTGCAACCGTGCAACAATGAAAGGAAATGAGAGATCAGACATTGTATTGTAGTCTGGGCTTTCAGTGGGCGTGTGGCGCAACGGATAACGCGTCTGACTACGGATCAGAAGATTCCAGATTCGAATCCTGGCACGCTCGGAATATTCTTTTTGACATTTTGGTTTTGAAAATAAGTAAAATACTAAGGATATAACGAGGACGATTTTGACAATAGCAGTGTCCGATTTTTTCTCCATTACAAATTGTAAAGTGGATCATTTCAATGAGAAAAAGAGGTGAAGTGAACATTTCCGCTCAATAATCACACCTACAAATATTGAGATTAGCACGGGTGGGGTTCGAACCCACGCGGACATACGTCCATTGGATCTTAAGTCCAACGCCTTAACCACTCGGCCACCGTGCTCATGCCTTACAAAGTGGAAAGGTAGAGCTGAGTGTCGGGTAATTGCAAATGCCTAGATATACGCCCTTCAGCCAAAACTATGTCAGTCTTAACACGTAACTTACACATTTCCAAGCCATTTCTCCAAGTACCATGTTGTCCTCGATCTCCTTTGTACCCTACTCTGACTGCAACCTAGAACCACACTTTGTGCTACTGACAGCTGCTCGTATAAAATACTATATTTGTAAGCCAACTGTTAGCATTCTTGATATGTGCATGTTCAACTTCAAGTGCCCTGCCTTACGTTTGGAGCAAGTGGCTGTCGTTTTCTTCTCTTCGATTCCTTTGGAATCCTCCCATCCTTGGTCCTGTAATGTGCCTCTTTGCTGTAGAGTGGCTTTGTTCATAACGTTTGTTATGTGACGGCAGTTCCTTGGTAAATAAGAAGTCCCAGTGATAAAGCAAAGAGCCGTTTGACAAGCCATAAGACGTCCAACTACTTAAGACGATTCCAAGGTGGAATCCTGTCACACTCAAAGCAGTCTTTTGTTTGTTTTGTCATGGAATGTCATCGTCTAGATGAAATGACGTCGGTCAATGCAAACATGTTTGGGCAACATTTAGCACTTGCAACCGTGCAACAATGAAAGGAAATGAGAGATCAGACATTGTATTGTAGCCTGGGCTTTCAGTGGGCGTGTGGCGCAACGGATAACGCGTCTGACTACGGATCAGAAGATTCCAGATTCGAATCCTGGCACGCTCGGAATATTCTTTTTGACATTTTGGTTTTGAAAATAAGTAAAATACTAAGGATATAACGAGGACGATTTTGACAATAGCAGTGTCCGATTTTTTCTCCATTACAAATTGTAAAGTGGATCATTTCAATGAGAAAAAGAGGTGAAGTGAACATTTCCGCTCAATAATCACACCTACAAATATTGAGATTAGCACGGGTGGGGTTCGAACCCACGCGGACATACGTCCATTGGATCTTAAGTCCAACGCCTTAACCACTCGGCCACCGTGCTCATGCCTTACAAAGTGGAAAGGTAGAGCTGAGTGTCGGGTAATTGCAAATGCCTAGATATACGCCCTTCAGCCAAAACTATGTCAGTCTTAACACGTAACTTACACATTTCCAAGCCATTTCTCCAAGTACCATGTTGTCCTCGATCTCCTTTGTACCCTACTCTGACTGCAACCTAGAACCACACTTTGTGCTACTGACAGCTGCTCGTATAAAATACTATATTTGTAAGCCAACTGTTAGCATTCTTGATATGTGCATGTTCAACTTCAAGTGCCCTGCCTTACGTTTGGAGCAAGTGGCTGTCGTTTTCTTCTCTTCGATTCCTTTGGAATCCTCCCATCCTTGGTCCTGTAATGTGCCTCTTTGCTGTAGAGTGGCTTTGTTCATAACGTTTGTAATGTGACGGCAGTTCCTTGGTAAATAAGAAGTCCCAGTGATAAAGCAAAGAGCCGTTTGACAAGCCATAAGACGTCCAACTACTTAAGACGATTCCAAGGTGGAATCCTGTCACACTCAAAGCAGTCTTTTGTTTGTTTTGTCATGGAATGTCATCGTCTAGATGAAATGACGTCGGTCAATGCAAACATGTTTGGGCAACATTTAGCACTTGCAACCGTGCAACAATGAAAGGAAATGAGAGATCAGACATTGTATTGTAGTCTGGGCTTTCAGTGGGCGTGTGGCGCAACGGATAACGCGTCTGACTACGGATCAGAAGATTCCAGGTTCGAATCCTGGCACGCTCGGAATATTCTTTTTGACATTTTGGTTTTGAAAATAAGTAAAATACTAAGGATATAACGAGGACGATTTTGACAATAGCAGTGTCCGATTTTTTCTCCATTACAAATTGTAAAGTGGATCATTTCAATGAGAAAAAGAGGTGAAGTGAACATTTCCGCTCAATAATCACACCTACAAATATTGAGATTAGCACGGGTGGGGTTCGAACCCACGCGGACATACGTCCATTGGATCTTAAGTCCAACGCCTTAACCACTCGGCCACCGTGCTCATGCCTTACAAAGTGGAAAGGTAGAGCTGAGTGTCGGGTAATTGCAAATGCCTAGATATACGCCCTTCAGCCAAAACTATGTCAGTCTTAACACGTAACTTACACATTTCCAAGCCATTTCTCCAAGTACCATGTTGTCCTCGATCTCCTTTGTACCCTACTCTGACTGCAACCTAGAACCACACTTTGTGCTACTGACAGCTGCTCGTATAAAATACTATATTTGTAAGCCAACTGTTAGCATTCTTGATATGTGCATGTTCAACTTCAAGTGCCCTGCCTTACGTTTGGAGCAAGTGGCTGTCGTTTTCTTCTCTTCGATTCCTTTGGAATCCTCCCATCCTTGGTCCTGTAATGTGCCTCTTTGCTGTAGAGTGGCTTTGTTCATAACGTTTGTTATGTGACGGCAGTTCCTTGGTAAATAAGAAGTCCCAGTGATAAAGCAAAGAGCCGTTTGACAAGCCATAAGACGTCCAACTACTTAAGACGATTCCAAGGTGGAATCCTGTCACACTCAAAGCAGTCTTTTGTTTGTTTTGTCATGGAATGTCATCGTCTAGATGAAATGACGTCGGTCAATGCAAACATGTTTGGGCAACATTTAGCACTTGCAACCGTGCAACAATGAAAGGAAATGAGAGATCAGACATTGTATTGTAGCCTGGGCTTTCAGTGGGCGTGTGGCGCAACGGATAACGCGTCTGACTACGGATCAGAAGATTCCAGATTCGAATCCTGGCACGCTCGGAATATTCTTTTTGACATTTTGGTTTTGAAAATAAGTAAAATACTAAGGATATAACGAGGACGATTTTGACAATAGCAGTGTCCGATTTTTTCTCCATTACAAATTGTAAAGTGGATCATTTCAATGAGAAAAAGAGGTGAAGTGAACATTTCCGCTCAATAATCACACCTACAAATATTGAGATTAGCACGGGTGGGGTTCGAACCCACGCGGACATACGTCCATTGGATCTTAAGTCCAACGCCTTAACCACTCGGCCACCGTGCTCATGCCTTACAAAGTGGAAAGGTAGAGCTGAGTGTCGGGTAATTGCAAATGCCTAGATATACGCCCTTCAGCCAAAACTATGTCAGTCTTAACACGTAACTTACACATTTCCAAGCCATTTCTCCAAGTACCATGTTGTCCTCGATCTCCTTTGTACCCTACTCTGACTGCAACCTAGAACCACACTTTGTGCTACTGACAGCTGCTCGTATAAAATACTATATTTGTAAGCCAACTGTTAGCATTCTTGATATGTGCATGTTCAACTTCAAGTGCCCTGCCTTACGTTTGGAGCAAGTGGCTGTCGTTTTCTTCTCTTCGATTCCTTTGGAATCCTCCCATCCTTGGTCCTGTAATGTGCCTCTTTGCTGTAGAGTGGCTTTGTTCATAACGTTTGTAATGTGACGGCAGTTCCTTGGTAAATAAGAAGTCCCAGTGATAAAGCAAAGAGCCGTTTGACAAGCCATAAGACGTCCAACTACTTAAGACGATTCCAAGGTGGAATCCTGTCACACTCAAAGCAGTCTTTTGTTTGTTTTGTCATGGAATGTCATCGTCTAGATGAAATGACTTTTGTCAATGCAAACATGTTTGGGCAACATTTAGCACTTGCAACCGTGCAACAATGAAAGGAAATGAGAGATCAGACATTGTATTGTAGCCTGGGCTTTCAGTGGGCGTGTGGCGCAACGGATAACGCGTCTGACTACGGATCAGAAGATTCCAGATTCGAATCCTGGCACGCTCGGAATATTCTTTTTGACATTTTGGTTTTGAAAATAAGTAAAATACTAAGGATATAACGAGGACGATTTTGACAATAGCAGTGTCCGATTTTTTCTCCATTACAAATTGTAAAGTGGATCATTTCAATGAGAAAAAGAGGTGAAGTGAACATTTCCGCTCAATAATCACACCTACAAATATTGAGATTAGCACGGGTGGGGTTCGAACCCACGCGGACATACGTCCATTGGATCTTAAGTCCAACGCCTTAACCACTCGGCCACCGTGCTCATGCCTTACAAAGTGGAAAGGTAGAGCTGAGTGTCGGGTAATTGCAAATGCCTAGATATACGCCCTTCAGCCAAAACTATGTCAGTCTTAACACGTAACTTACACATTTCCAAGCCATTTCTCCAAGTACCATGTTGTCCTCGATCTCCTTTGTACCCTACTCTGACTGCAACCTAGAACCACACTTTGTGCTACTGACAGCTGCTCGTATAAAATACTATATTTGTAAGCCAACTGTTAGCATTCTTGATATGTGCATGTTCAACTTCAAGTGCCCTGCCTTACGTTTGGAGCACGTGGCTGTCGTTTTCTTCTCTTCGATTCCTTTGGAATCCTCCCATCCTTGGTCCTGTAATGTGCCTCTTTGCTGTAGAGTGGCTTTGTTCATAACGTTTGTTATGTGACGGCAGTTCCTTGGTAAATAAGAAGTCCCAGTGATAAAGCAACGAGCCGTTTGACAAGCCATAAGACGTCCAACTACTTAAGACGATTCCAAGGTGGAATCCTGTCACACTCAAAGCAGTCTTTTGTTTGTTTTGTCATGGAATGTCATCGTCTAGATGAAATGACTTTTGTCAATGCAAACATGTTTGGGCAACATTTAGCACTTGCAACCGTGCAACAATGAAAGGAAATGAGAGATCAGACATTGTATTGTAGCCTGGGCTTTCAGTGGGCGTGTGGCGCAACGGATAACGCGTCTGACTACGGATCAGAAGATTCCAGATTCGAATCCTGGCACGCTCGGAATATTCTTTTTGACATTTTCGTTTTGAAAATAAGAAAAATACTAAGGATATAACGAGGACGATTTTGACAATAGCAGTGTCCGATTTTTTCTCCATTACAAATTGTAAAGTGGATCATTTCAATGAGAAAAAGAGGTGAAGTGAACATTTCCGCTCAATAATCACACCTACAAATATTGAGATTAGCACGGGTGGGGTTCGAACCCACGCGGACATACGTCCATTGGATCTTAAGTCCAACGCCTTAACCACTCGGCCACCGTGCTCATGCCTTACAAAGTGGAAAGGTAGAGCTGAGTGTCGGGTAATTGCAAATGCCTAGATATACGCCCTTCAGCCAAAACTATGTCAGTCTTAACACGTAACTTACACATTTCCAAGCCATTTCTCCAAGTACCATGTTGTCCTCGATCTCCTTTGTACCCTACTCTGACTGCAACCTAGAACCACACTTTGTGCTACTGACAGCTGCTCGTATAAAATACTATATTTGTAAGCCAACTGTTAGCATTCTTGATGTGTGCATGTTCAACTTCAAGTGCCCTGCCTTACGTTTGGAGCAAGTGGCTGTCGTTTTCTTTTCTTAGATTCCTTTGGAATCCTCCCATCCTTGGTCCTGTAATGTGCTTCTTTGCTGTAGAGTGGCTTTGTTCATAACGTTTGTAATGTGACGGCAGTTCCTTGGTAAATAAGAAGTCCCAGTGATAAAGCAAAGAGCCGTTTGACAAGCCATAAGACGTCCAACTACTTAAGACGATTCCAAGGTGGAATCCTGTCACACTCAAAGCAGTCTTTTGTTTGTTTTGTCATGGAATGTCATCGTCTAGATGAAATGACTTTTGTCAATGCAAACATGTTTGGGCAACATTTAGCACTTGCAGCCGTGCAACAATGAAAGGAAATGAGAGATCAGACATTGTATTGTAGCCTGGGCTTTCAGTGGGCGTGTGGCGCAACGGATAACGCGTCTGACTACGGATCAGAAGATTCCAGATTCGAATCCTGGCACGCTCGGAATATTCTTTTTGACATTTTGGTTTTGAAAATAACTAAAATACTAAGGAGATAACGAGGACAATTTTGACAATAGCAGTGTCCGATTTTTTCTCCACTACAAATTGTAAAGTGGATCATTTCAATGAGAAAAAGAGGTGAAGTGAACATTTCCGCTCAATAATCACACCTACAAATATTGAGATTAGCACGGGTGGGGTTCGAACCCACGCGGACATACGTCCATTGGATCTTAAGTCCAACGCCTTAACCACTCGGCCACCGTGCTCATGCCTTACAAAGTGGAAAGGTAGAGCTGAGTGTCGGGTAATTGCAAATGCCTAGATATACGCCCTTCAGCCAAAACTATGTCAGTCTTAACATGTAACTTACACATTTCCAAGCCATTTCTCCAAGTACCATGTTGTCCTCGATCTCCTTTGTACCCTACTCTGACTGCAACCTAGAACCACACTTTGTGCTACTGACAGCTGCTCGTATAAAATACTATATTTGTAAGCCAACTGTTAGCATTCTTGATATGTGCATGTTCAACTTCAAGTGCCCTGCCTTACGTTTGGAGCAAGTGGCTGTCGTTTTCTTCTCTTCGATTCCTTTGGAATCCTCCCATCCTTGGTCCTGTAATGTGCCTCTTTGCTGTAGAGTGGCTTTGTTCATAACGTTTGTTATGTGACGGCAGTTCCTTGGTAAATAAGAAGTCCCAGTGATAAAGCAAAGAGCCGTTTGACAAGCCATAAGACGTCCAACTACTTAAGACGATTCCAAGGTGGAATCCTGTCACACTCAAAGCAGTCTTTTGTTTGTTTTGTCATGGAATGTCATCGTCTAGATGAAATGACGTCGGTCAATGCAAACATGTTTGGGCAACATTTAGCACTTGCAACCGTGCAACAATGAAAGGAAATGAGAGATCAGACATTGTATTGTAGCCTGGGCTTTCAGTGGGCGTGTGGCGCAACGGATAACGCGTCTGACTACGGATCAGAAGATTCCAGATTCGAATCCTGGCACGCTCGGAATATTCTTTTTGACATTTTGGTTTTGAAAATAAGTAAAATACTAAGGATATAACGAGGACGATTTTGACAATAGCAGTGTCCGATTTTTTCTCCATTACAAATTGTAAAGTGGATCATTTCAATGAGAAAAAGAGGTGAAGTGAACATTTCCGCTCAATAATCACACCTACAAATATTGAGATTAGCACGGGTGGGGTTCGAACCCACGCGGACATACGTCCATTGGATCTTAAGTCCAACGCCTTAACCACTCGGCCACCGTGCTCATGCCTTACAAAGTGGAAAGGTAGAGCTGAGTGTCGGGTAATTGCAAATGCCTAGATATACGCCCTTCAGCCAAAACTATGTCAGTCTTAACACGTAACTTACACATTTCCAAGCCATTTCTCCAAGTACCATGTTGTCCTCGATCTCCTTTGTACCCTACTCTGACTGCAACCTAGAACCACACTTTGTGCTACTGACAGCTGCTCGTATAAAATACTATATTTGTAAGCCAACTGTTAGCATTCTTGATATGTGCATGTTCAACTTCAAGTGCCCTGCCTTACGTTTGGAGCAAGTGGCTGTCGTTTTCTTTTCTTAGATTCCTTTGGAATCCTCCCATCCTTGGTCCTGTAATGTGCTTCTTTGCTGTAGAGTGGCTTTGTTCATAACGTTTGTAATGTGACGGCAGTTCCTTGGTAAATAAGAAGTCCCAGTGATAAAGCAAAGAGCCGTTTGACAAGCCATAAGACGTCCAACTACTTAAGACGATTCCAAGGTGGAATCCTGTCACACTCAAAGCAGTCTTTTGTTTGTTTTGTCATGGAATGTCATCGTCTAGATGAAATGACTTTTGTCAATGCAAACATGTTTGGGCAACATTTAGCACTTGCAGCCGTGCAACAATGAAAGGAAATGAGAGATCAGACATTGTATTGTAGCCTGGGCTTTCAGTGGGCGTGTGGCGCAACGGATAACGCGTCTGACTACGGATCAGAAGATTCCAGATTCGAATCCTGGCACGCTCGGAATATTCTTTTTGACATTTTGGTTTTGAAAATAACTAAAATACTAAGGAGATAACGAGGACAATTTTGACAATAGCAGTGTCCGATTTTTTCTCCACTACAAATTGTAAAGTGGATCATTTCAATGAGAAAAAGAGGTGAAGTGAACATTTCCGCTCAATAATCACACCTACAAATATTGAGATTAGCACGGGTGGGGTTCGAACCCACGCGGACATACGTCCATTGGATCTTAAGTCCAACGCCTTAACCACTCGGCCACCGTGCTCATGCCTTACAAAGTGGAAAGGTAGAGCTGAGTGTCGGGTAATTGCAAATGCCTAGATATACGCCCTTCAGCCAAAACTATGTCAGTCTTAACATGTAACTTACACATTTCCAAGCCATTTCTCCAAGTACCATGTTGTCCTCGATCTCCTTTGTACCCTACTCTGACTGCAACCTAGAACCACACTTTGTGCTACTGACAGCTGCTCGTATAAAATACTATATTTGTAAGCCAACTGTTAGCATTCTTGATATGTGCATGTTCAACTTCAAGTGCCCTGCCTTACGTTTGGAGCAAGTGGCTGTCGTTTTCTTTTCTTAGATTCCTTTGGAATCCTCCCATCCTTGGTCCTGTAATGTGCTTCTTTGCTGTAGAGTGGCTTTGTTCATAACGTTTGTAATGTGACGGCAGTTCCTTGGTAAATAAGAAGTCCCAGTGATAAAGCAAAGAGCCGTTTGACAAGCCATAAGACGTCCAACTACTTAAGACGATTCCAAGGTGGAATCCTGTCACACTCAAAGCAGTCTTTTGTTTGTTTTGTCATGGAATGTCATCGTCTAGATGAAATGACTTTTGTCAATGCAAACATGTTTGGGCAACATTTAGCACTTGCAGCCGTGCAACAATGAAAGGAAATGAGAGATCAGACATTGTATTGTAGCCTGGGCTTTCAGTGGGCGTGTGGCGCAACGGATAACGCGTCTGACTACGGATCAGAAGATTCCAGATTCGAATCCTGGCACGCTCGGAATATTCTTTTTGACATTTTGGTTTTGAAAATAACTAAAATACTAAGGAGATAACGAGGACAATTTTGACAATAGCAGTGTCCGATTTTTTCTCCACTACAAATTGTAAAGTGGATCATTTCAATGAGAAAAAGAGGTGAAGTGAACATTTCCGCTCAATAATCACACCTACAAATATTGAGATTAGCACGGGTGGGGTTCGAACCCACGCGGACATACGTCCATTGGATCTTAAGTCCAACGCCTTAACCACTCGGCCACCGTGCTCATGCCTTACAAAGTGGAAAGGTAGAGCTGAGTGTCGGGTAATTGCAAATGCCTAGATATACGCCCTTCAGCCAAAACTATGTCAGTCTTAACATGTAACTTACACATTTCCAAGCCATTTCTCCAAGTACCATGTTGTCCTCGATCTCCTTTGTACCCTACTCTGACTGCAACCTAGAACCACACTTTGTGCTACTGACAGCTGCTCGTATAAAATACTATATTTGTAAGCCAACTGTTAGCATTCTTGATATGTGCATGTTCAACTTCAAGTGCCCTGCCTTACGTTTGGAGCAAGTGGCTGTCGTTTTCTTCTCTTCGATTCCTTTGGAATCCTCCCATCCTTGGTCCTGTAATGTGCCTCTTTGCTGTAGAGTGGCTTTGTTCATAACGTTTGTTATGTGACGGCAGTTCCTTGGTAAATAAGAAGTCCCAGTGATAAAGCAAAGAGCCGTTTGACAAGCCATAAGACGTCCAACTACTTAAGACGATTCCAAGGTGGAATCCTGTCACACTCAAAGCAGTCTTTTGTTTGTTTTGTCATGGAATGTCATCGTCTAGATGAAATGACTTTTGTCAATGCAAACATGTTTGGGCAACATTTAGCACTTGCAACCGTGCAACAATGAAAGGAAATGAGAGATCAGACATTGTATTGTAGCCTGGGCTTTCAGTGGGCGTGTGGCGCAACGGATAACGCGTCTGACTACGGATCAGAAGATTCCAGATTCGAATCCTGGCACGCTCGGAATATTCTTTTTGACATTTTGGTTTTGAAAATAAGTAAAATACTAAGGATATAACGAGGACGATTTTGACAATAGCAGTGTCCGATTTTTTCTCCATTACAAATTGTAAAGTGGATCATTTCAATGAGAAAAAGAGGTGAAGTGAACATTTCCGCTGAATAATCACACCTACAAATATTGAGATTAGCACGGGTGGGGTTCGAACCCACGCGGACATACGTCCATTGGATCTTAAGTCCAACGCCTTAACCACTCGGCCACCGTGCTCATGCCTTACAAAGTGGAAAGGTAGAGCTGAGTGTCGGGTAATTGCAAATGCCTAGATATACGCCCTTCAGCCAAAACTATGTCAGTCTTAACACGTAACTTACACATTTCCAAGCCATTTCTCCAAGTACCATGTTGTCCTCGATCTCCTTTGTACCCTACTCTGACTGCAACCTAGAACCACACTTTGTGCTACTGACAGCTGCTCGTATAAAATACTATATTTGTAAGCCAACTGTTAGCATTCTTGATGTGTGCATGTTCAACTTCAAGTGCCCTGCCTTACGTTTGGAGCAAGTGGCTGTCGTTTTCTTTTCTTAGATTCCTTTGGAATCCTCCCATCCTTGGTCCTGTAATGTGCTTCTTTGCTGTAGATTGGCTTTGTTCATAACGTTTGTAATGTAACGGCAGTTCCTTGGTAAATAAGAAGTCCCAGTGATAAAGCAAAGAGCCGTTTGACAAGCCATAAGACGTCCAACTACTTAAGACGATTCCAAGGTGGAATCCTGTCACACTCAAAGCAGTCTTTTGTTTGTTTTGTCATGGAATGTCATCGTCTAGATGAAATGACTTTTGTCAATGCAAACATGTTTGGGCAACATTTAGCACTTGCAACCGTGCAACAATGAAAGGAAATGAGAGATCAGACATTGTATTGTAGCCTGGGCTTTCAGTGGGCGTGTGGCGCAACGGATAACGCGTCTGACTACGGATCAGAAGATTCCAGATTCGAATCCTGGCACGCTCGGAATATTCTTTTTGACATTTTGGTTTTGAAAATAACTAAAATACTAAGGATACAACGAGGACAATTTTGACAATAGCAGTGTCCGATTTTTTCTCCACTACAAATTGTAAAGTGGATCATTTCAATGAGAAAAAGAGGTGAAGTGAACATTTCCGCTCAATAATCACACCTACAAATATTGAGATTAGCACGGGTGGGGTTCGAACCCACGCGGACATACGTCCATTGGATCTTAAGTCCAACGCCTTAACCACTCGGCCACCGTGCTCATGCCTTACAAAGTGGAAAGGTAGAGCTGAGTGTCGGGTAATTGCAAATGCCTAGATATACGCCCTTCAGCCAAAACTATGTCAGTCTTAACATGTAACTTACACATTTCCAAGCCATTTCTCCAAGTACCATGTTGTCCTCGATCTCCTTTGTACCCTACTCTGACTGCAACCTAGAACCACACTTTGTGCTACTGACAGCTGCTCGTATAAAATACTATATTTGTAAGCCAACTGTTAGCATTCTTGATATGTGCATGTTCAACTTCAAGTGCCCTGCCTTACGTTTGGAGCAAGTGGCTGTCGTTTTCTTCTCTTCGATTCCTTTGGAATCCTCCCATCCTTGGTCCTGTAATGTGCCTCTTTGCTGTAGAGTGGCTTTGTTCATAACGTTTGTTATGTGACGGCAGTTCCTTGGTAAATAAGAAGTCCCAGTGATAAAGCAAAGAGCCGTTTGACAAGCCATAAGACGTCCAACTACTTAAGACGATTCCAAGGTGGAATCCTGTCACACTCAAAGCAGTCTTTTGTTTGTTTTGTCATGGAATGTCATCGTCTAGATGAAATGACTTTTGTCAATGCAAACATGTTTGGGCAACATTTAGCACTTGCAACCGTGCAACAATGAAAGGAAATGAGAGATCAGACATTGTATTGTAGCCTGGGCTTTCAGTGGGCGTGTGGCGCAACGGATAACGCGTCTGACTACGGATCAGAAGATTCCAGATTCGAATCCTGGCACGCTCGGAATATTCTTTTTGACATTTTGGTTTTGAAAATAAGTAAAATACTAAGGATATAACGAGGACGATTTTGACAATAGTAGTGTCCGATTTTTTCTCCATTACAAATTGTAAAGTGGATCATTTCAATGAGAAAAAGAGGTGAAGTGAACATTTCCGCTCAATAATCACACCTACAAATATTGAGATTAGCACGGGTGGGGTTCGAACCCACGCGGACATACGTCCATTGGATCTTAAGTCCAACGCCTTAACCACTCGGCCACCGTGCTCATGCCTTACAAAGTGGAAAGGTAGAGCTGAGTGTCGGGTAATTGCAAATGCCTAGATATACGCCCTTCAGCCAAAACTATGTCAGTCTTAACATGTAACTTACACATTTCCAAGCCATTTCTCCAAGTACCATGTTGTCCTCGATCTCCTTTGTACCCTACTCTGACTGCAACCTAGAACCACACTTTGTGCTACTGACAGCTGCTCGTATAAAATACTATATTTGTAAGCCAACTGTTAGCATTCTTGATATGTGCATGTTCAACTTCAAGTGCCCTGCCTTACGTTTGGAGCAAGTGGCTGTCGTTTTCTTTTCTTAGATTCCTTTGGAATCCTCCCATCCTTGGTCCTGTAATGTGCTTCTTTGCTGTAGAGTGGCTTTGTTCATAACGTTTGTTATGTGACGGCAGTTCCTTGGTAAATAAGAAGTCCCAGTGATAAAGCAAAGAGCCGTTTGACAAGCCATAAGACGTCCAACTACTTAAGACGATTCCAAGGTGGAATCCTGTCACACTCAAAGCAGTCTTTTGTTTGTTTTGTCATGGAATGTCATCGTCTAGATGAAATGACGTCGGTCAATGCAAACATGTTTGGGCAACATTTAGCACTTGCAGCCGTGCAACAATGAAAGGAAATGAGAGATCAGACATTGTATTGTAGCCTGGGCTTTCAGTGGGCGTGTGGCGCAACGGATAACGCGTCTGACTACGGATCAGAAGATTCCAGGTTCGAATCCTGGCACGCTCGGAATATTCTTTTTGACATTTTGGTTTTGAAAATAAGTAAAATACTAAGGATATAACGAGGACGATTTTGACAATAGCAGTGTCCGATTTTTTCTCCATTACAAATTGTAAAGTGGATCATTTCAATGAGAAAAAGAGGTGAAGTGAACATTTCCGCTCAATAATCACACCTAAATATAGTGAGGTTAGCACGGGTGGGGTTTGAATCCACGCGGACATACGTCCATTGGATCTTAAGTCCAACGCCTTAACCACTCGGCCACCGTGCTCATGCCTTACAAAGTGGAAAGGTAGAGCTGAGTGTCGGGTAATTGCAAATGCCTAGATATACGCCCTTCAGCCAAAACTATGTCAGTCTTAACATGTAACTTACACATTTCCAAGCCATTTCTCCAAGTACCATGTTGTCCTCGATCTCCTTTGTACCCTACTCTGACTGCAACCTAGAACCACACTTTGTGCTACTGACAGCTGCTCGTATAAAATACTATATTTGTAAGCCAACTGTTAGCATTCTTGATATGTGCATGTTCAACTTCAAGTGCCCTGCCTTACGTTTGGAGCAAGTGGCTGTCGTTTTCTTTTCTTAGATTCCTTTGGAATCCTCCCATCCTTGGTAATGTAATGTGCTTCTTTGCTGTAGAGTGGCTTTGTTCATAACGTTTGTTATGTGACGGCAGTTCCTTGGTAAATAAGAAGTCCCAGTGATAAAGCAAAGAGCCGTTTGACAAGCCATAAGACGTCCAACTACTTAAGACGATTCCAAGGTGGAATCCTGTCACACTCAAAGCAGTCTTTTGTTTGTTTTGTCATGGAATGTCATCGTCTAGATGAAATGACTTTTGTCAATGCAAACATGTTTGGGCAACATTTAGCACTTGCAGCCGTGCAACAATGAAAGGAAATGAGAGATTAGACATTGTATTGTAGCCTGGGCTTTCAGTGGGCGTGTGGCGCAACGGATAACGCGTCTGACTACGGATCAGAAGATTCCAGGTTCGAATCCTGGCACGCTCGGAATATTCTTTTTGACATTTTGGTTTTGAAAATAAGTAAAATACTAAGGATATAACGAGGACGATTTTGACAATAGCAGTGTCCGATTTTTTCTCCATTACAAATTGTAAAGTGGATCATTTCAATGAGAAAAAGAGGTGAAGTGAACATTTCCGCTCAATAATCACACCTAAAAATAGTGAGGTTAGCACGGGTGGGGTTCGAACCCACGCGGACATACGTCCATTGGATCTTAAGTCCAACGCCTTAACCACTCGGCCACCGTGCTCATGCCTTACAAAGTGGAAAGGTAGAGCTGAGTGTCGGGTAATTGCAAATGCCTAGATATACGCCCTTCAGCCAAAACTATGTCAGTCTTAACATGTAACTTACACATTTCCAAGCCATTTCTCCAAGTACCATGTTGTCCTCGATCTCCTTTGTACCCTACTCTGACTGCAACCTAGAACCACACTTTGTGCTACTGACAGCTGCTCGTATAAAATACTATATTTGTAAGCCAACTGTTAGCATTCTTGATATGTGCATGTTCAACTTCAAGTGCCCTGCCTTACGTTTGGAGCAAGTGGCTGTCGTTTTCTTTTCTTAGATTCCTTTGGAATCCTCCCATCCTTGGTCCTGTAATGTGCTTCTTTGCTGTAGAGTGGCTTTGTTCATAACGTTTGTTATGTGACGGCAGTTCCTTGGTAAATAAGAAGTCACAGTGATAAAGCAAAGAGCCGTTTGACAAGCCATAAGACGTCCAACTACTTAAGACGATTCCAAGGTGGAATCCTGTCACACTCAAAGCAGTCTTTTGTTTGTTTTGTCATGGAATGTCATCGTCTAGATGAAATGACGTCGGTCAATGCAAACATGTTTGGGCAACATTTAGCACTTGCAGCCGTGCAACAATGAAAGGAAATGAGAGATCAGACATTGTATTGTAGCCTGGGCTTTCAGTGGGCGTGTGGCGCAACGGATAACGCGTCTGACTACGGATCAGAAGATTCCAGGTTCGAATCCTGGCACGCTCGGAATATTCTTTTTGACATTTTGGTTTTGAAAATAAGTAAAATACTAAGGATATAACGAGGACGATTTTGACAATAGCAGTGTCCGATTTTTTCTCCATTACAAATTGTAAAGTGGATCATTTCAATGAGAAAAAGAGGTGAAGTGAACATTTCCGCTCAATAATCACACCTAAAAATAGTGAGGTTAGCACGGGTGGGGTTCGAACCCACGCGGACATACGTCCATTGGATCTTAAGTCCAACGCCTTAACCACTCGGCCACCGTGCTCATGCCTTACAAAGTGGAAAGGTAGAGCTGAGTGTCGGGTAATTGCAAATGCCTAGATATACGCCCTTCAGCCAAAACTATGTCAGTCTTAACATGTAACTTACACATTTCCAAGCCATTTCTCCAAGTACCATGTTGTCCTCGATCTCCTTTGTACCCTACTCTGACTGCAACCTAGAACCACACTTTGTGCTACTGACAGCTGCTCGTATAAAATACTATATTTGTAAGCCAACTGTTAGCATTCTTGATATGTGCATGTTCAACTTCAAGTGCCCTGCCTTACGTTTGGAGCAAGTGGCTGTCGTTTTCTTTTCTTAGATTCCTTTGGAATCCTCCCATCCTTGGTCCTGTAATGTGCTTCTTTGCTGTAGAGTGGCTTTGTTCATAACGTTTGTTATGTGACGGCAGTTCCTTGGTAAATAAGAAGTCCCAGTGATAAAGCAACGAGCCGTTTGACAAGCCATAAGACGTCCAACTACTTAAGACGATTCCAAGGTGGAATCCTGTCACACTCAAAGCAGTCTTTTGTTTGTTTTGTCATGGAATGTCATCGTCTAGATGAAATGACTTTTGTCAATGCAAACATGTTTGGGCAACATTTAGCACTTGCAGCCGTGCAACAATGAAAGGAAATGAGAGATCAGACATTGTATTGTAGCCTGGGCTTTCAGTGGGCGTGTGGCGCAACGGATAACGCGTCTGACTACGGATCAGAAGATTCCAGGTTCGAATCCTGGCACGCTCGGAATATTCTTTTTGACATTTTGGTTTTGAAAATAAGTAAAATACTAAGGATATAACGAGGACGATTTTGACAATAGCAGTGTCCGATTTTTTCTCCATTACAAATTGTAAAGTGGATCATTTCAATGAGAAAAAGAGGTGAAGTGAACATTTCCGCTCAATAATCACACCTAAAAATAGTGAGGTTAGCACGGGTGGGGTTCGAACCCACGCGGACATACGTCCATTGGATCTTAAGTCCAACGCCTTAACCACTCGGCCACCGTGCTCATGCCTTACAAAGTGGAAAGGTAGAGCTGAGTGTCGGGTAATTGCAAATGCCTAGATATACGCCCTTCAGCCAAAACTATGTCAGTCTTAACATGTAACTTACACATTTCCAAGCCATTTCTCCAAGTACCATGTTGTCCTCGATCTCCTTTGTACCCTACTCTGACTGCAACCTAGAACCACACTTTGTGCTACTGACAGCTGCTCGTATAAAATACTATATTTGTAAGCCAACTGTTAGCATTCTTGATATGTGCATGTTCAACTTCAAGTGCCCTGCCTTACGTTTGGAGCAAGTGGCTGTCGTTTTCTTTTCTTAGATTCCTTTGGAATCCTCCCATCCTTGGTCCTGTAATGTGCTTCTTTGCTGTAGAGTGGCTTTGTTCATAACGTTTGTAATGTGACGGCAGTTCCTTGGTAAATAAGAAGTCCCAGTGATAAAGCAAAGAGCCGTTTGACAAGCCATAAGACGTCCAACTACTTAAGACGATTCCAAGGTGGAATCCTGTCACACTCAAAGCAGTCTTTTGTTTGTTTTGTCATGGAATGTCATCGTCTAGATGAAATGACGTCGGTCAATGCAAACATGTTTGGGCAACATTTAGCACTTGCAGCCGTGCAACAATGAAAGGAAATGAGAGATCAGACATTGTATTGTAGCCTGGGCTTTCAGTGGGCGTGTGGCGCAACGGATAACGCGTCTGACTACGGATCAGAAGATTCCAGGTTCGAATCCTGGCACGCTCGGAATATTCTTTTTGACATTTTGGTTTTGAAAATAAGTAAAATACTAAGGATATAACGAGGACGATTTTGACAATAGCAGTGTCCGATTTTTTCTCCATTACAAATTGTAAAGTGGATCATTTCAATGAGAAAAAGAGGTGAAGTGAACATTTCCGCTCAATAATCACACCTAAAAATAGTGAGGTTAGCACGGGTGGGGTTCGAACCCACGCGGACATACGTCCATTGGATCTTAAGTCCAACGCCTTAACCACTCGGCCACCGTGCTCATGCCTTACAAAGTGGAAAGGTAGAGCTGAGTGTCGGGTAATTGCAAATGCCTAGATATACGCCCTTCAGCCAAAACTATGTCAGTCTTAACATGTAACTTACACATTTCCAAGCCATTTCTCCAAGTACCATGTTGTCCTCGATCTCCTTTGTACCCTACTCTGACTGCAACCTAGAACCACACTTTGTGCTACTGACAGCTGCTCGTATAAAATACTATATTTGTAAGCCAACTGTTAGCATTCTTGATATGTGCATGTTCAACTTCAAGTGCCCTGCCTTACGTTTGGAGCAAGTGGCTGTCGTTTTCTTTTCTTAGATTCCTTTGGAATCCTCCCATCCTTGGTCCTGTAATGTGCTTCTTTGCTGTAGAGTGGCTTTGTTCATAACGTTTGTAATGTGACGGCAGTTCCTTGGTAAATAAGAAGTCCCAGTGATAAAGCAAAGAGCCGTTTGACAAGCCATAAGACGTCCAACTACTTAAGACGATTCCAAGGTGGAATCCTGTCACACTCAAAGCAGTCTTTTGTTTGTTTTGTCATGGAATGTCATCGTCTAGATGAAATGACGTCGGTCAATGCAAACATGTTTGGGCAACATTTAGCACTTGCAGCCGTGCAACAATGAAAGGAAATGAGAGATCAGACATTGTATTGTAGCCTGGGCTTTCAGTGGGCGTGTGGCGCAACGGATAACGCGTCTGACTACGGATCAGAAGATTCCAGGTTCGAATCCTGGCACGCTCGGAATATTCTTTTTGACATTTTGGTTTTGAAAATAAGTAAAATACTAAGGATATAACGAGGACGATTTTGACAATAGCAGTGTCCGATTTTTTCTCCATTACAAATTGTAAAGTGGATCATTTCAATGAGAAAAAGAGGTGAAGTGAACATTTCCGCTCAATAATCACACCTAAAAATAGTGAGGTTAGCACGGGTGGGGTTCGAACCCACGCGGACATACGTCCATTGGATCTTAAGTCCAACGCCTTAACCACTCGGCCACCGTGCTCATGCCTTACAAAGTGGAAAGGTAGAGCTGAGTGTCGGGTAATTGCAAATGCCTAGATATACGCCCTTCAGCCAAAACTATGTCAGTCTTAACATGTAACTTACACATTTCCAAGCCATTTCTCCAAGTACCATGTTGTCCTCGATCTCCTTTGTACCCTACTCTGACTGCAACCTAGAACCACACTTTGTGCTACTGACAGCTGCTCGTATAAAATACTATATTTGTAAGCCAACTGTTAGCATTCTTGATATGTGCATGTTCAACTTCAAGTGCCCTGCCTTACGTTTGGAGCAAGTGGCTGTCGTTTTCTTTTCTTAGATTCCTTTGGAATCCTCCCATCCTTGGTCCTGTAATGTGCTTCTTTGCTGTAGAGTGGCTTTGTTCATAACGTTTGTTATGTGACGGCAGTTCCTTGGTAAATAAGAAGTCCCAGTGATAAAGCAAAGAGCCGTTTGACAAGCCATAAGACGTCCAACTACTTAAGACGATTCCAAGGTGGAATCCTGTCACACTCAAAGCAGTCTTTTGTTTGTTTTGTCATGGAATGTCATCGTCTAGATGAAATGACGTCGGTCAATGCAAACATGTTTGGGCAACATTTAGCACTTGCAGCCGTGCAACAATGAAAGGAAATGAGAGATCAGACATTGTATTGTAGCCTGGGCTTTCAGTGGGCGTGTGGCGCAACGGATAACGCGTCTGACTACGGATCAGAAGATTCCAGGTTCGAATCCTGGCACGCTCGGAATATTCTTTTTGACATTTTGGTTTTGAAAATAAGTAAAATACTAAGGATATAACGAGGACGATTTTGACAATAGCAGTGTCCGATTTTTTCTCCATTACAAATTGTAAAGTGGATCATTTCAATGAGAAAAAGAGGTGAAGTGAACATTTCCGCTCAATAATCACACCTAAAAATAGTGAGGTTAGCACGGGTGGGGTTCGAACCCACGCGGACATACGTCCATTGGATCTTAAGTCCAACGCCTTAACCACTCGGCCACCGTGCTCATGCCTTACAAAGTGGAAAGGTAGAGCTGAGTGTCGGGTAATTGCAAATGCCTAGATATACGCCCTTCAGCCAAAACTATGTCAGTCTTAACATGTAACTTACACATTTCCAAGCCATTTCTCCAAGTACCATGTTGTCCTCGATCTCCTTTGTACCCTACTCTGACTGCAACCTAGAACCACACTTTGTGCTACTGACAGCTGCTCGTATAAAATACTATATTTGTAAGCCAACTGTTAGCATTCTTGATATGTGCATGTTCAACTTCAAGTGCCCTGCCTTACGTTTGGAGCAAGTGGCTGTCGTTTTCTTTTCTTAGATTCCTTTGGAATCCTCCCATCCTTGGTCCTGTAATGTGCTTCTTTGCTGTAGAGTGGCTTTGTTCATAACGTTTGTAATGTGACGGCAGTTCCTTGGTAAATAAGAAGTCCCAGTGATAAAGCAAAGAGCCGTTTGACAAGCCATAAGACGTCCAACTACTTAAGACGATTCCAAGGTGGAATCCTGTCACACTCAAAGCAGTCTTTTGTTTGTTTTGTCATGGAATGTCATCGTCTAGATGAAATGACGTCGGTCAATGCAAACATGTTTGGGCAACATTTAGCACTTGCAGCCGTGCAACAATGAAAGGAAATGAGAGATCAGACATTGTATTGTAGCCTGGGCTTTCAGTGGGCGTGTGGCGCAACGGATAACGCGTCTGACTACGGATCAGAAGATTCCAGGTTCGAATCCTGGCACGCTCGGAATATTCTTTTTGACATTTTGGTTTTGAAAATAAGTAAAATACTAAGGATATAACGAGGACGATTTTGACAATAGCAGTGTCCGATTTTTTCTCCATTACAAATTGTAAAGTGGATCATTTCAATGAGAAAAAGAGGTGAAGTGAACATTTCCGCTCAATAATCACACCTAAAAATAGTGAGGTTAGCACGGGTGGGGTTCGAACCCACGCGGACATACGTCCATTGGATCTTAAGTCCAACGCCTTAACCACTCGGCCACCGTGCTCATGCCTTACAAAGTGGAAAGGTAGAGCTGAGTGTCGGGTAATTGCAAATGCCTAGATATACGCCCTTCAGCCAAAACTATGTCAGTCTTAACATGTAACTTACACATTTCCAAGCCATTTCTCCAAGTACCATGTTGTCCTCGATCTCCTTTGTACCCTACTCTGACTGCAACCTAGAACCACACTTTGTGCTACTGACAGCTGCTCGTATAAAATACTATATTTGTAAGCCAACTGTTAGCATTCTTGATATGTGCATGTTCAACTTCAAGTGCCCTGCCTTACGTTTGGAGCAAGTGGCTGTCGTTTTCTTTTCTTAGATTCCTTTGGAATCCTCCCATCCTTGGTCCTGTAATGTGCTTCTTTGCTGTAGAGTGGCTTTGTTCATAACGTTTGTTATGTGACGGCAGTTCCTTGGTAAATAAGAAGTCCCAGTGATAAAGCAACGAGCCGTTTGACAAGCCATAAGACGTCCAACTACTTAAGACGATTCCAAGGTGGAATCCTGTCACACTCAAAGCAGTCTTTTGTTTGTTTTGTCATGGAATGTCATCGTCTAGATGAAATGACGTCGGTCAATGCAAACATGTTTGGGCAACATTTAGCACTTGCAGCCGTGCAACAATGAAAGGAAATGAGAGATCAGACATTGTATTGTAGCCTGGGCTTTCAGTGGGCGTGTGGCGCAACGGATAACGCGTGGTTACCTCCCTTGAATTGGAGGTGTATGGACGGATTCACGAGAGAGTGACAAGTTTTCTCGGAGATCGTCATTTAAAGGGACGTCTGAACTTGAATTTGGTGCCCAAAGGTAGGATAACATTTACAATGTAATTGTATGTGAACCTACCTCGTTAGCAAGCACTTAGGTGCGTGCTATATACGGTCGCTGTATTGTTGACATCTTGCTGACTGGAGACAAAATGGCGGACTCCTATTCAAAAAGAAAGTATCAGAAGGATTGCACAATTGAAGTTCATGTAGGAGACAACAGAGTTGTAACAGCAAGCACGCTTTGCAATGTTTTGTTGGAGTATGTATCTGATGTGTGGTCATGTGTGTTGAAAGGCACAGATTGCTTTGATGTAACAGTCCCTGACAGCACCGAGGCAAGGATTCTTGCTGAAACAAATGACTTAGTTATAGAAGATCAGAAGATGTCATTCAGACTGCTTCAGAGTGACAGTGTAGTGGTGTCATTTCTTCATCTCCCACCGTACATCGATGATGAAGAAATAGAAAAACTTCTCAGTAAGAGAGGAATAGCTATGAAAAGTGACATCAAGCACAGAACTCTTAAAGGCACACACATTTTTGATGGTACAAGATATGTGAGGGTGGTATTTCCCCCTGAATGTAACTCATTACCGTATTCAATGGGGTTTAACACCCTGGATGGATACAGGTATTTTAGAGTTATACACAATAACCAAGAACGGTTATGCTTCAAGTGCAATTCTGGAGGTCACGTGGTGAAGGATTGTCCTAACACCAAATGTTGTAAATGCAGTGGAAGTGGACACATTGCCAGAAATTGCAAAGCAGAAGAAAATCAGGAACGTAGTTGTCATATCTGTTTTCGTTCAATTGAAATCTGCAACTGTTTCTCCGATATAGAGGATGAGGAAAGGTTTAGCGATTCGGATTCGGATTTGGAGAGGGAGTTAGCCCGAACAAAATCCTGGGATGAGGTTCCTCTGGAACATATTTCCGCGTCAAAGGAGAATCATGCAGATGGAACAGAAGAAACCAAGAGAAATCAAAAAGAAGAGACAAAATTACAAGGAACTGAAAAAAACGGCGAAGGAAGATAATACGCAAGTAATTCCATTTGCTGAGGATATTTCTGATTGCGAGAAGGAGGACAAGGACACCACAGACAAGAACGCTTTGCTTCAGGAAAGCCTGGACACAAGAGAAGAGGATAAAGACATTCAAAAACCAACCGGTGTATCATCTGCAAAGTGGACAATTGCTTCGCGTAAACGTGCAAGAAGGCACAAACTGCAGCCTAAATTATCAGAGACGGTATTACAAAACAATGACTTGAAAAATAAAGTGAGAGAAAGTAAAAAAGACCAACAAAAGAAAAAGAAAGCAGAAAAGGTCAATGACAGAAGAGAATTATCAGGTGTGTTGGAAAATGTTATGGAAACTCCATAATGTTGTCTAGTAAGCATCTATTTCTCTTTTCTGCAATGGTCACAATATGGTCATGGAATGTAAATGGACTCCGGGATATAGCCAAAATGCAAAATGTATTTGCACTAATTAGGAATTCTCAAGTCAATATTGCTTTTTTGCAGGAAACTTTTTGGTCGGATGAATATATAGAAAAATATAAACATTTGTGGCCAGGAACTATTTTATATTCTAATGCAGAAAATGATAGAAGAGGTGTAGCTATATTAGTCTCAGATGGTTTTGAGCAAAATGTTAAGCTGCTTAGAAAAGATGAAGAAGGAAGATTAATAAAGGCTTCCCTAGCTATTGAAGATAGATCAGTTGCTTTATTAAACGTGTATGCCCCAAATGAGAGTAAAGAGAGAATAGATTTTTTCAAGAATTTGACAACATGGATTGAGAAAGAACACATAATTTGTGCTGGGGATTTTAATGAGATATTAAATCCTTTACTTGATAAAGGCATCAACAATATATCGTTTAATATTCAAAGTAGCAATGTTTTAAACGATTTTCTCTCTGACAACAGCCTAGTTGATATATGGAGATATAAAAACTATGACAAAAAAGAATTTACCAGAATACAGTCTGTGTTAGGAAGTATGAAACAATCTAGAATTGATCTGATAATTGTTTCAAGAGATCTCATTACAAGTGCTGTAAATAGTTACATTAGATATTCCTCTGTGAGCGATCACAGTATAGTAGCCCTCAGATTGGACTTTTCTTCAGTAGAAAGAGGTCCTGGGGTATGGATTTTTAATAATCAGCTTCTGGAAGATTTCACATTCTACTTACGAATTATTGCATTAATAAAGGAGGCAAAACAATGCCCTTTACTTAAAACAGATCCATTGATATGGTGGGATAACTTAAAATACAAATTTAAAACATTTTCCAGATTTTATGAATCTAAGAAAAACAGGGAAGCAAAAGCTGATTATTATAAAATTCAAAATAAGCTTAGAATTGAATATCATAAAATATCCTCCATTCCTGGCTATAAATCTACCGATTTACAATTATTGGAAAGTGAACTAGAGGTGTATGAGAATAATAAATGCAAGGGTGCTATTCTCAGGTCAAAAGCTCAGTGCACGCTGGAGTCAGATAGAAACACCACTTACTTTTTGAACCTTGAAAAAAGTAAACAACAGGCTAATTCAATAAAATCACTGTACAAGGAAGATGGTACTATAGCCAGGAATACAGAGGATATTTTAGATACTGCTCCGCAATTTTACTCATCCTTATTTACTGCTGAGCAATGTGATTTCGTAAAACAACAAAGTCTCATTGATAATATTGGGAAAAAACTTTCTGAAGAAGAAAAACAATCATGTGACGTACCTATTTCTCAGAGTGAGCTTACAAAAGCACTCAAAGGAATGAAAAAGAATAAATCACCGGGTCCGGACGGCCTAACTGTTGAGTTTTATTTAAAGTTTTGGAATATTTTATGTCCCTTCTTTTTAGAAGTTGTAGATTGTATATACAAAGAGCATAATCTTTCTCGCTCCATGAAAAAGAGTATTATTAGTTTATTTTATAAAAAGAAAGGTGACAAAAGGGACATTAAGTGTTACAGACCTATCTCATTGATTAATGTAGACTCTAAGCTCATTTCTAGAGTGTTGTCGTTGAGATTGAGAAATATGATGGCTTCAGTTGTCTCCCCTGAACAATCTTGTTGCATACCAGGAAGAGACATAGCCAGTAACCTACATTCTGTTAGAGATGTCATTGATGTTGTCAGTAATCATAATGATGACTCCTATCTCATTAAAATAGATCAAGAAAAAGCCTTTGATAGGGTATCACACCAATATTTATTTCGAATTCTTAGAAAATTTAACTTTGGAGATTTTTTTCATTTCATGGATTAAGATCCTATATACTGATATAAAGAGTTCTGTGAAATGCAATGGTCATTTGACACCATACTTCACTTTAACTCGTGGAGTTAGGCAGGGGGATCCAATGAGCTCTATGCTATATGTGTTGGTGTCAGAGCCACTGAATTTAATAATAAAAAACAATCCTGATATTCATGGAATTAACATCAGTAATGATATTAATTCTTTGATATACCAACATGCTGATGACACAACAGTTACTGTCTCAGATGTTAACTCTGTCCTTGAAACATTTAGTACAGTTAACTTCTATTGTGAGGCAACGGGTGCAAAAATCAATATTGAAAAATCGGAAATTTTGTTATTGGGTAAAACAAGGTTTAGAGATTTTTCAATCAACATTCCGGTTAAAGTGAAAAGAGATTGTATAGAAGTATTGGGCATTTATTTCGGCATCGACAAAGCGATGTGTGAAACTTTAAACTGGAGGAAGAAAATAGACAAAATACAAGCACTGTTAAATTCATGGCTGCGTAGACAGTTAACCTTACAAGGCAGAGCCATTGTTATTAATATCCTTATGAGCTCTCGTTTGTGGTATATGTTCACTGTACTACCTGTTCCATATTGGGTGGAGAATAAATTTACACAAATGTTTAGAGACTTTTTATGGCATAACAAACCTGCCAAAATAGCACACGGTACATGCATTGGTGTTTGTTTAGATGGAGGTCTTAATATACCAGATTTACGTTTAAAAAAATATGCTTTAAGGCTGAAATTACTGAGAGCCTATGTCAATTGTCAGCTCAGTTGTATTTGGAAACAAACATTTGTATATTTTATGTCACATCTTCTGAAAATGAACTTAGGAATTGATGCTTTAAGCCTTGAATATGATAAAGCCTATTTACAGAATATAAGTCCATTTTATGCAGAGGTACTAGCTGCATGGAATGAATTGAATGAAGGAAAAAGACCATTACTTAAAAAGGTAGATGATATCATGAATCAGCCAATATTTAAGAATCCATTGATTACATTCAATGGAAAAACTCTTATGTTTCAGTCATTTATTTCAAGTGGAATTATTTGCATCAAGCATATTTGTTTTGAAGTTATTCCAAAATTCATGTCTGGACACATTATTGTTAATATAATCCATGACACCTTACCTGAGATGGATGTAAGTATCATACAACAATGTTATGCCATTATTTTATTAGCGCTTCCGTCAGAGTGGAAAAAGATCATTTTGTCAGAGGTTGCCACTAACTCCCCATCAAGAGACATAACATGCACTGTTCAAAACCAGGATCTGTCTGTTGATTTATTCACAACAAAATTTTGTTATGAAGTTCTCAGGAAAAAACATTTCAAGGAACCAGTAGCTATCGCTTGGTGGAATCAGCTTGCACTGGATATTAATTGGAAAGATATTTGGATGAATGTATGGGAAAAAGATAAATCAACAGACTCCATACAGTTAGATTTTAAAATTGCACATAATATTGTTTTCACATATGATAAACTTCTAAAAATCGGACTGTCAAACACTGATGTTTGTCCAGTGTGTCACATACAAACAGAAGACATTTTACATCTGTTCGTCTTCTGCAAGGAGTTATCGCCCTTGCAAGACCTCATCATTGAAATGTTGACAGATGTGTGCCAGGACACAGGCTTTAGTTTTGGACAGTTATCTATCTGGTTATTGTTTGGGTTCTTACCAGAAAAGAAGTTGTCGTCTAAAGCATTCATGGACATTGTATTCTCAATTTATCGTCTAGCTGTATTTAAAAGGAGGGTGATATTGAGGCAAAACATGATTTCATTTCACATGAAGGCATTTTTCAAATCATTGATAAGACGTCATTTTAGCCTGTTGTGCTTTAAATATTCCAAAGCAAATCAATCACACATTTTCATTCAAAAATATGTCATGAGCAATACATTCATATCGTTGGATGGAAATGAGATTGTTCTACACTCACCGTTAGATTAGAATATTACATAATGCTTTATAAATACAGAGGTACTCAGATTAGCTACATTAAATATATTATACATTTATTCGGGTATATTTCTTCATTGCAACCTATAAAAAACTTCTGAACATTTCTATGAAAATATACTTCCTCTCTTTTCAATTGAAATGTTAGGCACTGCCACCCCAAATCTGTGATACATATTTTATTTATGAGGTGGTAGTGTAAGCACTGTCTGCGACTGTAATTCTACAATTTTGTGAATAAATATTTTAATGAAAAAAAAAAAACGCGTCTGACTACGGATCAGAAGATTCCAGGTTCGAATCCTGGCACGCTCGGAATATTCTTTTTGACATTTTGGTTTTGAAAATACGTAAAATACTAAGGATATAACGAGGACGATTTTGACAATAGCAGTGTCCGATTTTTTCTCCATTACAAATTGTAAAGTGGATCATTTCAATGAGAAAAAGAGGTGAAGTGAACATTTCCGCTCAATAATCACACCTAAAAATAGTGAGGTTAGCACGGGTGGGGTTCGAACCCACGCGGACATACGTCCATTGGATCTTAAGTCCAACGCCTTAACCACTCGGCCACCTGCTCGTGCTTTACAAAGTGGAAAGGTAGAGCTGAGTGTCGGGTAATTGCAAATGCGTAGATATACGCCCTTCAGCCAAAACTATGTCAGTCTTAACATGTAACTTACACATTTCCAAGCCATTTCTCCAAGTACCATGTTGTCCTCGATCTCCTTTGTACCCTACTCTGACTGCAACCTAGAACCACACTTTGTGCTACTGACAGCTGCTCGTATAAAATACTATATTTGTAAGCCAACTGTTAGCATTCTTGATATGTGCATGTTCAACTTCAAGTGCCCTGCCTTACGTTTGGAGCAAGTGGCTGTCGTTTTCTTTTCTTAGATTCCTTTGGAATCCTCCCATCCTTGGTCCTGTAATGTGCTTCTTTACTGTAGAGTGGCTTTGTTCATAACGTTTGTTATGTGACGGCAGTTCCTTGGTAAATAAGAAGTCCCAGTGATAAAGCAAAGAGCCGTTTGACAAGCCATAAGACGTCCAACTACTTAAGACGATTCCAAGGTGGAATCCTGTCACACTCAAAGCAGTCTTTTGTTTGTTTTGTCATGGAATGTCATCGTCTAGATGAAATGACGTCGGTCAATGCAAACATGTTTGGGCAACATTTAGCACTTGCAGCCGTGCAACAATGAAAGGAAATGAGAGATCAGACATTGTATTGTAGCCTGGGCTTTCAGTGGGCGTGTGGCGCAACGGATAACGCGTCTGACTACGGATCAGAAGATTCCAGGTTCCAATCCTGGCACGCTCGGAATATTCTTTTTGACATTTTGGTTTTGAAAATAAGTAAAATACTAAGAACACAACGAGGACGATTTTGACAATAGCAGTGTCCGATTTTTCTCCATTACAAATTGTAAAGTGGATCATTTCAATGAGAAAAAGAGGTGAAGTGAACATTTCCGCTCAATAATCACACCTAAAAATAGTGAGGTTAGCACGGGTGGGGTTCGAACCCACGCGGACATACGTCCATTGGATCTTAAGTCCAACGCCTTAACCACTCGGCCACCGTGCTCATGCCTTACAAAGTGGAAAGGTAGAACTGAGTGTCGGGTAATTGCAAATGCCTAGATATACGCCCTTCAGCCAAAACTATGTCAGTCTCAACATGTAACTTACACATTTCCAAGCCATTTCTCCAAGTACCATGTTGTCCTCGATCTCCTTTGTACCCTACTCTGACTGCAACCTAGAACCACACTTTGTGCTACTGACAGCTGCTCGTATAAAATACTATATTTGTAAGCCAACTGTTAGCATTCTTGATATGTGCATGTTCAACTTCAAGTGCCCTGCCTTACGTTTGGAGCAAGTGGCTGTCGTTTTCTTTTCTTAGATTCCTTTGGAATCCTCCCATCCTTGGTCCTGTAATGTGCTTCTTTGCTGTAGAGTGGCTTTGTTCATAACGTTTGTTATGTGACGGCAGTTCCTTGGTAAATAAGAAGTCCCAGTGATAAAGCAAAGAGCCGTTTGACAAGCCATAAGACGTCCAACTACTTAAGACGATTCCAAGGTGGAATCCTGTCACACTCAAAGCAGTCTTTTGTTTGTTTTGTCATGGAATGTCATCGTCTAGATGAAATGACGTCGGTCAATGCAAACATGTTTGGGCAACATTTAGCACTTGCAGCCGTGCAACAATGAAAGGAAATGAGAGATCAGACATTGTATTGTAGCCTGGGCTTTCAGTGGGCGTGTGGCGCAACGGATAACGCGTCTGACTACGGATCAGAAGATTCCAGATTCGAATACTGGCACTCTAGAAATATTCTTTTTGACATTTTGGTTTTGAAAATAAGTAAAATACTAAGGATATAACGAGGACGATTTTGACAATAGCAGTGTCCGATTTTTTCTCCATTACAAATTGTAAAGTGGATCATTTCAATGAGAAAAAGAGGTGAAGTGAACATTTCCGCTCAATAATCACACCTAAAAATAGTGAGGTTAGCACGGGTGGGGTTCGAACCCACGCGGACATACGTCCATTGGATCTTAAGTCCAACGCCTTAACCACTCGGCCACCGTGCTCATGCCTTACAAAGTGGAAAGGTAGTACTGAGTGTCGGGTAATTGCAAATGCCTAGATATACGCCCTTCAGCCAAAACTATGTCAGTCTTAACATGTAACTTACACATTTCCAAGCCATTTCTCCAAGTACCATGTTGTCCTCGATCTCCTTTGTACCCTACTCTGACTGCAACCTAGAACCACACTTTGTGCTACTGACAGCTGCTCGTATAAAATACTATATTTGTAAGCCAACTGTTAGCATTCTTGATATGTGCATGTTCAACTTCAAGTGCCCTGCCTCACGTTTGGAACAAGTATCTGTCGTTTTCTTTTCTTAGATTCCTTTGGAATCCTCCCATCCTTGGTCCTGTAATGTGCTTCTTTGCTGTAGAGTGGCTTTGTTCATAACGTTTGTAATGTGACGGCAGTTCCTTGGTAAATAAGAAGTCCCAGTGATAAAGCAAAGAGCCGTTTGACAAGCCATAAGACGTCCAACTACTTAAGACGATTCCAAGGTGGAATCCTGTCACACTCAAAGCAGTCTTTTGTTTGTTTTGTCATGGAATGTCATCGTCTAGATGAAATGACGTCGGTCAATGCAAACATGTTTGGGCAACATTTAGCACTTGCAGCCGTGCAACAATGAAAGGAAATGAGAGATCAGACATTGTATTGTAGCCTGGGCTTTCAGTGGGCGTGTGGCGCAACGGATAACGCGTCTGACTACGGATCAGAAGATTCCAGGTTCGAATCCTGGCACGCTCGGAATATTCTTTTTGACATTTTGGTTTTGAAAATAAGTAAAATACTAAGAACACAACGAGGACGATTTTGACAATAGCAGTGTCCGATTTTTTCTCCATTACAAATTGTAAAGTGGATCATTTCAATGAGAAAAAGAGGTGAAGTGAACATTTCCGCTCAATAATCACACCTAAAAATAGTGAGGTTAGCACGGGTGGGGTTCGAATCCACGCGGACATACGTCCATTGGATCTTAAGTCCAACGCCTTACCCACTCGGCCACCGTGCCCATGCCTTACAAAGTGGAAAGGTAGAACTGAGTGTCGGGTAATTGCAAATGCGTAGATATACGCCCTTCAGCCAAAACTATGTCAGTCCAAACATGTAACTTACACATTTCCAAGCCATTTCTCCAAGTACCATGTTGTCCTCGATCTCCTTTGTACCCTACTCTGACTGCAACCTAGAACCACACTTTGTGCTACTGACAGCTGCTCGTATAAAATACTATATTTGTAAGCCAACTGTTAGCATTCTTGATATGTGCATGTTCAACTTCAAGTGCCCTGCCTTACGTTTGGAGCAAGTGGCTGTCGTTTTCTTTTCTTAGATTCCTTTGGAATCCTCCCATCCTTGGTCCTGTAATGTGCTTCTTTGCTGTAGAGTGGCTTTGTTCATAACGTTTGTTATGTGACGGCAGTTCCTTGGTAAATAAGAAGTCCCAGTGATAAAGCAAAGAGCCGTTTGACAAGCCATAAGACGTCCAACTACTTAAGACGATTCCAAGGTGGAATCCTGTCACACTCAAAGCAGTCTTTTGTTTGTTTTGTCATGGAATGTCATCGTCTAGATGAAATGACGTCGGTCAATGCAAACATGTTTGGGCAACATTTAGCACTTGCAGCCGTGCAACAATGAAAGGAAATGAGAGATCAGACATTGTATTGTAGCCTGGGCTTTCAGTGGGCGTGTGGCGCAACGGATAACGCGTCTGACTACGGATCAGAAGATTCCAGATTCGAATACTGGCACTCTAGAAATATTCTTTTTGACATTTTGGTTTTGAAAATAAGTAAAATACTAAGGATATAACGAGGACGATTTTGACAATAGCAGTGTCCGATTTTTTCTCCATTACAAATTGTAAAGTGGATCATTTCAATGAGAAAAAGAGGTGAAGTGAACATTTCCGCTCAATAATCACACCTAAAAATAGTGAGGTTAGCACGGGTGGGGTTCGAACCCACGCGGACATACGTCCATTGGATCTTAAGTCCAACGCCTTAACCACTCGGCCACCGTGCTCATGCCTTACAAAGTGGAAAGGTAGTACTGAGTGTCGGGTAATTGCAAATGCCTAGATATACGCCCTTCAGCCAAAACTATGTCAGTCTTAACATGTAACTTACACATTTCCAAGCCATTTCTCCAAGTACCATGTTGTCCTCGATCTCCTTTGTACCCTACTCTGACTGCAACCTAGAACCACACTTTGTGCTACTGACAGCTGCTCGTATAAAATACTATATTTGTAAGCCAACTGTTAGCATTCTTGATATGTGCATGTTCAACTTCAAGTGCCCTGCCTCACGTTTGGAACAAGTATCTGTCGTTTTCTTTTCTTAGATTCCTTTGGAATCCTCCCATCCTTGGTCCTGTAATGTGCTTCTTTGCTGTAGAGTGGCTTTGTTCATAACGTTTGTAATGTGACGGCAGTTCCTTGGTAAATAAGAAGTCCCAGTGATAAAGCAAAGAGCCGTTTGACAAGCCATAAGACGTCCAACTACTTAAGACGATTCCAAGGTGGAATCCTGTCACACTCAAAGCAGTCTTTTGTTTGTTTTGTCATGGAATGTCATCGTCTAGATGAAATGACGTCGGTCAATGCAAACATGTTTGGGCAACATTTAGCACTTGCAGCCGTGCAACAATGAAAGGAAATGAGAGATCAGACATTGTATTGTAGCCTGGGCTTTCAGTGGGCGTGTGGCGCAACGGATAACGCGTCTGACTACGGATCAGAAGATTCCAGGTTCGAATCCTGGCACGCTCGGAATATTCTTTTTGACATTTTGGTTTTGAAAATAAGTAAAATACTAAGAACACAACGAGGACGATTTTGACAATAGCAGTGTCCGATTTTTCTCCATTACAAATTGTAAAGTGGATCATTTCAATGAGAAAAAGAGGTGAAGTGAACATTTCCGCTCAATAATCACACCTAAATATAGTGAGGTTAGCACGGGTGGGGTTCGAATCCACGCGGACATACGTCCATTGGATCTTAAGTCCAACGCCTTACGCACTCGGCCACCGTGCCCATGCCTTACAAAGTGGAAAGGTAGAACTGAGTGTCGGGTAATTGCAAATGCGTAGATATACGCCCTTCGGCCAAAACTATGTCAGTCCAAACATGTAACTTACACATTTCCAAGCCATTTCTCCAAGTACCATGTTGTCCTCGATATCCTTTGTACCCTACTCTGACTGCAACCTAGAACCACACTTTGTGCTACTGACAGCTGCTCGTATAAAATACTATATTTGTAAGCCAACTGTTAGCATTCTTGATATGTGCATGTTCAACTTCAAGTGCCCTGCCTTACGTTTGGAGCAAGTGGCTGTCGTTTCCTTTCCTTAGATTCCTTTGGAATCCTCCCATCCTTGGTCCTGTAATGTGCTTCTTTGCTGTAGAGTGGCTTTGTTCATAACGTTTGTAATGTGACGGCAGTTCCTTAGTAAATAAGAAGTCCCAGTGATAAAGCAAAGAGCCGTTTGACAAGCCATAAGACGTCCAACTACTTAAGACGATTCCAAGATGGAATCCTGTCACACTCAAAGCAGTCTTTTGTTTGTTTTGTCATGGAATGTCATCGTCTAGATGAAATGACGTCGGTCAATGCAAACATGTTTGGGCAACATTTAGCACTTGCAGCCGTGCAACAATGAAAGGAAATGAGAGATCAGACATTGTATTGTAGCCTGGGCTTTCAGTGGGCGTGTGGCGCAACGGATAACGCGTCTGACTACGGATCAGAAGATTCCAGGTTCCAATCCTGGCACGCTCGGAATATTCTTTTTGACATTTTGGTTTTGAAAATAAGTAAAATACTAAGGAGATAACGAGGACGATTTTGACAATAGCAGTGTCCGATTTTTTCTCCATTACAAATTGTAAAGTGGATCATTTCAATGAGAAAAAGAGGTGAAGTGAACATTTCCGCTCAATAATCACACCTAAATATAGTGAGGTTAGCACGGGTGGGGTTCGAATCCACGCGGACATACGTCCATTGGATCTTAAGTCCAACGCCTTACGCACTCGGCCACCGTGCCCATGCCTTACAAAGTGGAAAGGTAGAACTGAGTGTCGGGTAATTGCAAATGCGTAGATATACGCCCTTCGGCCAAAACTATGTCAGTCCAAACATGTAACTTACACATTTCCAAGCCATTTCTCCAAGTACCATGTTGTCCTCGATATCCTTTGTACCCTACTCTGACTGCAACCTAGAACCACACTTTGTGCTACTGACAGCTGCTCGTATAAAATACTATATTTGTAAGCCAACTGTTAGCATTCTTGATATGTGCATGTTCAACTTCAAGTGCCCTGCCTTACGTTTGGAGCAAGTGGCTGTCGTTTCCTTTCCTTAGATTCCTTTGGAATCCTCCCATCCTTGGTCCTGTAATGTGCTTCTTTGGCGTAGAGTCGCTTTGTTCATAACGTTTGTAATGTGACGGCAGTTCCTTGGTAAATAAGAAGTCCCAGTGATAAAGCAAAGAGCCGTTTGACAAGCCATAAGACGTCTAACTACTTAAGACGATTCCAAGGTGGAATCCTGTCACACTCAAAGCAGTCTTTTGTTTGTTTTGTCATGGAATGTCATCGTCTAGATGAAATGACGTCGGTCAATGCAAACATGTTTGGGCAACATTTAGCACTTGCAGCCGTGCAACAATGAAAGGAAATGAGAGATCAGACATTGTATTGTAGCCTGGGCTTTCAGTGGGCGTGTGGCGCAACGGATAACGCGTCTGACTACGGATCAGAAGATTCCAGGTTCGAATCCTGGCACGCTCGGAATATTCTTTTTGACATTTTGGTTTTGAAAATAAGTAAAATACTAAGGAGATAACGAGGAAGATTTTGACAATAGCAGTGTCCGATTTTTTCTCCATTACAAATTGTAAAGTGGATCATTTCAATGAGAAAAAGAGGTGAAGTGAACATTTCCGCTCAATAATCACACCTAAATATAGTGAGGTTAGCACGGGTGGGGTTCGAATCCACGCGGACATACGTCCATTGGATCTTAAGTCCAACGCCTTACCCACTCGGCCACCGTGCTCATGCCTTACAAAGTGGAAAGGTAGAACTGAGTGTCGGGTAATTGCAAATGCCTAGATATACGCCCTTCAGCCAAAACTATGTCAGTCTCAACATGTAACTTACACATTTCCAAGCCATTTCTCCAAGTACCATGTTGTCCTCGATATCCTTTGTACCCTACTCTGACTGCAACCTAGAACCACACTTTGTGCTACTGACAGCTGCTCGTATAAAATACTATATTTGTAAGCCAACTGTTAGCATTCTTGATATGTGCATGTTCAACTTCAAGTGCCCTGCCTTACGTTTGGAGCAAGTGGCTGTCGTTTCCTTTCCTTAGATTCCTTTGGAATCCTCCCATCCTTGGTCCTGTAATGTGCTTCTTTGGCGTAGAGTCGCTTTGTTCATAACGTTTGTAATGTGACGGCAGTTCCTTGGTAAATAAGAAGTCCCAGTGATAAAGCAAAGAGCCGTTTGACAAGCCATAAGACGTCTAACTACTTAAGACGATTCCAAGGTGGAATCCTGTCACACTCAAAGCAGTCTTTTGTTTGTTTTGTCATGGAATGTCATCGTCTAGATGAAATGACGTCGGTCAATGCAAACATGTTTGGGCAACATTTAGCACTTGCAGCCGTGCAACAATGAAAGGAAATGAGAGATCAGACATTGTATTGTAGCCTAGGCTTTCAGTGGGCGTGTGGCGCAACGGATAACGCGTCTGACTACGGATCAGAAGATTCCAGGTTCGAATCCTGGCACGCTCGGAATATTCTTTTTGACATTTTGGTTTTGAAAATAAGTAAAATACTAAGGAGATAAGGAGGAAGATTTTGAAAATAGCAGTGTCCGATGTTTTCTCCATTACAAATTGTAAAGTGGATCATTTCAATGAGAAAAAGAGGTGAAGTGAACATTTCCGCTCAATAATCACACCTAAATATAGTGAGGTTAGCACGGGTGGGGTTCGAATCCACGCGGACATACGTCCATTGGATCTTAAGTCCAACGCCTTACGCACTCGGCCACCGTGCCCATGCCTTACAAAGTGGAAAGGTAGAACTGAGTGTCGGGTAATTGCAAATGCGTAGATATACGCCCTTCAGCCAAAAACATTTCAGTCTTGACATGTAACTTACACATTTCCAAGCCATTTCTCCAAGTACCATGTTGTCCTCGATATCCTTTGTACCCTACTCTGACTGCAACCTAGAACCACACTTTGTGCTACCGACAGTTGCTCGTATAAAATACTATATTTGTAAGCCAACTGTTAGCATTCTTGATATGTGCATGTTCAACTTCAAGTGCCCTGCCTTACGTTTGGAGCAAGTGGCTGTCGTTTCCTTTTCTTAGATTCCTTTGGAATCCTCCCATCCTTGGTCCTGTAATGTGCTTCTTTGGCGTAGAGTCGCTTTGTTCATAACGTTTGTAATGTGACGGCAGTTCCTTGGTAAATAAGGATAAAGCAAAGAGCCGTTTGACAAGCCATAAGACGTCCAACTACTTAAGACGATTCCAAGGTGGAATCCTGTCACACTCAAAGCAGTCTTTTGTTTGTTTTGTCATGGAATGTCATCGTCTAGATGAAATGACGTCGGTCAATGCAAACATGTTTGAGCAACATTTAGCACTTGCAGCCGTGCAACAATGAAAGGAAATGAGAGATCAGACATTGTATTGTAGCCTGGGCTTTCAGTGGGCGTGTGGCGCAACGGATAACGCGTCTGACTACGGATCAGAAGATTCCAGGTTCGAATCCTGGCACGCTCGGAATATTCTTTTTGACATTTTGGTTTTGAAAATAAGTAAAATACTAAGGAGATAACGAGGACGATTTTGACAATAGCAGTGTCCGATTTTTTCTCCATTACAAATTGTAAAGTGGATCATTTCAATGAGAAAAAGAGGTGAAGTGAACATTTCCGCTCAATAATCACACCTAAATATAGTGAGGTTAGCACGGGTGGGGTTCGAATCCACGCGGACATACGTCCATTGGATCTTAAGTCCAACGCCTTACGCACTCGGCCACCGTGCCCATGCCTTACAAAGTGGAAAGGTAGAACTGAGTGTCGGGTAATTGCAAATGCGTAGATATACGCCCTTCGGCCAAAACTATGTCAGTCCAAACATGTAACTTACACATTTCCAAGCCATTTCTCCAAGTACCATGTTGTCCTCGATATCCTTTGTACCCTACTCTGACTGCAACCTAGAACCACACTTTGTGCTACTGACAGCTGCTCGTATAAAATACTATATTTGTAAGCCAACTGTTAGCATTCTTGATATGTGCATGTTCAACTTCAAGTGCCCTGCCTTACGTTTGGAGCAAGTGGCTGTCGTTTCCTTTCCTTAGATTCCTTTGGAATCCTCCCATCCTTGGTCCTGTAATGTGCTTCTTTGCTGTAGAGTGGCTTTGTTCATAACGTTTGTAATGTGACGGCAGTTCCTTAGTAAATAAGAAGTCCCAGTGATAAAGCAAAGAGCCGTTTGACAAGCCATAAGACGTCCAACTACTTAAGACGATTCCAAGATGGAATCCTGTCACACTCAAAGCAGTCTTTTGTTTGTTTTGTCATGGAATGTCATCGTCTAGATGAAATGACGTCGGTCAATGCAAACATGTTTGGGCAACATTTAGCACTTGCAGCCGTGCAACAATGAAAGGAAATGAGAGATCAGACATTGTATTGTAGCCTGGGCTTTCAGTGGGCGTGTGGCGCAACGGATAACGCGTCTGACTACGGATCAGAAGATTCCAGGTTCGAATCCTGGCACGCTCGGAATATTCTTTTTGACATTTTGGTTTTGAAAATAAGTAAAATACTAAGGAGATAACGAGGACGATTTTGACAATAGCAGTGTCCGATTTTTTCTCCATTACAAATTGTAAAGTGGATCATTTCAATGAGAAAAAGAGGTGAAGTGAACATTTCCGCTCAATAATCACACCTAAATATAGTGAGGTTAGCACGGGTGGGGTTCGAATCCACGCGGACATACGTCCATTGGATCTTAAGTCCAACGCCTTACGCACTCGGCCACCGTGCCCATGCCTTACAAAGTGGAAAGGTAGAACTGAGTGTCGGGTAATTGCAAATGCGTAGATATACGCCCTTCGGCCAAAACTATGTCAGTCCAAACATGTAACTTACACATTTCCAAGCCATTTCTCCAAGTACCATGTTGTCCTCGATATCCTTTGTACCCTACTCTGACTGCAACCTAGAACCACACTTTGTGCTACTGACAGCTGCTCGTATAAAATACTATATTTGTAAGCCAACTGTTAGCATTCTTGATATGTGCATGTTCAACTTCAAGTGCCCTGCCTTACGTTTGGAGCAAGTGGCTGTCGTTTCCTTTCCTTAGATTCCTTTGGAATCCTCCCATCCTTGGTCCTGTAATGTGCTTCTTTGGCGTAGAGTCGCTTTGTTCATAACGTTTGTAATGTGACGGCAGTTCCTTGGTAAATAAGAAGTCCCAGTGATAAAGCAAAGAGCCGTTTGACAAGCCATAAGACGTCTAACTACTTAAGACGATTCCAAGGTGGAATCCTGTCACACTCAAAGCAGTCTTTTGTTTGTTTTGTCATGGAATGTCATCGTCTAGATGAAATGACGTCGGTCAATGCAAACATGTTTGGGCAACATTTAGCACTTGCAGCCGTGCAACAATGAAAGGAAATGAGAGATCAGATATAGTATTGTAGCCTGGGCTTTCAGTGGGCGTGTGGCGCAACGGATAACGCGTCTGACTACGGATCAGAAGATTCCAGGTTCGAATCCTGGCACGCTCGGAATATTCTTTTTGACATTTTGGTTTTGAAAATAAGTAAAATACTAAGGAGATAACGAGGAAGATTTTGACAATAGCAGTGTCCGATTTTTTCTCCATTACAAATTGTAAAGTGGATCATTTCAATGAGAAAAAGAGGTGAAGTGAACATTTCCGCTCAATAATCACACCTAAATATAGTGAGGTTAGCACGGGTGGGGTTCGAATCCACGCGGACATACGTCCATTGGATCTTAAGTCCAACGCCTTACCCACTCGGCCACCGTGCTCATGCCTTACAAAGTGGAAAGGTAGAACTGAGTGTCGGGTAATTGCAAATGCCTAGATATACGCCCTTCAGCCAAAACTATGTCAGTCTCAACATGTAACTTACACATTTCCAAGCCATTTCTCCAAGTACCATGTTGTCCTCGATATCCTTTGTACCCTACTCTGACTGCAACCTAGAACCACACTTTGTGCTACTGACAGCTGCTCGTATAAAATACTATATTTGTAAGCCAACTGTTAGCATTCTTGATATGTGCATGTTCAACTTCAAGTGCCCTGCCTTACGTTTGGAGCAAGTGGCTGTCGTTTCCTTTCCTTAGATTCCTTTGGAATCCTCCCATCCTTGGTCCTGTAATGTGCTTCTTTGGCGTAGAGTCGCTTTGTTCATAACGTTTGTAATGTGACGGCAGTTCCTTGGTAAATAAGAAGTCCCAGTGATAAAGCAAAGAGCCGTTTGACAAGCCATAAGACGTCTAACTACTTAAGACGATTCCAAGGTGGAATCCTGTCACACTCAAAGCAGTCTTTTGTTTGTTTTGTCATGGAATGTCATCGTCTAGATGAAATGACGTCGGTCAATGCAAACATGTTTGGGCAACATTTAGCACTTGCAGCCGTGCAACAATGAAAGGAAATGAGAGATCAGACATTGTATTGTAGCCTAGGCTTTCAGTGGGCGTGTGGCGCAACGGATAACGCGTCTGACTACGGATCAGAAGATTCCAGGTTCGAATCCTGGCACGCTCGGAATATTCTTTTTGACATTTTGGTTTTGAAAATAAGTAAAATACTAAGGAGATAACGAGGAAGATTTTGACAATAGCAGTGTCCGATGTTTTCTCCATTACAAATTGTAAAGTGGATCATTTCAATGAGAAAAAGAGGTGAAGTGAACATTTCCGCTCAATAATCACACCTAAATATAGTGAGGTTAGCACGGGTGGGGTTCGAATCCACGCGGACATACGTCCATTGGATCTTAAGTCCAACGCCTTACGCACTCGGCCACCGTGCCCATGCCTTACAAAGTGGAAAGGTAGAACTGAGTGTCGGGTAATTGCAAATGCGTAGATATACGCCCTTCAGCCAAAAACATTTCAGTCTTGACATGTAACTTACACATTTCCAAGCCATTTCTCCAAGTACCATGTTGTCCTCGATATCCTTTGTACCCTACTCTGACTGCAACCTAGAACCACACTTTGTGCTACCGACAGTTGCTCGTATAAAATACTATATTTGTAAGCCAACTGTTAGCATTCTTGATATGTGCATGTTCAACTTCAAGTGCCCTGCCTTACGTTTGGAGCAAGTGGCTGTCGTTTCCTTTTCTTAGATTCCTTTGGAATCCTCCCATCCTTGGTCCTGTAATGTGCTTCTTTGGCGTAGAGTCGCTTTGTTCATAACGTTTGTAATGTGACGGCAGTTCCTTGGTAAATAAGGATAAAGCAAAGAGCCGTTTGACAAGCCATAAGACGTCCAACTACTTAAGACGATTCCAAGGTGGAATCCTGTCACACTCAAAGCAGTCTTTTGTTTGTTTTGTCATGGAATGTCATCGTCTAGATGAAATGACGTCGGTCAATGCAAACATGTTTGGGCAACATTTAGCACTTGCAGCCGTGCAACAATGAAAGGAAATGAGAGATCAGACATTGTATTGTAGCCTGGGCTTTCAGTGGGCGTGTGGCGCAACGGATAACGCGTCTGACTACGGATCAGAAGATTCCAGGTTCGAATCCTGGCACGCTCGGAATATTCTTTTTGACATTTTGGTTTTGAAAATAAGTAAAATACTAAGGAGATAACGAGGAAGATTTTGACAATAGCAGTGTCCGATTTTTTCTCCATTACAAATTGTAAAGTGGATCATTTCAATGAGAAAAAGAGGTGAAGTGAACATTTCCGCTCAATAATCACACCTAAATATAGTGAGGTTAGCACGGGTGGGGTTCGAATCCACGCGGACATACGTCCATTGGATCTTAAGTCCAACGCCTTACCCACTCGGCCACCGTGCTCATGCCTTACAAAGTGGAAAGGTAGAACTGAGTGTCGGGTAATTGCAAATGCCTAGATATACGCCCTTCAGCCAAAACTATGTCAGTCTCAACATGTAACTTACACATTTCCAAGCCATTTCTCCAAGTACCATGTTGTCCTCGATATCCTTTGTACCCTACTCTGACTGCAACCTAGAACCACACTTTGTGCTACTGACAGCTGCTCGTATAAAATACTATATTTGTAAGCCAACTGTTAGCATTCTTGATATGTGCATGTTCAACTTCAAGTGCCCTGCCTTACGTTTGGAGCAAGTGGCTGTCGTTTCCTTTCCTTAGATTCCTTTGGAATCCTCCCATCCTTGGTCCTGTAATGTGCTTCTTTGGCGTAGAGTCGCTTTGTTCATAACGTTTGTAATGTGACGGCAGTTCCTTGGTAAATAAGAAGTCCCAGTGATAAAGCAAAGAGCCGTTTGACAAGCCATAAGACGTCTAACTACTTAAGACGATTCCAAGGTGGAATCCTGTCACACTCAAAGCAGTCTTTTGTTTGTTTTGTCATGGAATGTCATCGTCTAGATGAAATGACGTCGGTCAATGCAAACATGTTTGGGCAACATTTAGCACTTGCAGCCGTGCAACAATGAAAGGAAATGAGAGATCAGACATTGTATTGTAGCCTAGGCTTTCAGTGGGCGTGTGGCGCAACGGATAACGCGTCTGACTACGGATCAGAAGATTCCAGGTTCGAATCCTGGCACGCTCGGAATATTCTTTTTGACATTTTGGTTTTGAAAATAAGTAAAATACTAAGGAGATAACGAGGAAGATTTTGAAAATAGCAGTGTCCGATGTTTTCTCCATTACAAATTGTAAAGTGGATCATTTCAATGAGAAAAAGAGGTGAAGTGAACATTTCCGCTCAATAATCACACCTAAATATAGTGAGGTTAGCACGGGTGGGGTTCGAATCCACGCGGACATACGTCCATTGGATCTTAAGTCCAACGCCTTACGCACTCGGCCACCGTGCCCATGCCTTACAAAGTGGAAAGGTAGAACTGAGTGTCGGGTAATTGCAAATGCGTAGATATACGCCCTTCAGCCAAAAACATTTCAGTCTTGACATGTAACTTACACATTTCCAAGCCATTTCTCCAAGTACCATGTTGTCCTCGATATCCTTTGTACCCTACTCTGACTGCAACCTAGAACCACACTTTGTGCTACCGACAGTTGCTCGTATAAAATACTATATTTGTAAGCCAACTGTTAGCATTCTTGATATGTGCATGTTCAACTTCAAGTGCCCTGCCTTACGTTTGGAGCAAGTGGCTGTCGTTTCCTTTTCTTAGATTCCTTTGGAATCCTCCCATCCTTGGTCCTGTAATGTGCTTCTTTGGCGTAGAGTCGCTTTGTTCATAACGTTTGTAATGTGACGGCAGTTCCTTGGTAAATAAGGATAAAGCAAAGAGCCGTTTGACAAGCCATAAGACGTCCAACTACTTAAGACGATTCCAAGGTGGAATCCTGTCACACTCAAAGCAGTCTTTTGTTTGTTTTGTCATGGAATGTCATCGTCTAGATGAAATGACGTCGGTCAATGCAAACATGTTTGGGCAACATTTAGCACTTGCAGCCGTGCAACAATGAAAGGAAATGAGAGATCAGACATTGTATTGTAGCCTGGGCTTTCAGTGGGCGTGTGGCGCAACGGATAACGCGTCTGACTACGGATCAGAAGATTCCAGGTTCGAATCCTGGCACGCTCGGAATATTCTTTTTGACATTTTGGTTTTGAAAATAAGTAAAATACTAAGGATATAACGAGGAAGATTTTGACAATAGCAGTGTCCGATGTTTTCTCCATTACAAATTGTAAAGTGGATCATTTCAATGAGAAAAAGAGGTGAAGTGAACATTTCCGCTCAATAATAACACCTAAATATTGTGAGGTTAGCACGGGTGGGGTTCGAATCCACGCGGACATACGTCCATTGGATCTTAAGTCCAACGCCTCAACCACTCGGTAACGTGCTCATGCCTTACAAAGTGGAAAGGTAGAGCTGAGTGTCGGGTAATTGCAAATGCGTAGATATACGCCCTTCAGCCAAAACTATGTCAGTCTTAACATGTAACTTACACATTTCCAAGCCATTTCTCCAAGTACCATGTTGTCCTCGATCTCCTTTGTACCCTACTCTGACTGCAACCTAGAACCACACTTTGTGCTACTGACAGCTGCTCGTATAAAATACTATATGTGTAAGCCAACTGTTAGCATTCTTGATATGTGCATGTTCAACTTCAAGTGCCCTGCCTTACGTTTGGAGGAAGTGGCTGTCGTTTCCTTTCCTTAGATTCCTTTGGAATCCTCCCATCCTTGGTCCTGTAATGTGCTTCTTTGGCGTAGAGTCGCTTTGTTCATAACGTTTGTAATGTGACGGCAGTTCCTTGGTAAATAAGAAGTCCCAGTGATAAAGCAAAGAGCCGTTTGACAAGCCATAAGACGTCTAACTACTTAAGACGATTCCAAGGTGGAATCCTGTCACACTCAAAGCAGTCTTTTGTTTGTTTTGTCATGGAATGTCATCGTCTAGATGAAATGACGTCGGTCAATGCAAACATGTTTGGGCAACATTTAGCACTTGCAGCCGTGCAACAATGAAAGGAAATGAGAGATCAGACATTGTATTGTAGCCTGGGCTTTCAGTGGGCGTGTGGCGCAACGGATAACGCGTCTGACTACGGATCAAAAGATTCCAGGTTCGAATCCTGGCACGCTCGGAATATTTTTTTTGACATTTTGGTTTTGAAAATAAGTAAAATTCTAAGAACACAACGAGGACGATTTTGACAATAGCAGTGTCCGATTTTTTCTCCATTACAAATTGTAAAGTGGATCATTTCAATGAGAAAAAGAGGTGAAGTGAACATTTCCGCTCAATAATCACACCTAAATATAGTGAGGTTAGCACGGGTGGGGTTCGAATCCACGCGGACATACGTCCATTGCATCTTAAGTCCAACGCCTTACCCACTCGGCCACCGTGCCCATGCCTTACAAAGTGGAAAGGTAGAACTGAGTGTCGGGTAATTGCAAATGCCTAGATATACGCCCTTCGGCCAAAACTATGTCAGTCCAAACATGTAACTTACACATTTCCAAGCCATTTCTCCAAGTACCATGTTGTCCTCGATCTCCTTTGTACCCTACTCTGACTGCAACCTAGAACCACACTTTGTGCTACTGACAGCTGCTCGTATAAAATACTATATTTGTAAGCCAACTGTTAGCATTCTTGATATGTGCATGTTCAACTTCAAGTGCCCTGCCTTACGTTTGGAGCAAGTGGCTGTCGTTTCCTTTCCTTAGATTCCTTTGGAATCCTCCCATCCTTGGTCCTGTAATGTGCTTCTTTGCTGTAGAGTGGCTTTGTTCATAACGTTTGTAATGTGACGGCAGTTCCTTGGTAAATAAGAAGTCCCAGTGATAAAGCAAAGAGCCGTTTGACAAGCCATAAGACGTCCAACTACTTAAGACGATTCCAAGATGGAATCCTGTCACACTCAAAGCAGTCTTTTGTTTGTTTTGTCATGGAATGTCATCGTCTAGATGAAATGACGTCGGTCAATGCAAACATGTTTGGGCAACATTTAGCACTTGCAGCCGTGCAACAATGAAAGGAAATGAGAGATCAGACATTGTATTGTAGCCTGGGCTTTCAGTGGGCGTGTGGCGCAACGGATAACGCGTCTGACTACGGATCAGAAGATTCCAGGTTCGAATCCTGGCACGCTCGGAATATTCTTTTTGACATTTTGGTTTTGAAAATAAGTAAAATACTAAGGATATAACGAGGAAGATTTTGACAATAGCAGTGTCCGATTTTTTCTCCATTACAAATTGTAAAGTGGATCATTTCAATGAGAAAAAGAGGTGAAGTGAACATTTCCGCTCAATAATCACACCTAAATATAGTGAGGTTAGCACGGGTGGGGTTCGAATCCACGCGGACATACGTCCATTGCATCTTAAGTCCAACGCCTTACCCACTCGGCCACCGTGCCCATGCCTTACAAAGTGGAAAGGTAGAACTGAGTGTCGGGTAATTGCAAATGCCTAGATATACGCCCTTCGGCCAAAACTATGTCAGTCCAAACATGTAACTTACACATTTCCAAGCCATTTCTCCAAGTACCATGTTGTCCTCGATATCCTTTGTACCCTACTCTGACTGCAACCTAGAACCACACTTTGTGCTACTGACAGCTGCTCGTATAAAATACTATATTTGTAAGCCAACTGTTAGCATTCTTGATATGTGCATGTTCAACTTCAAGTGCCCTGCCTTACGTTTGGAGCAAGTGGCTGTCGTTTCCTTTCCTTAGATTCCTTTGGAATCCTCCCATCCTTGGTCCTGTAATGTGCTTCTTTGGCGTAGAGTCGCTTTGTTCATAACGTTTGTAATGTGACGGCAGTTCCTTAGTAAATAAGAAGTCCCAGTGATAAAGCAAAGAGCCGTTTGACAAGCCATAAGACGTCCAACTACTTAAGACGATTCCAAGATGGAATCCTGTCACACTCAAAGCAGTCTTTTGTTTGTTTTGTCATGGAATGTCATCGTCTAGATGAAATGACGTCGGTCAATGCAAACATGTTTGGGCAACATTTAGCACTTGCAGCCGTGCAACAATGAAAGGAAATGAGAGATCAGATATTGTATTGTAGCCTGGGCTTTCAGTGGGCGTGTGGCGCAACGGATAACGCATCTGACTACGGATCAGAAGATTCCAGGTTCGAATCCTGGCACGCTCGGAATATTCTTTTTGACATTTTGGTTTTGAAAATAAGTAAAATACTAAGGATATAACGAGGAAGATTTTGACAATAGCAGTGTCCGATGTTTTCTCCATTACAAATTGTAAAGTGGATCATTTCAATGAGAAAAAGAGGTGAAGTGAACATTTCCGCTCAATAATAACACCTAAATATAGTGAGGTTAGCACGGGTGGGGTTCGAATCCACGCGGACATACGTCCATTGGATCTTAAGTCCAACGCCTTACCCACTCGGCCACCGTGCCCATGCCTTACAAAGTGGAAAGGTAGAACTGAGTGTCGGGTAATTGCAAATGTGTAGATATACGCCCTTCAGCCAAAACTATGTCAGTCTTAACATGTAACTTACACATTTCCAAGCCATTTCTCCAAGTACCATGTTGTCCTCGATATCCTTTGTACCCTACTCTGACTGCAACCTAGAACCACACTTTGTGCTACTGACAGCTGCTCGTATAAAATACTATATGTGTAAGTCAACTGTTAGCATTCTTGATATGTGCATGTTCAACTTCAAGTGCCCTGCCTTACGTTTGGAGGAAGTGGCTGTCGTTTCCTTTCCTTAGATTCCTTTGGAATCCTCCCATCCTTGGTCCTGTAATGTGCTTCTTTGGCGTAGAGTCGCTTTGTTCATAACGTTTGTAATGTGACGGCAGTTCCTTGGTAAATAAGAAGTCCCAGTGATAAAGCAAAGAGCCGTTTGACAAGCCATAAGACGTCTAACTACTTAAGACGATTCCAAGGTGGAATCCTGTCACACTCAAAGCAGTCTTTTGTTTGTTTTGTCATGGAATGTCATCGTCTAGATGAAATGACGTCGGTCAATGCAAACATGTTTGGGCAACATTTAGCACTTGCAGCCGTGCAACAATGAAAGGAAATGAGAGATCAGACATTGTATTGTAGCCTGGGCTTTCAGTGGGCGTGTGGCGCAACGGATAACGCGTCTGACTACGGATCAAAAGATTCCAGGTTCGAATCCTGGCACGCTCGGAATATTTTTTTTGACATTTTGGTTTTGAAAATAAGTAAAATTCTAAGAACACAACGAGGACGATTTTGACAATAGCAGTGTCCGATTTTTTCTCCATTACAAATTGTAAAGTGGATCATTTCAATGAGAAAAAGAGGTGAAGTGAACATTTCCGCTCAATAATCACACCTAAATATAGTGAGGTTAGCACGGGTGGGGTTCGAATCCACGCGGACATACGTCCATTGGATCTTAAGTCCAACGCCTTACCCACTCGGCCACCGTGCCCATGCCTTACAAAGTGGAAAGGTAGAACTGAGTGTCGGGTAATTGCAAATGCCTAGATATACGCCCTTCAGCCAAAACTATGTCAGTCCAAACATGTAACTTACACATTTCCAAGCCATTTCTCCAAGTACCATGTTGTCCTCGATATCCTTTGTACCCTACTCTGACTGCAACCTAGAACCACACTTTGTGCTACTGACAGCTGCTCGTATAAAATACTATATTTGTAAGCCAACTGTTAGCATTCTTGATATGTGCATGTTCAACTTCAAGTGCCCTGCCTTACGTTTGGAGCAAGTGGCTGTCGTTTCCTTTCCTTAGATTCCTTTGGAATCCTCCCATCCTTGGTCCTGTAATGTGCTTCTTTGCTGTAGAGTGGCTTTGTTCATAACGTTTGTAATGTGACGGCAGTTCCTTAGTAAATAAGAAGTCCCAGTGATAAAGCAAAGAGCCGTTTGACAAGCCATAAGACGTCCAACTACTTAAGACGATTCCAAGATGGAATCCTGTCACACTCAAAGCAGTCTTTTGTTTGTTTTGTCATGGAATGTCATCGTCTAGATGAAATGACGTCGGTCAATGCAAACATGTTTGGGCAACATTTAGCACTTGCAGCCGTGCAACAATGAAAGGAAATGAGAGATCAGACATTGTATTGTAGCCTGGGCTTTCAGTGGGCGTGTGGCGCAACGGATAACGCGTCTGACTACGGATCAGAAGATTCCAGGTTCGAATCCTGGCACGCTCGGAATATTCTTTTTGACATTTTGGTTTTGAAAATAAGTAAAATACTAAGGATATAACGAGGAAGATTTTGACAATAGCAGTGTCCGATTTTTTCTCCATTACAAATTGTAAAGTGGATCATTTCAATGAGAAAAAGAGGTGAAGTGAACATTTCCGCTCAATAATCACACCTAAATATAGTGAGGTTAGCACGGGTGGGGTTCGAATCCACGCGGACATACGTCCATTGCATCTTAAGTCCAACGCCTTACCCACTCGGCCACCGTGCCCATGCCTTACAAAGTGGAAAGGTAGAACTGAGTGTCGGGTAATTGCAAATGCCTAGATATACGCCCTTCGGCCAAAACTATGTCAGTCCAAACATGTAACTTACACATTTCCAAGCCATTTCTCCAAGTACCATGTTGTCCTCGATCTCCTTTGTACCCTACTCTGACTGCAACCTAGAACCACACTTTGTGCTACTGACAGCTGCTCGTATAAAATACTATATTTGTAAGCCAACTGTTAGCATTCTTGATATGTGCATGTTCAACTTCAAGTGCCCTGCCTTACGTTTGGAGCAAGTGGCTGTCGTTTCCTTTCCTTAGATTCCTTTGGAATCCTCCCATCCTTGGTCCTGTAATGTGCTTCTTTGGCGTAGAGTCGCTTTGTTCATAACGTTTGTAATGTGACGGCAGTTCCTTAGTAAATAAGAAGTCCCAGTGATAAAGCAAAGAGCCGTTTGACAAGCCATAAGACGTCCAACTACTTAAGACGATTCCAAGATGGAATCCTGTCACACTCAAAGCAGTCTTTTGTTTGTTTTGTCATGGAATGTCATCGTCTAGATGAAATGACGTCGGTCAATGCAAACATGTTTGGGCAACATTTAGCACTTGCAGCCGTGCAACAATGAAAGGAAATGAGAGATCAGACATTGTATTGTAGCCTGGGCTTTCAGTGGGCGTGTGGCGCAACGGATAACGCGTCTGACTACGGATCAGAAGATTCCAGGTTCGAATCCTGGCACGCTCGGAATATTCTTTTTGACATTTTGGTTTTGAAAATAAGTAAAATACTAAGGATATAACGAGGAAGATTTTGACAATAGCAGTGTCCGATTTTTTCTCCATTACAAATTGTAAAGTGGATCATTTCAATGAGAAAAAGAGGTGAAGTGAACATTTCCGCTCAATAATCACACCTAAATATAGTGAGGTTAGCACGGGTGGGGTTCGAATAAACGCGGACATACGTCCATTGCATCTTAAGTCCAACGCCTTACCCACTCGGCCACCGTGCCCATGCCTTACAAAGTGGAAAGGTAGAACTGAGTGTCGGGTAATTGCAAATGCCTAGATATACGCCCTTCGGCCAAAACTATGTCAGTCCAAACATGTAACTTACACATTTCCAAGCCATTTCTCCAAGTACCATGTTGTCCTCGATCTCCTTTGTACCCTACTCTGACTGCAACCTAGAACCACACTTTGTGCTACTGACAGCTGCTCGTATAAAATACTATATTTGTAAGCCAACTATTAGCATTCTTGATATGTGCATGTTCAACTTCAAGTGCCCTGCCTTACGTTTGGAGCAAGTGGCTGTCGTTTCCTTTCCTTAGATTCCTTTGGAATCCTCCCATCCTTGGTCCTGTAATGTGCTTCTTTGGCGTAGAGTCGCTTTGTTCATAACGTTTGTAATGTGACGGCAGTTCCTTGGTAAATAAGAAGTCCCAGTGATAAAGCAAAGAGCCGTTTGACAAGCCATAAGACGTCTAACTACTTAAGACGATTCCAAGGTGGAATCCTGTCACACTCAATGCAGTCTTTTGTTTGTTTTGTCATGGAATGTCATCGTCTAGATGAAATGACGTCGGTCAATGCAAACATGTTTGGGCAACATTTAGCACTTGCAGCCGTGCAACAATGAAAGGAAATGAGAGATCAGATATTGTATTGTAGCCTGGGCTTTCAGTGGGCGTGTGGCGCAACGGATAACGCGTCTGACTACGGATCAGAAGATTCCAGGTTCGAATCCTGGCACGCTCGGAATATTCTTTTTGACATTTTGGTTTTGAAAATAAGTAAAATACTAAGGATATAACGAGGAAGATTTTGACAATAGCAGTGTCCGATGTTTTCTCCATTACAAATTGTAAAGTGGATCATTTCAATGAGAAAAAGAGGTGAAGTGAACATTTCCGCTCAATAATAACACCTAAATATAGTGAGGTTAGCACGGGTGGGGTTCGAATCCACGCGGACATACGTCCATTGGATCTTAAGTCCAACGCCTTACCCACTCGGCCACCGTGCCCATGCCTTACAAAGTGGAAAGGTAGAACTGAGTGTCGGGTAATTGCAAATGCGTAGATATACGCCCTTCAGCCAAAACTATGTCAGTCCAAACATGTAACTTACACATTTCCAAGCCATTTCTCCAAGTACCATGTTGTCCTCGATATCCTTTGTACCCTACTCTGACTGCAACCTAGAACCACACTTTGTGCTACTGACAGCTGCTCGTATAAAATACTATATTTGTAAGCCAACTGTTAGCATTCTTGATATGTGCATGTTCAACTTCAAGTGCCCTGCCTTACGTTTGGAGCAAGTGGCTGTCGTTTCCTTTCCTTAGATTCCTTTGGAATCCTCCCATCCTTGGTCCTGTAATGTGCTTCTTTGGCGTAGAGTCGATTTGTTCATAACGTTTGTAATGTGACGGCAGTTCCTTGGTAAATAAGAAGTCCCAGTGATAAAGCAAAGAGCCGTTTGACAAGCCATAAGACGTCTAACTACTTAAGACGATTCCAAGGTGGAATCCTGTCACACTCAAAGCAGTCTTTTGTTTGTTTTGTCATGGAATGTCATCGTCTAGATGAAATGACGTCGGTCAGTGCAAACATGTTTGGGCAACATTTAGCACTTGCAGCCGTGCAACAATGAAAGGAAATGAGAGATCAGACATTGTATTGTAGCCTGGGCTTTCAGTGGGCGTGTGGCGCAACGGATAACGCGTCTGACTACGGATCAGAAGATTCCAGGTTCGAATCCTGGCACGCTCGGAATATTCTTTTTGACATTTTGGTTTTGAAAATAAGTAAAATACTAAGGATATAACGAGCAAGATTTTGACAATAGCAGTGTCCGATTTTTTCTCCATTACAAATTGTAAAGTGGATCATTTCAATGAGAAAAAGAGGTGAAGTGAACATTTCCGCTCAATAATCACACCTAAATATAGTGAGGTTAGCACGGGTGGGGTTCGAATCCACGCGGACATACGTCCATTGCATCTTAAGTCCAACGCCTTACCCACTCGGCCACCGTGCCCATGCCTTACAAAGTGGAAAGGTAGAACTGAGTGTCGGGTAATTGCAAATGCCTAGATATACGCCCTTCGGCCAAAACTATGTCAGTCCAAACATGTAACTTACACATTTCCAAGCCATTTCTCCAAGTACCATGTTGTCCTCGATCTCCTTTGTACCCTACTCTGACTGCAACCTAGAACCACACTTTGTGCTACTGACAGCTGCTCGTATAAAATACTATATTTGTAAGCCAACTGTTAGCATTCTTGATATGTGCATGTTCAACTTCAAGTGCCCTGCCTTACGTTTGGAGCAAGTGGCTGTCGTTTCCTTTCCTTAGATTCCTTTGGAATCCTCCCATCCCTGGTCCTGTAATGTGCTTCTTTGGCGTAGAGTCGCTTTGTTCATAACGTTTGTAATGTGACGGCAGTTCCTTAGTAAATAAGAAGTCCCAGTGATAAAGCAAAGAGCCGTTTGACAAGCCATAAGACGTCCAACTACTTAAGACGATTCCAAGATGGAATCCTGTCACACTCAAAGCAGTCTTTTGTTTGTTTTGTCATGGAATGTCATCGTCTAGATGAAATGACGTCGGTCAATGCAAACATGTTTGGGCAACATTTAGCACTTGCAGCCGTGCAACAATGAAAGGAAATGAGAGATCAGACATTGTATTGTAGCCTGGGCTTTCAGTGGGCGTGTGGCGCAACGGATAACGCGTCTGACTACGGATCAGAAGATTCCAGGTTCGAATCCTGGCACGCTCGGAATATTCTTTTTGACATTTTGGTTTTGAAAATAAGTAAAATACTAAGGATATAACGAGGAAGATTTTGACAATAGCAGTGTCCGATGTTTTCTCCATTACAAATTGTAAAGTGGATCATTTCAATGAGAAAAAGAGGTGAAGTGAACATTTCCGCTCAATAATAACACCTAAATATAGTGAGGTTAGCACGGGTGGGGTTCGAATCCACGCGGACATACGTCCATTGGATCTTAAGTCCAACGCCTTACCCACTCGGCCACCGTGCCCATGCCTTACAAAGTGGAAAGGTAGAACTGAGTGTCGGGTAATTGCAAATGCGTAGATATACGCCCTTCAGCCAAAACTATGTCAGTCCAAACATGTAACTTACACATTTCCAAGCCATTTCTCCAAGTACCATGTTGTCCTCGATATCCTTTGTACCCTACTCTGACTGCAACCTAGAACCACACTTTGTGCTACTGACAGCTGCTCGTATAAAATACTATATTTGTAAGCCAACTGTTAGCATTCTTGATATGTGCATGTTCAACTTCAAGTGCCCTGCCTTACGTTTGGAGCAAGTGGCTGTCGTTTCCTTTCCTTAGATTCCTTTGGAATCCTCCCATCCTTGGTCCTGTAATGTGCTTCTTTGGCGTAGAGTCGCTTTGTTCATAACGTTTGTAATGTGACGGCAGTTCCTTGGTAAATAAGAAGTCCCAGTGATAAAGCAAAGAGCCGTTTGACAAGCCATAAGACGTCTAACTACTTAAGACGATTCCAAGATGGAATCCTGTCACACTCAAAGCAGTCTTATGTTTGTTTTGTCATGGAATGTCATCGTCTAGATGAAATGACGTCGGTCAGTGCAAACATGTTTGGGCAACATTTAGCACTTGCAGCCGTGCAACAATGAAAGGAAATGAGAGATCAGACATTGTATTGTAGCCTGGGCTTTCAGTGGGCGTGTGGCGCAACGGATAACGCGTCTGACTACGGATCAGAAGATTCCAGGTTCGAATCCTGGCACGCTCGGAATATTCTTTTTGACATTTTGGTTTTGAAAATAAGTAAAATACTAAGGATATAACGAGGAAGATTTTGACAATAGCAGTGTCCGATGTTTTCTCCATTACAAATTGTAAAGTGGATCATTTCAATGAGAAAAAGAGGTGAAGTGAACATTTCCGCTCAATAATAACACCTAAATATAGTGAGGTTAGCACGGGTGGGGTTCGAATCCACGCGGACATACGTCCATTGGATCTTAAGTCCAACGCCTTACCCACTCGGCCACCGTGCCCATGCCTTACAAAGTGGAAAGGTAGAACTGAGTGTCGGGTAATTGCAAATGCGTAGATATACGCCCTTCAGCCAAAACTATGTCAGTCCAAACATGTAACTTACACATTTCCAAGCCATTTCTCCAAGTACCATGTTGTCCTCGATATCCTTTGTACCCTACTCTGACTGCAACCTAGAACCACACTTTGTGCTACTGACAGCTGCTCGTATAAAATACTATATTTGTAAGCCAACTGTTAGCATTCTTGATATGTGCATGTTCAACTTCAAGTGCCCTGCCTTACGTTTGGAGCAAGTGGCTGTCGTTTCCTTTCCTTAGATTCCTTTGGAATCCTCCCATCCTTGGTCCTGTAATGTGCTTCTTTGGCGTAGAGTCGATTTGTTCATAACGTTTGTAATGTGACGGCAGTTCCTTGGTAAATAAGAAGTCCCAGTGATAAAGCAAAGAGCCGTTTGACAAGCCATAAGACGTCTAACTACTTAAGACGATTCCAAGGTGGAATCCTGTCACACTCAAAGCAGTCTTTTGTTTGTTTTGTCATGGAATGTCATCGTCTAGATGAAATGACGTCGGTCAGTGCAAACATGTTTGGGCAACATTTAGCACTTGCAGCCGTGCAACAATGAAAGGAAATGAGAGATCAGACATTGTATTGTAGCCTGGGCTTTCAGTGGGCGTGTGGCGCAACGGATAACGCGTCTGACTACGGATCAGAAGATTCCAGGTTCGAATCCTGGCACGCTCGGAATATTCTTTTTGACATTTTGGTTTTGAAAATAAGTAAAATACTAAGGATATAACGAGCAAGATTTTGACAATAGCAGTGTCCGATTTTTTCTCCATTACAAATTGTAAAGTGGATCATTTCAATGAGAAAAAGAGGTGAAGTGAACATTTCCGCTCAATAATCACACCTAAATATAGTGAGGTTAGCACGGGTGGGGTTCGAATCCACGCGGACATACGTCCATTGCATCTTAAGTCCAACGCCTTACCCACTCGGCCACCGTGCCCATGCCTTACAAAGTGGAAAGGTAGAACTGAGTGTCGGGTAATTGCAAATGCCTAGATATACGCCCTTCGGCCAAAACTATGTCAGTCCAAACATGTAACTTACACATTTCCAAGCCATTTCTCCAAGTACCATGTTGTCCTCGATCTCCTTTGTACCCTACTCTGACTGCAACCTAGAACCACACTTTGTGCTACTGACAGCTGCTCGTATAAAATACTATATTTGTAAGCCAACTGTTAGCATTCTTGATATGTGCATGTTCAACTTCAAGTGCCCTGCCTTACGTTTGGAGCAAGTGGCTGTCGTTTCCTTTCCTTAGATTCCTTTGGAATCCTCCCATCCCTGGTCCTGTAATGTGCTTCTTTGGCGTAGAGTCGCTTTGTTCATAACGTTTGTAATGTGACGGCAGTTCCTTAGTAAATAAGAAGTCCCAGTGATAAAGCAAAGAGCCGTTTGACAAGCCATAAGACGTCCAACTACTTAAGACGATTCCAAGATGGAATCCTGTCACACTCAAAGCAGTCTTTTGTTTGTTTTGTCATGGAATGTCATCGTCTAGATGAAATGACGTCGGTCAATGCAAACATGTTTGGGCAACATTTAGCACTTGCAGCCGTGCAACAATGAAAGGAAATGAGAGATCAGATATTGTATTGTAGCCTGGGCTTTCAGTGGGCGTGTGGCGCAACGGATAACGCGTCTGACTACGGATCAGAAGATTCCAGGTTCGAATCCTGGCACGCTCGGAATATTCTTTTTGACATTTTGGTTTTGAAAATAAGTAAAATACTAAGGATATAACGAGGAAGATTTTGACAATAGCAGTGTCCGATGTTTTCTCCATTACAAATTGTAAAGTGGATCATTTCAATGAGAAAAAGAGGTGAAGTGAACATTTCCGCTCAATAATAACACCTAAATATAGTGAGGTTAGCACGGGTGGGGTTCGAATCCACGCGGACATACGTCCATTGGATCTTAAGTCCAACGCCTTACCCACTCGGCCACCGTGCCCATGCCTTACAAAGTGGAAAGGTAGAACTGAGTGTCGGGTAATTGCAAATGCCTAGATATACGCCCTTCAGCCAAAACTATGTCAGTCCAAACATGTAACTTACACATTTCCAAGCCATTTCTCCAAGTACCATGTTGTCCTCGATATCCTTTGTACCCTACTCTGACTGCAACCTAGAACCACACTTTGTGCTACTGACAGCTGCTCGTATAAAATACTATATTTGTAAGCCAACTGTTAGCATTCTTGATATGTGCATGTTCAACTTCAAGTGCCCTGCCTTACGTTTGGAGCAAGTGGCTGTCGTTTCCTTTCCTTAGATTCCTTTGGAATCCTCCCATCCTTGGTCCTGTAATGTGCTTCTTTGGCGTAGAGTCGCTTTGTTCATAACGTTTGTAATGTGACGGCAGTTCCTTGGTAAATAAGAAGTCCCAGTGATAAAGCAAAGAGCCGTTTGACAAGCCATAAGACGTCTAACTACTTAAGACGATTCCAAGGTGGAATCCTGTCACACTCAAAGCAGTCTTATGTTTGTTTTGTCATGGAATGTCATCGTCTAGATGAAATGACGTCGGTCAGTGCAAACATGTTTGGGCAACATTTAGCACTTGCAGCCGTGCAACAATGAAAGGAAATGAGAGATCAGACATTGTATTGTAGCCTGGGCTTTCAGTGGGCGTGTGGCGCAACGGATAACGCGTCTGACTACGGATCAGAAGATTCCAGGTTCGAATCCTGGCACGCTCGGAATATTCTTTTTGACATTTTGGTTTTGAAAATAAGTAAAATACTAAGGATATAACGAGCAAGATTTTGACAATAGCAGTGTCCGATTTTTTCTCCATTACAAATTGTAAAGTGGATCATTTCAATGAGAAAAAGAGGTGAAGTGAACATTTCCGCTCAATAATCACACCTAAATATAGTGAGGTTAGCACGGGTGGGGTTCGAATCCACGCGGACATACGTCCATTGGATCTTAAGTCCAACGCCTTACCCACTCGGCCACCGTGCCCATGCCTTACAAAGTGGAAAGGTAGAACTGAGTGTCGGGTAATTGCAAATGCCTAGATATACGCCCTTCGGCCAAAACTATGTCAGTCTCAACATGTAACTTACACATTTCCAAGCCATTTCTCCAAGTACCATGTTGTCCTCGATATCCTTTGTACCCTACTCTGACTGCAACCTAGAACCACACTTTGTGCTACTGACAGCTGCTCGTATAAAATACTATATTTGTAAGCCAACTGTTAGCATTCTTGATATGTGCATGTTCAACTTCAAGTGCCCTGCCTTACGTTTGGAGCAAGTGGCTGTCGTTTCCTTTCCTTAGATTCCTTTGGAATCCTCCCATCCTTGGTCCTGTAATGTGCTTCTTTGGCGTAGAGTCGATTTGTTCATAACGTTTGTAATGTGACGGCAGTTCCTTGGTAAATAAGAAGTCCCAGTGATAAAGCAAAGAGCCGTTTGACAAGCCATAAGACGTCTAACTACTTAAGACGATTCCAAGGTGGAATCCTGTCACACTCAAAGCAGTCTTTTGTTTGTTTTGTCATGGAATGTCATCGTCTAGATGAAATGACGTCGGTCAATGCAAACATGTTTGGGCAACATTTAGCACTTGCAGCCGTGCAACAATGAAAGGAAATGAGAGATCAGACATTGTATTGTAGCCTAGGCTTTCAGTGGGCGTGTGGCGCAACGGATAACGCGTCTGACTACGGATCAGAAGATTCCAGGTTCGAATCCTGGCACGCTCGGAATATTCTTTTTGACATTTTGGTTTTGAAAATAAGTAAAATACTAAGGATATAACGAGGAAGATTTTGACAATAGCAGTGTCCGATGTTTTCTCCATTACAAATTGTAAAGTGGATCATTTCAATGAGAAAAAGAGGTGAAGTGAACATTTCCGCTCAATAATCACACCTAAATATAGTGAGGTTAGCACGGGTGGGGTTCGAATCCACGCGGACATACGTCCATTGGATCTTAAGTCCAACGCCTTACGCACTCGGCCACCGTGCCCATGCCTTACAAAGTGGAAAGGTAGAACTGAGTGTCGGGTAATTGCAAATGCGTAGATATACGCCCTTCAGCCAAAAATATTTCAGTCTTGACATGTAACTTACACATTTCCAAGCCATTTCTCCAAGTACCATGTTGTCCTCGATATCCTTTGTACCCTACTCTGACTGCAACCTAGAACCACACTTTGTGCTACCGACAGCTGCTCGTATAAAATACTATATTTGTAAGCCAACTGTTAGCATTCTTGATATGTGCATGTTCAACTTCAAGTGCCCTGCCTTACGTTTGGAGCAAGTGGCTGTCGTTTCCTTTTCTTAGATTCCTTTGGAATCCTCCCATCCTTGGTCCTGTAATGTGCTTCTTTGGCGTAGAGTCGTTTTGTTCATAACGTTTGTAATGTGACGGCAGTTCCTTGGTAGATAAGGATAAAGCAAAGAGCCGTTTGACAAGCCATAAGACGTCCAACTACTTAAGACGATTCCAAGGTGGAATCCTGTCACACTCAAAGCAGTCTTTTGTTTGTTTTGTCATGGAATGTCATCGTCTAGATGAAATGACGTCGGTCAGTGCAAACATGTTTGGGCAACATTTAGCACTTGCAGCCGTGCAACAATGAAAGGAAATGAGAGATCAGATAATGTATTGTAGCCTGGGCTTTCAGTGGGCGTGTGGCGCAACGGATAACGCGTCTGACTACGGATCAGAAGATTCCAGGTTCGAATCCTGGCACGCTCGGAATATTCTTTTTGACATTTTGGTTTTGAAAATAAGTAAAATACTAAGGAGATAACGAGGAAGATTTTGACAATAGCAGTGTCCGATTTTTTCTCCATTACAAATTGTAAAGTGGATCATTTCAATGAGAAAAAGAGGTGAAGTGAACATTTCCGCTCAATAATCACACCTAAATATAGTGAGGTTAGCACGGGTGGGGTTCGAATCCACGCGGACATACGTCCATTGGATCTTAAGTCCAACGCCTCACCCACTCGGCCACCGTGCTCATGCCTTACAAAGTGGAAAGGTAGAACTGAGTGTCGGGTAATTGCAAATGCCTAGATATACGCCCTTCAGCCAAAACTATGTCAGTCTCAACATGTAACTTACACATTTCCAAGCCATTTCTCCAAGTACCATGTTGTCCTCGATCTCCTTTGTACCCTACTCTGACTGCAACCTAGAACCACACTTTGTGCTACTGACAGCTGCTCGTATAAAATACTATATTTGTAAGCCAACTGTTAGCATTCTTGATATGTGCATGTTCAACTTCAAGTGCCCTGCCTTACGTTTGGAGCAAGTGGCTGTCGTTTCCTTTCCTTAGATTCCTTTGGAATCCTCCCATCCTTGGTCCTGTAATGTGCTTCTTTGGCGTAGAGTCGCTTTGTTCATAACGTTTGTAATGTGACGGCAGTTCCTTGGTAAATAAGAAGTCCCAGTGATAAAGCAAAGAGCCGTTTGACAAGCCATAAGACGTCTAACTACTTAAGACGATTCCAAGGTGGAATCCTGTCACACTCAAAGCAGTCTTTTGTTTGTTTTGTCATGGAATGTCATCGTCTAGATGAAGTGACGTCGGTCAGTGCAAACATGTTTGGGCAACATTTAGCACTTGCAGCCGTGCAACAATGAAAGGAAATGAGAGATCAGATAATGTATTGTAGCCTGGGCTTTCAGTGGGCGTGTGGCGCAACGGATAACGCGTCTGACTACGGATCAGAAGATTCCAGGTTCGAAACCTGGCACGCTCGGAATATTCTTTTTGACATTTTGGTTTTGAAAATAAGTAAAATACTAAGGAGATAACGAGGAAGATTTTGACAATAGCAGTGTCCGATTTTTTCTCCATTACAAATTGTAAAGTGGATCATTTCAATGAGAAAAAGAGGTGAAGTGAACATTTCCGCTCAATAATCACACCTAAAAATAGTGAGGTTAGCACGGGTGGGGTTCGAATCCACGCGGACATACGTCCATTGGATCTTAAGTCCAACGCCTTACGCACTCGGCCACCGTGCCCATGCCTTACAAAGTGGAAAGGTAGAACTGAGTGTCGGGTAATTGCAAATGCGTAGATATACGCCCTTCAGCCAAAAATATTTCAGTCTCAACATGTAACTTACACATTTCCAAGCCATTTCTCCAAGTACCATGTTGTCCTCGATATCCTTTGTACCCTACTCTGACTGCAACCTAGAACCACACTTTGTGCTACCGACAGCTGCTCGTATAAAATACTATATTTGTAAGCCAACTGTTAGCATTCTTGATATGTGCATGTTCAACTTCAAGTGCCCTGCCTTACGTTTGGAGCAAGTGGCTGTCGTTTCCTTTTCTTAGATTCCTTTGGAATCCTCCCATCCTTGGTCCTGTAATGTGCTTCTTTGGCGTAGAGTCGCTTTGTTCATAACGTTTGTAATGTGACGGCAGTTCCTTGGTAAATAAGGATAAAGCAAAGAGCCGTTTGACAAGCCATAAGACGTCCAACTACTTAAGACGATTCCAAGGTGGAATCCTGTCACACTCAAAGCAGTCTTTTGTTTGTTTTGTCATGGAATGTCATCGTCTAGATGAAATGACGTCGGTCAATGCAAACATCTTTGGGCAACATTTAGCACTTGCAGCCGTGCAACAATGAAAGGAAATGAGAGATCAGACATTGTATTGTAGCCTAGGCTTTCAGTGGGCGTGTGGCGCTACGGATAACGCGTCTGACTACGGATCAGAAGATTCCAGGTTCGAATCCTGGCACGCTCGGAATATTCCTTTTTGACATTTTGGTTTTGAAAATAAGTAAAATACTAAGGATATAACGAGGAAGATTTTGACAATAGCAGTGTCCGATGTTTTCTCCATTACAAATTGTAAAGTGGATCATTTCAATGAGAAAAAGAGGTGAAGTGAACATTTCCGCTCAATAATCACACCTAAATATTGTGAGGTTAGCACGGGTGGGGTTCGAATCCACGCGGACATACGTCCATTGGATCTTAAGTCCAACGCCTTACCCACTCGGCCACCGTGCCCATGCCTTACAAAGTGGAAAGGTAGAACTGAGTGTCGGGTAATTGCAAATGCCTAGATATACGCCCTTCAGCCAAAACTATGTCAGTCTCAACATGTAACTTACACATTTCCAAGCCATTTCTCCAAGTACCATGTTGTCCTCGATATCCTTTGTACCCTACTCTGACTGCAACCTAGAACCACACTTTGTGCTACTGACAGCTGCTCGTATAAAATACTATATTTGTAAGCCAACTGTTAGCATTCTTGATATGTGCATGTTCAACTTCAAGTGCCCTGCCTTACGTTTGGAGGAAGTGGCTGTCGTTTCCTTTCCTTAGATTCCTTTGGAATCCTCCCATCCTTGGTCCTGTAATGTGCTTCTTTGGCGTAGAGTCGATTTGTTCATAACGTTTGTAATGTGACGGCAGTTCCTTGGTAAATAAGAAGTCCCAGTGATAAAGCAAAGAGCCGTTTGACAAGCCATAAGACGTCTAACTACTTAAGACGATTCCAAGGTGGAATCCTGTCACACTCAAAGCAGTCTTTTGTTTGTTTTGTCATGGAATGTCATCGTCTAGATGAAATGACGTCGGTCAGTGCAAACATGTTTGGGCAACATTTAGCACTTGCAGCCGTGCAACAATGAAAGGAAATGAGAGATCACATATTGTATTGTAGCCTGGGCTTTCAGTGGGCGTGTGGCGCAACGGATAACGCGTCTGACTACGGATCAGAAGATTCCAGGTTCGAATCCTGGCACGCTCGGAATATTCTTTTTGACATTTTGGTTTTGAAAATAAGTAAAATACTAAGGAGATAACGAGGAAGATTTTGACAATAGCAGTGTCCGATTTTTTCTCCATTACAAATTGTAAAGTGGATCATTTCAATGAGAAAAAGAGGTGAAGTGAACATTTCCGCTCAATAATCACACCTAAAAATAGTGAGGTTAGCACGGGTGGGGTTCGAATCCACGCGGACATACGTCCATTGGATCTTAAGTCCAACGCCTTACCCACTCGGCCACCGTGCTCATGCCTTACAAAGTGGAAAGGTAGAACTGAGTGTCGGGTAATTGCAAATGCCTAGATATACGCCCTTCAGCCAAAACTATGTCAGTCTCAACATGTAACTTACACATTTCCAAGCCATTTCTCCAAGTACCATGTTGTCCTCGATATCCTTTGTACCCTACTCTGACTGCAACCTAGAACCACACTTTGTGCTACTGACAGCTGCTCGTATAAAATACTATATTTGTAAGCCAACTGTTAGCATTCTTGATATGTGCATGTTCAACTTCAAGTGCCCTGCCTTACGTTTGGAGGAAGTGGCTGTCGTTTCCTTTCCTTAGATTCCTTTGGAATCCTCCCATCCTTGGTCCTGTAATGTGCTTCTTTGGCGTAGAGTCGATTTGTTCATAACGTTTGTAATGTGACGGCAGTTCCTTGGTAAATAAGAAGTCCCAGTGATAAAGCAAAGAGCCGTTTGACAAGCCATAAGACGTCTAACTACTTAAGACGATTCCAAGGTGGAATCCTGTCACACTCAAAGCAGTCTTTTGTTTGTTTTGTCATGGAATGTCATCGTCTAGATGAAATGACGTCGGTCAATGCAAACATGTTTGGGCAACATTTAGCACTTGCAGCCGTGCAACAATGAAAGGAAATGAGAGATCAGACATTGTATTGTAGCCTAGGCTTTCAGTGGGCGTGTGGCGCAACGGATAACGCGTCTGACTACGGATCAGAAGATTCCAGTTTCGAATCCTGGCACGCTCGGAATATTCTTTTTGACATTTTGGTTTTGAAAATAAGTAAAATACTAAGGAGATAAGGAGGAAGATTTTGAAAATAGCAGTGTCCGATGTTTTCTCAATTACAAATTGTAAAGTGGATCATTTCAATGAGAAAAAGAGGTGAAGTGAACATTTCCGCTCAATAATCACACCTAAATATAGTGAGGTTAGCACGGGTGGGGTTCGAATCCACGCGGACATACGTCCATTGGATCTTAAGTCCAACGCCTTACGCAGTCGGCCACCGTGCCCATGCCTTACAAAGTGGAAAGGTAGAACTGAGTGTCGGGTAATTGCAAATGCGTAGATATACGCCCTTCAGCCAAAAATAGTTCAGTCTCAACATGTAACTTACACATTTCCAAGCCATTTCTCCAAGTACCATGTTGTCCTCGATATCCTTTGTACCCTACTCTGACTGCAACCTAGAACCACACTTTGTGCTACCGACAGCTGCTCGTATAAAATACTATATTTGTAAGCCAACTGTTAGCATTCTTGATATGTGCATGTTCAACTTCAAGTGCCCTGCCTTACGTTTGGAGCAAGTGGCTGTCGTTTCCTTTTCTTAGATTCCTTTGGAATCCTCCCATCCTTGGTCCTGTAATGTGCTTCTTTGGCGTAGAGTCGCTTTGTTCATAACGTTTGTAATGTGACGGCAGTTCCTTGGTAAATAAGGATAAAGCAAAGAGCCGTTTGACAAGCCATAAGACGTCCAACTACTTAAGACGATTCCAAGGTGGAATCCTGTCACACTCAAAGCAGTCTTTTGTTTGTTTTGTCATGGAATGTCATCGTCTAGATGAAATGACGTCGGTCAATGCAAACATCTTTGGGCAACATTTAGCACTTGCAGCCGTGCAACAATGAAAGGAAATGAGAGATCAGACATTGTATTGTAGCCTAGGCTTTCAGTGGGCGTGTGGCGCAACGGATAACGCGTCTGACTACGGATCAGAAGATTCCAGGTTCGAATCCTGGCACGCTCGGAATATTCTTTTTGACATTTTGGTTTTGAAAATAAGTAAAATACTAAGGAGATAAGGAGGAAGATTTTGAAAATAGCAGTGTCCGATGTTTTCTCAATTACAAATTGTAAAGTGGATCATTTCAATGAGAAGAAGAGGTGAAGTGAACATTTCCGCTCAATAATCACACCTAAATATAGTGAGGTTAGCACGGGTGGGGTTCGAATCCACGCGGACATACGTCCATTGGATCTTAAGTCCAACGCCTTACGCAGTCGGCCACCGTGCCCATGCCTTACAAAGTGGAAAGGTAGAACTGAGTGTCGGGTAATTGCAAATGCGTAGATATACGCCCTTCAGCCAAAACTATGTCAGTCTTAACATGTAACTTACACATTTCCAAGCCATTTCTCCAAGTACCATGTTGTCCTCTATCTCCTTTGTACCCTACTCTGACTGCAACCTAGAACCACACTTTGTGCTACTGACAGCTGCTCGTATAAAATACTATATGTGTAAGCCAACTGTTAGCATTCTTGATATGTGCATGTTCAACTTCAAGTGCCCTGCCTTACGTTTGGAGGAAGTGGCTGTCGTTTCCTTTCCTTAGATTCCTTTGGAATCCTCCCATCCTTGGTCCTGTAATGTGCTTCTTTGGCGTAGAGTCGCTTTGTTCATAACGTTTGTAATGTGACGGCAGTTCCTTGGTAAATAAGAAGTCCCAGTGATAAAGCAAAGAGCCGTTTGACAAGCCATAAGACGTCTAACTACTTAAGACGATTCCAAGGTGGAATCCTGTCACACTCAAAGCAGTCTTTTGTTTGTTTTGTCATGGAATGTCATCGTCTAGATGAAATGACGTCGGTCAGTGCAAACATGTTTGGGCAACATTTAGCACTTGCAGCCGTGCAACAATGAAAGGAAATGAGAGATCAGATAATGTATTGTAGCATGGGCTTTCAGTGGGCGTGTGGCGCAACGGATAACGCGTCTGACTACGGATCAGAAGATTCCAGTTTCGAATCCTGGCACGCTCGGAATATTCTTTTTGACATTTTGGTTTTGAAAATAAGTAAAATACTAAGGAGATAAGGAGGAAGACTTTGAAAATAGCAGTGTCCGATGTTTTCTCCATTACAAATTGTAAAGTGGATCATTTCAATGAGAAAAAGAGGTGAAGTGAACATTTCCGCTCAATAATCACACCTAAATATAGTGAGGTTAGCACGGGTGGGGTTCGAATCCACGCGGACATACGTCCATTGGATCTTAAGTCCAACGCCTTACGCAGTCGGCCACCGTGCCCATGCCTTACAAAGTGGAAAGGTAGAACTGAGTGTCGGGTAATTGCAAATGCGTAGATATACGCCCTTCAGCCAAAAATAGTTCAGTCTCAACATGTAACTTACACATTTCCAAGCCATTTCTCCAAGTACCATGTTGTCCTCGATATCCTTTGTACCCTACTCTGACTGCAACCTAGAACCACACTTTGTGCTACCGACAGCTGCTCGTATAAAATACTATATTTGTAAGCCAACTGTTAGCATTCTTGATATGTGCATGTTCAACTTCAAGTGCCCTGCCTTACGTTTGGAGCAAGTGGCTGTCGTTTCCTTTTCTTAGATTCCTTTGGAATCCTCCCATCCTTGGTCCTGTAATGTGCTTCTTTGGCGTAGAGTCGATTTGTTCATAACGTTTGTAATGTGACGGCAGTTCCTTGGTAAATAAGGATAAAGCAAAGAGCCGTTTGACAAGCCATAAGACGTCCAACTACTTAAGACGATTCCAAGGTGGAATCCTGTCACACTCAAAGCAGTCTTTTGTTTGTTTTGTCATGGAATGTCATCGTCTAGATGAAATGACGTCGGTCAATGCAAACATGTTTGGGCAACATTTAGCACTTGCAGCCGTGCAACAATGAAAGGAAATGAGAGATCAGACATTGTATTGTAGCCTAGGCTTTCAGTGGGCGTGTGGCGCAACGGATAACGCGTCTGACTACGGATCAGAAGATTCCAGGTTCGAATCCTGGCACGCTCGGAATATTCTTTTTGACATTTTGGTTTTGAAAATAAGTAAAATACTAAGGAGATAAGGAGGAAGATTTTGAAAATAGCAGTGTCCGATGTTTTCTCAATTACAAATTGTAAAGTGGATCATTTCAATGAGAAGAAGAGGTGAAGTGAACATTTCCGCTCAATAATCACACCTAAATATAGTGAGGTTAGCACGGGTGGGGTTCGAATCCACGCGGACATACGTCCATTGGATCTTAAGTCCAACGCCTTACCCACTCGGCCACCGTGCCCATGCCTTACAAAGTGGAAAGGTAGAACTGAGTGTCGGGTAATTGCAAATGCGTAGATATACGCCCTTCAGCCAAAACTATGTCAGTCTTAACATGTAACTTACACATTTCCAAGCCATTTCTCCAAGTACCATGTTGTCCTCTATCTCCTTTGTACCCTACTCTGACTGCAACCTAGAACCACACTTTGTGCTACTGACAGCTGCTCGTATAAAATACTATATGTGTAAGCCAACTGTTAGCATTCTTGATATGTGCATGTTCAACTTCAAGTGCCCTGCCTTACGTTTGGAGGAAGTGGCTGTCGTTTCCTTTCCTTAGATTCCTTTGGAATCCTCCCATCCTTGGTCCTGTAATGTGCTTCTTTGGCGTAGAGTCGCTTTGTTCATAACGTTTGTAATGTGACGGCAGTTCCTTGGTAAATAAGAAGTCCCAGTGATAAAGCAAAGAGCCGTTTGACAAGCCATAAGACGTCTAACTACTTAAGACGATTCCAAGGTGGAATCCTGTCACACTCAAAGCAGTCTTTTGTTTGTTTTGTCATGGAATGTCATCGTCTAGATGAAATGACGTCGGTCAGTGCAAACATGTTTGGGCAACATTTAGCACTTGCAGCCGTGCAACAATGAAAGGAAATGAGAGATCAGATAATGTATTGTAGCATGGGCTTTCAGTGGGCGTGTGGCGCAACGGATAACGCGTCTGACTACGGATCAGAAGATTCCAGGTTCGAATCCTGGCACGCTCGGAATATTCTTTTTGACATTTTGGTTTTGAAAATAAGTAAAATACTAAGGAGATAACGAGGAAGATTTTGACAATAGCAGTGTCCGATTTTTTCTCCATTACAAATTGTAAAGTGGATCATTTCAATGAGAAAAAGAGGTGAAGTGAACATTTCCGCTCAATAATCACACCTAAATATAGTGAGGTTAGCACGGGTGGGGTTCGAATCCACGCGGACATACGTCCATTGGATCTTAAGTCCAACGCCTTACCCACTCGGCCACCGTGCCCATGCCTTACAAAGTGGAAAGATAGAACTGAGTGTCGGGTAATTGCAAATGCGTAGATATACGCCCTTCAGCCAAAAATATTTCAGTCTTGACATGTAACTTACACATTTCCAAGCCATTTCTCCAAGTACCATGTTGTCCTCGATATCCTTTGTACCCTACTCTGACTGCAACCTAGAACCACACTTTGTGCTACCGACAGCTGCTCGTATAAAATACTATATTTGTAAGCCAACTGTTAGCATTCTTGATATGTGCATGTTCAACTTCAAGTGCCCTGCCTTACGTTTGGAGCAAGTGGCTGTCGTTTCCTTTTCTTAGATTCCTTTGGAATCCTCCCATCCTTGGTCCTGTAATGTGCTTCTTTGGCGTAGAGTCGCTTTGTTCATAACGTTTGTAATGTGACGGCAGTTCCTTGGTAAATAAGGATAAAGCAAAGAGCCGTTTGACAAGCCATAAGACGTCCAACTACTTAAGACGATTCCAAGGTGGAATCCTGTCACACTCAAAGCAGTCTTTTGTTTGTTTTGTCATGGAATGTCATCGTCTAGATGAAATGACTTTTCTCAATGCAAACATCTTTGGGCAACATTTAGCACTTGCAGCCGTGCAACAATGAAAGGAAATGAGAGATCAGACATTGTATTGTAGCCTGGGCTTTCAGTGGGCGTGTGGCGCAACGGATAACGCGTCTGGCTACGGATCAGAAGATTCCAGGTTCGAATCCTGGCAAGCTCGGAATATTCTTTTTGACATTTTGGTTTTGAAAATAAGTTAAATACCAAGGAGATAACGAGGAAGATTTTGACAATAGCAGTGTCCGATTTTTTCTCCATTACAAATTGTAAAGTGGATCATTTCAATGAGAAAAAGAGGTGAAGTGAACATTTCCGCTCAATAATCACACCTAAATATAGTGAGGTTAGCACGGGTGGGGTTCGAATCCACGCGGACATACGTCCATTGGATCTTAAGTCCAACGCCTTACCCACTCGGCCACCGTGCCCATGCCTTACAAAGTGGAAAGGTAGAACTGAGTGTCGGGTAATTGCAAATGCGTAGATATACGCCCTTCAGCCAAAAATATTTCAGTCTTGACATGTAACTTACACATTTCCAAGCCATTTCTCCAAGTACCATGTTGTCCTCGATATCCTTTGTACCCTACTCTGACTGCAACCTAGAACCACACTTTGTGCTACCGACAGCTGCTCGTATAAAATACTATATTTGTAAGCCAACTGTTAGCATTCTTGATATGTGCATGTTCAACTTCAAGTGCCCTGCCTTACGTTTGGAGCAAGTGGCTGTCGTTTCCTTTTCTTAGATTCCTTTGGAATCCTCCCATCCTTGGTCCTGTAATGTGCTTCTTTGGCGTAGAGTCGCTTTGTTCATAACGTTTGTAATGTGACGGCAGTTCCTTGGTAAATAAGGATAAAGCAAAGAGCCGTTTGACAAGCCATAAGACGTCCAACTACTTAAGACGATTCCAAGGTGGAATCCTGTCACACTCAAAGCAGTCTTTTGTTTGTTTTGTCATGGAATGTCATCGTCTAGATGAAATGACGTCGGTCAATGCAAACATCTTTGGGCAACATTTAGCACTTGCAGCCGTGCAACAATGAAAGGAAATGAGAGATCAGACATTGTATTGTAGCCTAGGCTTTCAGTGGGCGTGTGGCGCTACGGATAACGCGTCTGACTACGGATCAGAAGATTCCAGGTTCGAATCCTGGCACGCTCGGAATATTCCTTTTTTGACATTTTGGTTTTGAAAATAAGTAAAATACTAAGGATATAACGAGGAAGATTTTGACAATAGCAGTGTCCGATGTTTTCTCCATTACAAATTGTAAAGTGGATCATTTCAATGAGAAAAAGAGGTGAAGTGAACATTTCCGCTCAATAATAACACCTAAATATTGTGAGGTTAGCACGGGTGGGGTTCGAATCCACGCGGACATACGTCCATTGGATCTTAAGTCCAACGCCTTACCCACTCGGCCACCGTGCCCATGCCTTACAAAGTGGAAAGGTAGAACTGAGTGTCGGGTAATTGCAAATGCCTAGATATACGCCCTTCAGCCAAAACTATGTCAGTCTCAACATGTAACTTACACATTTCCAAGCCATTTCTCCAAGTACCATGTTGTCCTCGATATCCTTTGTACCCTACTCTGACTGCAACCTAGAACCACACTTTGTGCTACTGACAGCTGCTCGTATAAAATACTATATTTGTAAGCCAACTGTTAGCATTCTTGATATGTGCATGTTCAACTTCAAGTGCCCTGCCTTACGTTTGGAGGAAGTGGCTGTCGTTTCCTTTCCTTAGATTCCTTTGGAATCCTCCCATCCTTGGTCCTGTAATGTGCTTCTTTGGCGTAGAGTCGATTTGTTCATAACGTTTGTAATGTGACGGCAGTTCCTTGGTAAATAAGAAGTCCCAGTGATAAAGCAAAGAGCCGTTTGACAAGCCATAAGACGTCTAACTACTTAAGACGATTCCAAGGTGGAATCCTGTCACACTCAAAGCAGTCTTTTGTTTGTTTTGTCATGGAATGTCATCGTCTAGATGAAATGACGTCGGTCAGTGCAAACATGTTTGGGCAACATTTAGCACTTGCAGCCGTGCAACAATGAAAGGAAATGAGAGATCACATATTGTATTGTAGCCTGGGCTTTCAGTGGGCGTGTGGCGCAACGGATAACGCGTCTGACTACGGATCAGAAGATTCCAGGTTCGAATCCTGGCACGCTCGGAATATTCTTTTTGACATTTTGGTTTTGAAAATAAGTAAAATACTAAGGAGATAACGAGGAAGATTTTGACAATAGCAGTGTCCGATTTTTTCTCCATTACAAATTGTAAAGTGGATCATTTCAATGAGAAAAAGAGGTGAAGTGAACATTTCCGCTCAATAATCACACCTAAAAATAGTGAGGTTAGCACGGGTGGGGTTCGAATCCACGCGGACATACGTCCATTGGATCTTAAGTCCAACGCCTTACCCACTCGGCCACCGTGCTCATGCCTTACAAAGTGGAAAGGTAGAACTGAGTGTCGGGTAATTGCAAATGCCTAGATATACGCCCTTCAGCCAAAACTATGTCAGTCTCAACATGTAACTTACACATTTCCAAGCCATTTCTCCAAGTACCATGTTGTCCTCGATATCCTTTGTACCCTACTCTGACTGCAACCTAGAACCACACTTTGTGCTACTGACAGCTGCTCGTATAAAATACTATATTTGTAAGCCAACTGTTAGCATTCTTGATATGTGCATGTTCAACTTCAAGTGCCCTGCCTTACGTTTGGAGGAAGTGGCTGTCGTTTCCTTTCCTTAGATTCCTTTGGAATCCTCCCATCCTTGGTCCTGTAATGTGCTTCTTTGGCGTAGAGTCGATTTGTTCATAACGTTTGTAATGTGACGGCAGTTCCTTGGTAAATAAGAAGTCCCAGTGATAAAGCAAAGAGCCGTTTGACAAGCCATAAGACGTCTAACTACTTAAGACGATTCCAAGGTGGAATCCTGTCACACTCAAAGCAGTCTTTTGTTTGTTTTGTCATGGAATGTCATCGTCTAGATGAAATGACGTCGGTCAATGCAAACATGTTTGGGCAACATTTAGCACTTGCAGCCGTGCAACAATGAAAGGAAATGAGAGATCAGACATTGTATTGTAGCCTAGGCTTTCAGTGGGCGTGTGGCGCAACGGATAACGCGTCTGACTACGGATCAGAAGATTCCAGTTTCGAATCCTGGCACGCTCGGAATATTCTTTTTGACATTTTGGTTTTGAAAATAAGTAAAATACTAAGGAGATAAGGAGGAAGATTTTGACAATAGCAGTGTCCGATGTTTTCTCCATTACAAATTGTAAAGTGGATCATTTCAATGAGAAAAAGAGGTGAAGTGAACATTTCCGCTCAATAATAACACCTAAATATTGTGAGGTTAGCACGGGTGGGGTTCGAATCCACGCGGACATACGTCCATTGGATCTTAAGTCCAACGCCTTACCCACTCGGCCACCGTGCCCATGCCTTACAAAGTGGAAAGGTAGAACTGAGTGTCGGGTAATTGCAAATGCCTAGATATACGCCCTTCAGCCAAAACTATGTCAGTCTCAACATGTAACTTACACATTTCCAAGCCATTTCTCCAAGTACCATGTTGTCCTCGATATCCTTTGTACCCTACTCTGACTGCAACCTAGAACCACACTTTGTGCTACTGACAGCTGCTCGTATAAAATACTATATTTGTAAGCCAACTGTTAGCATTCTTGATATGTGCATGTTCAACTTCAAGTGCCCTGCCTTACGTTTGGAGGAAGTGGCTGTCGTTTCCTTTCCTTAGATTCCTTTGGAATCCTCCCATCCTTGGTCCTGTAATGTGCTTCTTTGGCGTAGAGTCGATTTGTTCATAACGTTTGTAATGTGACGGCAGTTCCTTGGTAAATAAGAAGTCCCAGTGATAAAGCAAAGAGCCGTTTGACAAGCCATAAGACGTCTAACTACTTAAGACGATTCCAAGGTGGAATCCTGTCACACTCAAAGCAGTCTTTTGTTTGTTTTGTCATGGAATGTCATCGTCTAGATGAAATGACGTCGGTCAGTGCAAACATGTTTGGGCAACATTTAGCACTTGCAGCCGTGCAACAATGAAAGGAAATGAGAGATCACATATTGTATTGTAGCCTGGGCTTTCAGTGGGCGTGTGGCGCAACGGATAACGCGTCTGACTACGGATCAGAAGATTCCAGGTTCGAATCCTGGCACGCTCGGAATATTCTTTTTGACATTTTGGTTTTGAAAATAAGTAAAATACTAAGGAGATAACGAGGAAGATTTTGACAATAGCAGTGTCCGATTTTTTCTCCATTACAAATTGTAAAGTGGATCATTTCAATGAGAAAAAGAGGTGAAGTGAACATTTCCGCTCAATAATCACACCTAAAAATAGTGAGGTTAGCACGGGTGGGGTTCGAATCCACGCGGACATACGTCCATTGGATCTTAAGTCCAACGCCTTACCCACTCGGCCACCGTGCTCATGCCTTACAAAGTGGAAAGGTAGAACTGAGTGTCGGGTAATTGCAAATGCCTAGATATACGCCCTTCAGCCAAAACTATGTCAGTCTCAACATGTAACTTACACATTTCCAAGCCATTTCTCCAAGTACCATGTTGTCCTCGATATCCTTTGTACCCTACTCTGACTGCAACCTAGAACCACACTTTGTGCTACTGACAGCTGCTCGTATAAAATACTATATTTGTAAGCCAACTGTTAGCATTCTTGATATGTGCATGTTCAACTTCAAGTGCCCTACGTTTGGAGGAAGTGGCTGTCGTTTCCTTTCCTTAGATTCCTTTGGAATCCTCCCATCCTTGGTCCTGTAATGTGCTTCTTTGGCGTAGAGTCGATTTGTTCATAACGTTTGTAATGTGACGGCAGTTCCTTGGTAAATAAGAAGTCCCAGTGATAAAGCAAAGAGCCGTTTGACAAGCCATAAGACGTCTAACTACTTAAGACGATTCCAAGGTGGAATCCTGTCACACTCAAAGCAGTCTTTTGTTTGTTTTGTCATGGAATGTCATCGTCTAGATGAAATGACGTCGGTCAATGCAAACATGTTTGGGCAACATTTAGCACTTGCAGCCGTGCAACAATGAAAGGAAATGAGAGATCAGACATTGTATTGTAGCCTAGGCTTTCAGTGGGCGTGTGGCGCAACGGATAACGCGTCTGACTACGGATCAGAAGATTCCAGTTTCGAATCCTGGCACGCTCGGAATATTCTTTTTGACATTTTGGTTTTGAAAATAAGTAAAATACTAAGGAGATAAGGAGGAAGATTTTGAAAATAGCAGTGTCCGATGTTTTCTCAATTACAAATTGTAAAGTGGATCATTTCAATGAGAAAAAGAGGTGAAGTGAACATTTCCGCTCAATAATCACACCTAAATATAGTGAGGTTAGCACGGGTGGGGTTCGAATCCACGCGGACATACGTCCATTGGATCTTAAGTCCAACGCCTTACGCAGTCGGCCACCGTGCCCATGCCTTACAAAGTGGAAAGGTAGAACTGAGTGTCGGGTAATTGCAAATGCGTAGATATACGCCCTTCAGCCAAAAATAGTTCAGTCTCAACATGTAACTTACACATTTCCAAGCCATTTCTCCAAGTACCATGTTGTCCTCGATATCCTTTGTACCCTACTCTGACTGCAACCTAGAACCACACTTTGTGCTACCGACAGCTGCTCGTATAAAATACTATATTTGTAAGCCAACTGTTAGCATTCTTGATATGTGCATGTTCAACTTCAAGTGCCCTGCCTTACGTTTGGAGCAAGTGGCTGTCGTTTCCTTTTCTTAGATTCCTTTGGAATCCTCCCATCCTTGGTCCTGTAATGTGCTTCTTTGGCGTAGAGTCGCTTTGTTCATAACGTTTGTAATGTGACGGCAGTTCCTTGGTAAATAAGGATAAAGCAAAGAGCCGTTTGACAAGCCATAAGACGTCCAACTACTTAAGACGATTCCAAGGTGGAATCCTGTCACACTCAAAGCAGTCTTTTGTTTGTTTTGTCATGGAATGTCATCGTCTAGATGAAATGACGTCGGTCAATGCAAACATGTTTGGGCAACATTTAGCACTTGCAGCCGTGCAACAATGAAAGGAAATGAGAGATCAGACATTGTATTGTAGCCTAGGCTTTCAGTGGGCGTGTGGCGCAACGGATAACGCGTCTGACTACGGATCAGAAGATTCCAGGTTCGAATCCTGGCACGCTCGGAATATTCTTTTTGACATTTTGGTTTTGAAAATAAGTAAAATACTAAGGAGATAAGGAGGAAGATTTTGAAAATAGCAGTGTCCGATGTTTTCTCAATTACAAATTGTAAAGTGGATCATTTCAATGAGAAGAAGAGGTGAAGTGAACATTTCCGCTCAATAATCACACCTAAATATAGTGAGGTTAGCACGGGTGGGGTTCGAATCCACGCGGACATACGTCCATTGGATCTTAAGTCCAACGCCTTACGCAGTCGGCCACCGTGCCCATGCCTTACAAAGTGGAAAGGTAGAACTGAGTGTCGGGTAATTGCAAATGCGTAGATATACGCCCTTCAGCCAAAACTATGTCAGTCTTAACATGTAACTTACACATTTCCAAGCCATTTCTCCAAGTACCATGTTGTCCTCTATCTCCTTTGTACCCTACTCTGACTGCAACCTAGAACCACACTTTGTGCTACTGACAGCTGCTCGTATAAAATACTATATGTGTAAGCCAACTGTTAGCATTCTTGATATGTGCATGTTCAACTTCAAGTGCCCTGCCTTACGTTTGGAGGAAGTGGCTGTCGTTTCCTTTCCTTAGATTCCTTTGGAATCCTCCCATCCTTGGTCCTGTAATGTGCTTCTTTGGCGTAGAGTCGCTTTGTTCATAACGTTTGTAATGTGACGGCAGTTCCTTGGTAAATAAGAAGTCCCAGTGATAAAGCAAAGAGCCGTTTGACAAGCCATAAGACGTCTAACTACTTAAGACGATTCCAAGGTGGAATCCTGTCACACTCAAAGCAGTCTTTTGTTTGTTTTGTCATGGAATGTCATCGTCTAGATGAAATGACGTCGGTCAGTGCAAACATGTTTGGGCAACATTTAGCACTTGCAGCCGTGCAACAATGAAAGGAAATGAGAGATCAGATAATGTATTGTAGCATGGGCTTTCAGTGGGCGTGTGGCGCAACGGATAACGCGTCTGACTACGGATCAGAAGATTCCAGTTTCGAATCCTGGCACGCTCGGAATATTCTTTTTGACATTTTGGTTTTGAAAATAAGTAAAATACTAAGGAGATAAGGAGGAAGACTTTGAAAATAGCAGTGTCCGATGTTTTCTCCATTACAAATTGTAAAGTGGATCATTTCAATGAGAAAAAGAGGTGAAGTGAACATTTCCGCTCAATAATCACACCTAAATATAGTGAGGTTAGCACGGGTGGGGTTCGAATCCACGCGGACATACGTCCATTGGATCTTAAGTCCAACGCCTTACGCAGTCGGCCACCGTGCCCATGCCTTACAAAGTGGAAAGGTAGAACTGAGTGTCGGGTAATTGCAAATGCGTAGATATACGCCCTTCAGCCAAAAATAGTTCAGTCTCAACATGTAACTTACACATTTCCAAGCCATTTCTCCAAGTACCATGTTGTCCTCGATATCCTTTGTACCCTACTCTGACTGCAACCTAGAACCACACTTTGTGCTACCGACAGCTGCTCGTATAAAATACTATATTTGTAAGCCAACTGTTAGCATTCTTGATATGTGCATGTTCAACTTCAAGTGCCCTGCCTTACGTTTGGAGCAAGTGACTGTCGTTTCCTTTTCTTAGATTCCTTTGGAATCCTCCCATCCTTGGTCCTGTAATGTGCTTCTTTGGCGTAGAGTCGATTTGTTCATAACGTTTGTAATGTGACGGCAGTTCCTTGGTAAATAAGGATAAAGCAAAGAGCCGTTTGACAAGCCATAAGACGTCCAACTACTTAAGACGATTCCAAGGTGGAATCCTGTCACACTCAAAGCAGTCTTTTGTTTGTTTTGTCATGGAATGTCATCGTCTAGATGAAATGACGTCGGTCAATGCAAACATGTTTGGGCAACATTTAGCACTTGCAGCCGTGCAACAATGAAAGGAAATGAGAGATCAGACATTGTATTGTAGCCTAGGCTTTCAGTGGGCGTGTGGCGCAACGGATAACGCGTCTGACTACGGATCAGAAGATTCCAGGTTCGAATCCTGGCACGCTCGGAATATTCTTTTTGACATTTTGGTTTTGAAAATAAGTAAAATACTAAGGAGATAAGGAGGAAGATTTTGAAAATAGCAGTGTCCGATGTTTTCTCAATTACAAATTGTAAAGTGGATCATTTCAATGAGAAGAAGAGGTGAAGTGAACATTTCCGCTCAATAATCACACCTAAATATAGTGAGGTTAGCACGGGTGGGGTTCGAATCCACGCGGACATACGTCCATTGGATCTTAAGTCCAACGCCTTACGCAGTCGGCCACCGTGCCCATGCCTTACAAAGTGGAAAGGTAGAACTGAGTGTCGGGTAATTGCAAATGCGTAGATATACGCCCTTCAGCCAAAACTATGTCAGTCTTAACATGTAACTTACACATTTCCAAGCCATTTCTCCAAGTACCATGTTGTCCTCTATCTCCTTTGTACCCTACTCTGACTGCAACCTAGAACCACACTTTGTGCTACTGACAGCTGCTCGTATAAAATACTATATGTGTAAGCCAACTGTTAGCATTCTTGATATGTGCATGTTCAACTTCAAGTGCCCTGCCTTACGTTTGGAGGAAGTGGCTGTCGTTTCCTTTCCTTAGATTCCTTTGGAATCCTCCCATCCTTGGTCCTGTAATGTGCTTCTTTGGCGTAGAGTCGCTTTGTTCATAACGTTTGTAATGTGACGGCAGTTCCTTGGTAAATAAGAAGTCCCAGTGATAAAGCAAAGAGCCGTTTGACAAGCCATAAGACGTCTAACTACTTAAGACGATTCCAAGGTGGAATCCTGTCACACTCAAAGCAGTCTTTTGTTTGTTTTGTCATGGAATGTCATCGTCTAGATGAAATGACGTCGGTCAGTGCAAACATGTTTGGGCAACATTTAGCACTTGCAGCCGTGCAACAATGAAAGGAAATGAGAGATCAGATAATGTATTGTAGCATGGGCTTTCAGTGGGCGTGTGGCGCAACGGATAACGCGTCTGACTACGGATCAGAAGATTCCAGGTTCGAATCCTGGCACGCTCGGAATATTCTTTTTGACATTTTGGTTTTGAAAATAAGTAAAATACTAAGGAGATAACGAGGAAGATTTTGACAATAGCAGTGTCCGATTTTTTCTCCATTACAAATTGTAAAGTGGATCATTTCAATGAGAAAAAGAGGTGAAGTGAACATTTCCGCTCAATAATCACACCTAAATATAGTGAGGTTAGCACGGGTGGGGTTCGAATCCACGCGGACATACGTCCATTGGATCTTAAGTCCAACGCCTTACCCACTCGGCCACCGTGCCCATGCCTTACAAAGTGGAAAGGTAGAACTGAGTGTCGGGTAATTGCAAATGCGTAGATATACGCCCTTCAGCCAAAAATATTTCAGTCTTGACATGTAACTTACACATTTCCAAGCCATTTCTCCAAGTACCATGTTGTCCTCGATATCCTTTGTACCCTACTCTGACTGCAACCTAGAACCACACTTTGTGCTACCGACAGCTGCTCGTATAAAATACTATATTTGTAAGCCAACTGTTAGCATTCTTGATATGTGCATGTTCAACTTCAAGTGCCCTGCCTTACGTTTGGAGCAAGTGGCTGTCGTTTCCTTTTCTTAGATTCCTTTGGAATCCTCCCATCCTTGGTCCTGTAATGTGCTTCTTTGGCGTAGAGTCGCTTTGTTCATAACGTTTGTAATGTGACGGCAGTTCCTTGGTAAATAAGGATAAAGCAAAGAGCCGTTTGACAAGCCATAAGACGTCCAACTACTTAAGACGATTCCAAGGTGGAATCCTGTCACACTCAAAGCAGTCTTTTGTTTGTTTTGTCATGGAATGTCATCGTCTAGATGAAATGACTTTTCTCAATGCAAACATGTTTGGGCAACATTTAGCACTTGCAGCCGTGCAACAATGAAAGGAAATGAGAGATCAGACATTGTATTGTAGCCTGGGCTTTCAGTGGGCGTGTGGCGCAACGGATAACGCGTCTGGCTACGGATCAGAAGATTCCAGGTTCGAATCCTGGCAAGCTCGGAATATTCTTTTTGACATTTTGGTTTTGAAAATAAGTTAAATACCAAGGAGATAACGAGGAAGATTTTGACAATAGCAGTGTCCGATTTTTTCTCCATTACAAATTGTAAAGTGGATCATTTCAATGAGAAAAAGAGGTGAAGTGAACATTTCCGCTCAATAATCACACCTAAATATAGTGAGGTTAGCACGGGTGGGGTTCGAATCCACGCGGACATACGTCCATTGGATCTTAAGTCCAACGCCTTACCCACTCGGCCACCGTGCCCATGCCTTACAAAGTGGAAAGGTAGAACTGAGTGTCGGGTAATTGCAAATGCGTAGATATACGCCCTTCAGCCAAAAATATTTCAGTCTTGACATGTAACTTACACATTTCCAAGCCATTTCTCCAAGTACCATGTTGTCCTCGATATCCTTTGTACCCTACTCTGACTGCAACCTAGAACCACACTTTGTGCTACCGACAGCTGCTCGTATAAAATACTATATTTGTAAGCCAACTGTTAGCATTCTTGATATGTGCATGTTCAACTTCAAGTGCCCTGCCTTACGTTTGGAGCAAGTGGCTGTCGTTTCCTTTTCTTAGATTCCTTTGGAATCCTCCCATCCTTGGTCCTGTAATGTGCTTCTTTGGCGTAGAGTCGCTTTGTTCATAACGTTTGTAATGTGACGGCAGTTCCTTGGTAAATAAGAAGTCCCAGTGATAAAGCAAAGAGCCGTTTGACAAGCCATAAGACGTCTAACTACTTAAGACGATTCCAAGGTGGAATCCTGTCACACTCAAAGCAGTCTTTTGTTTGTTTTGTCATGGAATGTCATCGTCTAGATGAAATGACGTCGGTCAATGCAAACATGTTTGGGCAACATTTAGCACTTGCAGCCGTGCAACAATGAAAGGAAATGAGAGATCAGACATTGTATTGTAGCCTGGGCTTTCAGTGGGCGTGTGGCGCAACGGATAACGCGTCTGACTACGGATCAGAAGATTCCAGTTTCGAATCCTGGCACGCTCGGAATATTCTTTTTGACATTTTGGTTTTGAAAATAAGTAAAATACTAAGGAGATAAGGAGGAAGATTTTGACAATAGCAGTGTCCGATGTTTTCTCCATTACAAATTGTAAAGTGGATCATTTCAATGAGAAAAAGAGGTGAAGTGAACATTTCCGCTCAATAATCACACCTAAATATAGTGAGGTTAGCACGGGTGGGGTTCGAATCCACGCGGACATACGTCCATTGGATCTTAAGTCCAACGCCTTACCCACTCGGCCACCGTGCCCATGCCTTACAAAGTGGAAAGGTAGAACTGAGTGTCGGGTAATTGCAAATGCGTAGATATACGCCCTTCAGCCAAAAATATTTCAGTCTTGACATGTAACTTACACATTTCCAAGCCATTTCTCCAAGTACCATGTTGTCCTCGATATCCTTTGTACCCTACTCTGACTGCAACCTAGAACCACACTTTGTGCTACCGACAGCTGCTCGTATAAAATACTATATTTGTAAGCCAACATTGAGGCAACATTTAGCAACTGTTAGCATTCTTAATATGTGCATGTTCAACTTCAAGCGCCCTGCCTTACGTTTGGAGCAAGTGGCTGTCGTTTTCATTTCTTAGATGGAAACCTCCATTAAGAGAAATCTTTATAGTGTCAAGACTTCCCATAAAACTATCAGACCTTTAAGCACCAAGTAGGCATTGACAACGTCTTCTCTGGCACTATGCAACTCTCGAAATTAATGATGTAGAAGAATTACTGTGAATGTGGTGATTCTTGAATAAGTGAATCCTCCCGCCCCTTGACGCTCGCAAAAAAAGAGGGATGGCCTAAAAGTCGGGCCTGGCCGGGCCTTTGCGTGCCAAATACATTATTGAATTCTGATCCCATTACTGAGCACCATACCTACAAATGATTAATGCAACGTTCATCCTTGATAATAATAATCAAATGTAAGCCACAAACGCGTACCAAATATAGTTTACTACGAATAAATCGGCTATAACTCATGAAGACGGGTTTCCTGTGAGCTGGCTGACCGAAGTTACGGCTAAAAGTGGAATCGATAAACGAAACATGATTAAAAATGTATAACTATTTGACTTCATTCCGATACAGGCTTTCCATCGGCACGAAAATGTTTCCTACGTCTACATCCAATTAATACCACCCCATAAATTCACTATTCATAGTATTTAAAGCATGCATGATACCATCTCTTCCCCAACATCATCTCAACCGCAACAGTTCGGCCTGGCTTGGTCCGAGCTCTCAAAACCAGCTTAAACCTAGAACATGCATCTTCAGTTGTAATTAAATCCAAAGATTGGCATCATGTGCACCTAAATACTACTTCATAATGTTATCAAGAACAACATGTAAAGAAAACTGGCCCCTTAAAGTGAAGCCCTGTTCTCACTTCATTGTGAACATAGCCTCAATCACAAGTCTCTGTTCGGCCCGACTTGGCCCGACCTCTCAAAAACAGCTTAAACCTAACACACGTGTACTGTTTTGTGTTTACAGTTACAGATGACTATTCTATCTACCTATATACCTCATTGTTGAGTCTCAAAACGTAGTATTTGAAGCAAGCACGTTGCTTAAAGTGAACCCTATTTTCTAGATTTTTCTCAATAAAGGCACAGTATCACAAGCTTTCGGTCCGACTTGGCCCAGGCTCTCAAAAGCAACTTAAACCTAACTCATGACACCGGAAAGGGGTAACACAGCTTTGTGAAATATAGTATGCAAAACATTATGTGCACCCATCCCATCTTTTCCCAACCCGCTGAAATCTGAAATATGGAATCTCAATAACTAATCTGTAATCAGACAATGCCTTGCCCTTTAGACCTTACTTTGCAACCGCTTGTATAAGTAAATGTCAGATTAAACAGTTCTTACTCAGAAAAACGTAACAGGCATTCAAATGTCATTTTTTAAACAGATGCATAAAACTAGATGAAATACCCTGGGTTGAGTTTCCTTATAATATCAACCAGTTTCGAAAAGTTGACCAAGACCTGTCCAGCCGTCCGAGGCATGTACGCCAGGTCATTAAACCCTGCGTGGATGATGATGAACTGGAAGCAATTTAGAATTAAAAATTACTTCAGAAATGAATCCATATAGGCGATCAAAATATAATGTGCGCTTTGTAGCTTGCAATATCCAATGATATATTACGACTACGCACGTGAAATAATCCTCATTCTGTGCAAAATCCTACATTCTTCAACTGTTTCCTACCTTACAGTTCTCAATGTCCCACAAGAGACCGGGAATGTCAGCCACCTTGGCTCCGGACAGAAACCTTGTCACGATCCCTTCTTTCTCCGTATAACGTCCAACGTACTTCAACAACGAGTCGACAACAAGTAATGCTGACATTTTCAGATCATATGACTTGAAAACAGGCTGATACTGCCCAACTCGGACAGTTTTATAGGGATACATTTGCAGAAAGTTACGTGAGACTCTGAGGGTTTATGAAAACATACTTCTCCCACGGCCCTCTTTAATGCTTTTATTGTCTGTATGTGTGTTCAGGAAAGCAAGTTTATCTGAAAGGCTGGAAGTTTACAACATCCTGAAACAGCATCTCCGAGTAACCTTTGTGTTGCAAAGCTCATGCTGTGAAAACAAATTTCTCCTGGTCCGGAGCTGGACAACCTAGAGACATATTGGTTGTGTTTTCATTGTTTCGTATGTTCAAATAGTGTAACCATAATATGTCATTTCCGTATGATGTCTCGTGTTACCTATCTTCTGATATGTTTCAATCATGCCATGAATAGCCTCACTCGTCTATCTGCATCTGTTATAGTATTCATTGATGTCTATGCAATAAAAAATGTGCGGGAAGCCTTCTATATTCTTAAGCACTGAACAAAAGCCCAAGCCTTTCAAGCGTTTCATGTCATATAATTGGGTGTGATATCTTCTACTAGTTTTTCAGTTTATTATATGTGTATATGTTTTTAAATATAATGAAACAAATGTCTCATTTTAGTATTTGTAATTTAGTCAGTCATTGTGAAAAACGTTATAAAGAAACGGTGGAGTAATGAATAACTCTGAAGGCCCCTGACAGGTAATTAATGGCAGCAGTATGTTGATTGAATCACAACACGTAGCTGATTGCAATTAGACAAGGGTAATTAAGCAAGCTGGATGCAGGTGTACTTAACAGGTCCATCAAGTTCATTAGTCCGCGCAGTTCAGACAAAACATTGGGCGTCATTTTAAGCAAGGTGTTTGCTTCAAATACCCGTTTTGAGACTCTGTAAAGAACTAGCAAGGCAGATATAGTACTATTCTATGGATGTAAACATTAATCAGTATACGTGTGGGTTTCAAGCTGTTCTTAAGAGAACGGGCCGAGTCGGGTTCTCTTTAAACAACGTGTTTGTTTCCAATACAACCATCTGAAACTCTATAAAGCGATATGTACGTAGATATGATATTAATCTATTGACAAAAATCGAATTTAAGTTACATCTATGGCGCGTAAGATGCTTTAAATTTGACGGCCAGAGAAAATCCTGACCAAATGCTCGTGGAGAGTGTCTTTGTTGAGAATATATATGGAAGAGAGCGTTGCACTTTGACCAACGTTTTTTCCATCAAATACTTCGCTTTGAGACGCTAGAAAGGATTAGTTAAGTAGATATAATACTATTCTATGTATATAAAGACTAATCATTATCCATGCGTGGGGTTTGAGCTGTTTTTGAGTGCACGGGGAAAGTCGGGCCGAACAGATACGTAGCACTTTTGATCGAGGCTATGTTGAGAATGTAGAGCCAGAGACCAGAGCGAAAAGGGCTTCACCGTAAGAGACCGGTTATCTTTACATGTTGCATTTCATTGCATCACAAATAAATCTTTAGGTAGATATAATACCAATCGAGGGATTTCAACATATGTTTGGATACATTTGTCAGGCGTAAGCTGTTTAGGGAGCTCGGGCCAAGCCAGGCCGAAAGCTTACGATACTGTGCTTTCTTGAGAATGTACAGAAAATGCGGTTCACTTTAAGCAACGTGTTTGTTTCAAATACAACGCTTTGAAACTCTGTAAAGTCATATTTAGATAGATATGATACTAAACTGTGGATTTAAACAGAATTTAAGATACATCTGTCAGGCGTAAGGTGTTTTTGAAAGGTCGGGCCAAGTCGGGCCAAACAGAGACTTAACACTTTTGGTCGAGGCTATGTTTGAAAGACAGGTAATTCACTTTAAGGGACCGGTTATCTTTACATGCTGCATTTTGTAACACTAAGATGTGATGTTTAGGTAGATATGATACCAATCCATGGATTTAAATACACTTCAAGATACATTTTACAGATGAAAGATGCTTCTGACGGAACGTACAAAGCCGGACCGAACGTTTCTAAGATAGTGTTGTGTGTGTTGAGACTATACAGGAAAGAGTGCTGCGCTTTGAGGAAACGCATTTTGTCTGTCATGTGTACTAGAACATTTTAGCATTTGCATACTCGCAGGCTTTTGGATTTTTGCTGGATTTATGCTTTTTAGAATACAGTGGCATTCATACGATTTTTGCGCGTGCGAATGCATTTTTTCTTCTTTTTTTTTTGATCCTTTATAATATATTGTGATTTAATATATGTCTTTTAACACATATTTATAATCATGTAACAGTTGCCCTCTGGCTCTCGCCAATACCCACTCCTCTTTGACCTAAACATCCTCTGCTGATTCAGCATGAGACAATAAAAGTTAATTAGGAAACCCCAACTGTTTTAATTAAGAAAAGAAAAGCTGTCAAAACACTGTCACTTTCTGCCCAGGACCCCAGGATGTCACACCTCACTAAGAGAAGTAAGTAACCTTCTCACACAGACACAGACAAGGACAAAACATAACATTTCTCTGGGACTCTCGGTATGTTATCAATGTTGGTTTTAACTATACATTTTCAACCAAACTATACTTGGAATTCTAGCTACCCAAATCCGCAGATTTCGGTTTAATATTCTGCAATCCATTTTAGTAGTACTCGGTGGCCCGGCCCGGCCCGACTTTTCTTGGCCTGACTTTTAGGCCATCCTCTACACACAAGACAGACAGCAAATCAATTCTCTCAGATTACCACCAAAAACTCCCTAATCATCAAATGAAGCTCGACGAACAGGAAGCTGTATTAACCCAAAATCAGGACTGCAGAAAGAGAATACTATTCGAAGGATTGTAGTACTCTTTTTGAAGGATACTACATACCATCGACCTTTGTAGACTGTCTAAGCATTGCGCCTGTTTATTGTTATTACTTAATCCCTCTCTTCGTTGGCTTCATCACTTGTGCTGTTTGTTGTTTTAGTTCCCCACTGACCGATTCCAGTAATGTACCCTTGTTATTCTACTACGTGTTGTTGTTGAAACTTAATCCGCTCTTTGTCAAACCATACCATGTATACGAACTTCTCACCATTTGGTTGCAATCACTTTTAGCTCGATAACGATGTAAGAACCTACATCGAAACGTCCCTCAACGTAATAAAGAAAACGTTGTAATCAATAAAGTTTGTCCAAGAGCGGTCGTCGTGGTCGCTCTCGGGCGATAGTTTAGGATGGTGGACAAGAGTAACGGTAGACAAAAGTCAGCGGTAGAGATGAAGACAGCAACAGCCATATTTTATTATTGTTTGGTTGAACGATGGTCGAAATGGTATACACAGTGGTAAACATGTGACAGAACGCACATCGGGACTGAGTGGCCTATGATCCCGATGTGGAGACCCGCTCTGTCACTCACACACCTTCAGAAGTCCGACGGCGATTCTTCATCGTTGACGTAGTCGTAGGTGGGGCGACGGCCTTGACCGACACCCCGACTAGACGCACAATCCGTCCACTTCTGTCGATGATCTAGTCTCCATGGTTGGTCTTGCTGGTTGGTCTCGCTGGATGGTCTGTCGACTGACCATATCAGTCAGGTTTTTATACACAGGGCCATTACGCCATATTGTGCAAGGTCACTGGCCCATGCACATGTACATACGTAAGATTCGCCGACGTAGGGAGGTGTTAATTGACATGTATTGATAGCGTTTGAGAATTAAGGGTCCTGCCCGGAGGGGGTTTTATGATAAGAGGGGATACACCGAATGTTTGCCAAATGCATTACATAGACAAAGGGGATAGAATTTCGGTGCACTTTGGACTTATATTGAAACAAATAGATTGTTTGAATAAATGAAGTTTTAAGGAAACTTATTGAAATGATTTAGTCTATGACAAGTTGTATGTTTCATGTTCTTACTCACAGTCACCAACTTCTAGAATGCCGATAAAATAATCAGTGACATGTACGTGGAGCTGTACATATTTTGGGGGTAATTGCTACTGCATAGACATGTTTGAAGGTCACTGAGTCTCCTTATTACTTTTTGTCACTCTTTTGCCGCCCAACGATTTTCTATTATCGTTGTGCATGCCACTCTGACCTGCAATGTGAGGGGGCTAAGTAGTGTAAAATGAGTGTCCTCCTGCGCGGATACGTAAGTCCCAGAAGTACATTTCAACCCACCCGAATTTTGCAGCATATGTGTGATTTTAAGTTGTCGCTTAATTTTTCCACAGTTGCCAACGGGTAAAAGGATGATATAAATCCAACTAGGGTCCATGCAGGTAGCAAAGGTACCCCAAGGTTGCTAGTGTGGTGATCTACCTTTGGCTTGCCAGTGATCAGTGATTTTTCATTGTTTTGTCCTAATTTGAAGTCAAGTTTTAGAGATAAATACTAGTTTTATTTTTTTCATGTCAGTGATATTCTAACTGTTTTTGTTGGTTTGGGTTTTTTGTTTGTTTGTTTTTTGTTTTTTGTTTTGTTTGTTTGTTTGTTTTTCTTGTTTTGTTTTGTTTTTGTCCGTCGTGACAGGTCTTTTAGTGATTTACGTGTATCTATGATAAATTTCTTATAACCTTAAGTGGGTGACTCACATCTATTCTGTATTATAACATTTACGTGTCCTCTAGCTACTTTTATATGTGAGGTGAGACTCAAATAAATAATCTGTCTGTCCACCCGTCAGTGACTGCCGAACAGACAAACGACTGTCATTGTTTGTGTTGGTCAGTAAGAGCTGAACCATCCAAAGCAGGGACAAGCGGGGTCGAGGAAACAGTCGCATCTATTATATTATACATAATATATCATAATCTGTTTTGTGCATTTTAGTTTTGAAAAATAACTGCAAATATGCTAACATTGTGAGGAAGATTACGCTAGTGGCAAACCTGTTTTTTCGGCATTACAGATTCAAAGGGAACCGTATGAGTGAGAAAAGAAAACGAAAATCAGTTGAAAATGAACTATGACAGTGTATGTACATTGAACGCCCTGTAGCTAGCACGAGTGGGGTTCGAACCTACGCGGACAGTCAATCTTAAGTCCGACGTCTAAACCACTCTGCCACCGTATGTGTGGGCGTGTGACACAACGTATAATGTGTCTGACTATGGATTAAAAGATTCCAGTTTCGAATCTCTGCAGCCTCGAAATAGTAGTTTGGTTTTTTTTCTGTTTTTTGTTTTGTTTTGTTTTTTTCTTGTTATGTTTTTGTTGTTGTTGTTTTTTGTTTGTTTGTTTGTTTTGTTTTGCTTGTTGTTGTATTTTGTTTGTTTGTTTTTGTTTTTTTGTTTTTGTTTGTTTTTAAAATAACTGAAACGGTTCGCCGTTCTTAAGCCCGCGCCTTAACCACTCGAACTTGTTTAACGTGAAAAGGTGGAGCTGTATCTCGGATGATTGCTACTACAATACGAAATTGCTCTTAATACATTTCCAAGCCATTTCTCGTGGCACCGTTATGTCTTGACTGAAATGTGGACCTACAATTGGTGATGTGAAATGCCGCCAGTATATAAGAGAATTATTAGGTGCGTTAGTAGCATTGTAGATTAATGCATATTGAACTTAAACTGAACTTCCTTACGTTCTCTAATTCCTTTGCGATCCTCCCATCGCTATCCCTGTGGTGTTCTTCACTGTTAAATAATATATGCTACTTCATAACGTTTTTAATGAGACTGTAGTTCATTGGCAGTTTAGAGCCCTTCTCATGACGGAAAGTACGAGCAAGGCTCAGATTCTGTCCGTATTTTTTTCATTTTGTCTTTGACAGGAAAATTAAAAACGAAAACTAAGAGGAAAATTATACCACAAGCAGTAAAACCTTTTCAGAATTGTAAAAGGTGAACCATATCAATGAGAACAGGCACTGAGGAAACATCGCTTCGTTGTTCTTTGGTTAGTGTGTTTGCTATATGGAATATGTTCCTCCGAAACATTTTTATATTATTTCAGTTCCTTGGTAAATAAAAAAAAGACTGATAAAGGACTGGACCTGTTGGACATTACCGTGAAACACGTGCAGATGATATCGTGAGGAATTTATTGTAATTGTCTTTCAGCTACGAAAACAGAATTCACCTCAAAATGGTTTCGTTTCTGTCCCCAGTAAACATGGAAATTCATTATTGTCTGTTTACTCCATCACATAACTAACATATCCAAACACTTCTAAGAATTCCGATGTCTTCGTAAAATGTGAAACAAATAATAAAACTAAAACAAGCCAGATTTATGGATGTCAACTTCTTTATTTTTTTATTTATTCACAATAAAAAAGTTGACATCCATTAATCTTGTTTTTCTTATGCATCCTATTTGTAAATGCCCTTCAAAGATTTACGTCATATTACTGTTTTGTGTTGTTGCTGCTGTTGTTGTTTTCACTATTTCAGGCTGAATGATAATAACCATTAATATGTTAACAGTCAGACAGTCAGACCTAAGTCTCTGACAAGTACATGTAAGATCAGCTAACAGCTTTACTATTACAGCCTGAGTGATGTATTAGCACGGGGGTCAGGTTATCACCGACACTCAGAACCGAAATTTTAGATATTTCGTAACGAAAAGTTAGTTTACATTTGATATACGGACTAATTTGTAAAGGATTAATATAACAGAATGATGCATGTTATGAAGTTGATTCATGAAATCATCTTCGGATTAATATGTTGCTGTTTTGACATTTTCTAGATCATTTATTTGCACCGGCTGGATTCAGTGATTCGTCCTTGTATATATGATTATTCAGGTAGCGAATGCTAGCAATATTACCCCAAGAGTTTTAGTGTATACAAAATGGTCAACATAAGTCTCTTTTGTGGAAACATATTTTCAAAAGCACAATTGTAATCGACAAAACGAAGTGTTTTACGTTATTTTAAATTAATTCTGTTTTGCTAAAAATGATTTGGCTTTCAATCTAAATCAAACGTAATAAAATGTCATTTATTCAAGAGTTCAAAATACGTCAAAACAGCAGATTGTTTACATATTTGTATCGGTGTGTGTGTGTTGGGAGGGGTTGTTTGTTCATCTTTTCTTTTTTTCTTTTTTTTTCCTTTGTTTCATAATAAATGTCGGAGGAAAACTGAACATTAGAAGCTTTTTCATTTTTATTTCCAAAAAATATCCCTGTTTGTCAATTTCAATATGCTATCATTGAAGCTTTGTATGTTTCCTCCTTAAAGCCGCCAAAGTATCGATCTTCGCTTCTGGGATACGATGTCACGCATCAACCACGCCCGCTAGCCTGACCACCGAATGCGTGTGTCAGCCGCCTCTTTAGACATGCGTTGAAACCTATTTTGAGCATGAGGTCTGAAATATATGCAAATAATTTTACTAGTTTGGACAAACACAACTATGATATAAAAGGGCATTTCAAGAAGAAATCAAAACGAGAAAAATATACAACTAAAAAAGAAATAGGGAATAGCGGATTTTTTATACAGCAATTAATCTGATATTAATATGACAAAATGTGTATAATCAATTTGAAATTTGAAAAAAACGTGTGGTCAAACTAATTTGTGTTGATACAGAATGTACTGCTTGATAAAAATATGTTAAGAACTAGGTGTTAGTTTAAAATCTCCAAATGAAGGTAAATCACGTAATGTTTGCTTGGAAACTTCAAATAAATGTGTATGACAGCGTGTACCTCTCCTTTAGAACCCCACGACATTCCGTCGATTTTGAAAAGGGTTGACCTAATGTCAAGTCGCGTAGCAGTTCACAGGCGAACAGAGTGCAACACTTCCGGTGTCGCTTTCTAGGTCACGTGACCCTGACTGGGTGGGTGCCAACCACTGAATCTTGCCCCAGGCGCGAATACAGCTATCGGGCTTTGTCGCTGAATAGAAATGTGAGCTCTTGAAGTTCGCTTAAATTTTTATGGGCGTTTTCACAATGGTGAATGATGCGAAGGAGTTTACTCGGAATTAAATTATTCATGGGAATGGATTATCAAAATACACGATCTTGTGAATGGGAAAATTAGCTGGATCGAAAAGGCTGTCTAGAAAATATTATCCAAATAATTTTGAACATTGGTGGGATGAGAATTATTTAAAACTGAGAGCTGTGTATATTTCAGCGGACTTGAAATCTGGGTATGTTCAAGCTGGGTAACAACACGTGAACTACTGTATGTGTGTGCGTGCGCCCGTGTGCGTGTGCGTGTGCGTGTTCTCGTGTGCGTATGTGTGTATGCGTATATGTGTGCGTGTGTGTGCGTGTGTGTGCGCGCGCGCGTGTGTGTACAAGCTACAAAATAAGCATTAGCAACAACAGCGTCGACACAGATGTTGACAACAATAATGTTTACATAAAATGTGCAACGCCAGAGGAAAGCCAGTCTCAGTTACCTGCTGACACAGACGTTGACAAAATAGCTATGAAAATAATCAGAAAGGATCAAGACAAATCAGCTATAGCACCAGGTGTACGAGTAAAAGGTGAACATGTCCTACCCAGCCGGTAATATTCGTCAAACCTTGCAGCGGCTTGTTGCCTGGCTTCCCAGAGCAAATACTCCGCCGCACGCTGATAGTCTGTCACACAGACCCTGACACAAATACATCCAAGAAAGCCTATGCAAGTCTATGGAATATATGGCAAGTCTGCATTTTCACAGTTTCTGGAAATGAAGAAAATCTCAGGGCTCGTTTTCATGAAATTTCATATATAAACTATGAATTGTTATTTTTTTTCGATAAAATATGTTAATTTCAGATTTGCTGAATCAAAAGAAAAGTTGAATCAATAATTACGTAAAAGACATTTTCATAAATATTATAGAAATAAAAATGGAAGGGGCTCTTGAATGTTCGAAGGAAAAGCTTGAAAACAGGTGATCAGTGAACGAAAAACTGAAGAAATTGTTTGATGAACAGACGGGCGAATAAGTGAGCTTATGATTGTACGAAAATAGAATGACAGAACGCGGAACTAACAAACGAATGATATCAAAGTCATGGTATATTTTCAGTACAGAAATTCAGTGTTATACATAAACAAGTAGTGAAAGTAAGTTCAAGTAAACCTGACCCGCGCGACACTCACAAGCAGCTGTAGACCACAGTAAATCATCTCCAGGACACATATACCGCACTCCGAAAGAAACTTTAACTTCCTACCTTTATGAATTACTGAAAAACTATCAAAGATATGTTAGAAGGCATTAGCTGACAAGACACTCAGCTCTGTGCAAGTCACATTTCCCAAATGCATTCATATTTAGATGATATGCATCGTTTTCAAAAGAATCAAATTTCCATATTTTCAGTGATTTTGATGTTCAAATGAAAGGTTGAAATAAAATTCTGCTTGGAGGCAAAGGTAAACAATTTAAAATCCCTTTCAACTATCAAAACAGGAAATAATTGTTGTAAAGGGTATGAATTTAAAGAATAATTTATGTGATTCCAGATTTGTAAAACATTTTCTGCTGATTTGCATGATGTAAACTGTGTCTTTCTTATTGTGAAACAGTGTTTCTGAACATCTGTAATTTTCTTTGTTAACATTTTCCCATTTTCTGTCGATATCAGTCGCCAAAACGTAGCAATATTCAAATAAAACTTATTCAGTGCTACAGACTGACTAGGGTCACTGCAGAAAGAGGTGACGTCACGCATCACAACGATAGCCAAAGGTGGGTACCTCAGAGGAAGGATTGTAACGTTTCTTTTGGTTTTTAGTGTATATCCACATCAAGGGCAAAATATGCGTATCATATTCAATATAAGCAATGTAGTTCATTAGGGCAGTTTACGAAATGCCAAACAATATAAGTCATATTTTAATCCGTGAACGTCCGGGGTAAAATAGGAATTTAGCAACCCATGCTTACCATAAAAGGTGACTATGCTTGTCGGTCAGCCTCGCTGATTTGTTGACACATGTCATCGGTTCCCAATTGCACAGATCGATGCGCATGTTGTTGATCACTGGATTGTCTGGTCCAGACTCGAATCTTTACAGACCGCCGCCATATATCTGAAACATTGCTGAGTGCAACGTAAAACTAACTTACTCAGTGATTTTTCAAACTGACTGAAACATGCGTCCATTCTGCTCAAAATTATTCAGAAACTCAATTCAAATTGTCTTTAAAACATTACTACTTATACTGTGATATTTTTATTCAGTTATTTTCTGGTTCTAGGTGATGAATTGAATTAAAAATAGTTAGAATTCGTTAGTATAATAAAATACATGGACAAAATGTTCAGTAATTTCGTAAAAAAATGAAATATCAAGGCGTTCCGTCTTTTCAAGCATTGACTGAACTTTATTTTACTTTCTGAAAAAATCTGGTGGTGGTATAATACTTATCAGCTGTCTTTGTACCAAGGTTAGCTTGTTAAGACCAGAGCGTCGTATTTCGATTCTGTTTCGTGCTAGATCAGTATCGGACGGGTTATCTCCCTTGGTCCACAAAGCCTATCTTCCCTTCCCCGTGCTTGTTCAGCAAACTTTAACTGCAGACCGTTTATGACTTCGTTATATTTGTGTCATATTTTTTGCTGGAACTACTGCATGTGCGTGGACTATGTTTTAATCTGATTTTTTTGTGGGTTTGATAAGTTTTAAAAGAATAATATACTAATATATTTCCTCCCTCTGAATAAAATGATAACTTTCGCAGTGATTTTCTGTATGTTACAATGTGTATAGTTTGGATCATAAAACTCACGTTGCATTTCAAACCACAAAAGGCATAAAGCAGGGCTCAGAGTAACGGGTAACGGGGGAAATATTTATTTTAAAATTGCTGATATTAAAATCGTTATTACTAGTTTATGTTAAAACGGTACGAAATAACAGTCCAATCGAGACCTTTTCAGAAATATTCACAAAAAATCAATCGACGTTTATTTGAAGAATCTTCCGCATATCTGGAATATTTGTTTAAATCGTTGTCACCAACATGCTAGAAATACACTTTTGTAAGATTAAATTATCTTAAACACACTTAGTCGTATAATTTTTTGTTAGGAAACTTGCCACAAATTCAGTTTGGATGTGCATGATTATAATTAATTATAGAATATATAACATATATGATAATTATTTACAGGAACGAACAAACATAAACTTGCAAACTTGAACTAACATTTATCAGACTAAAGCTTAGTCTCTGAAGATATATTGTTACTTAACAACAAACAAACCCATTTATATTAGAAAGGAGCTGCTAAGATATGGGGTCCATGAATGTGAGAAAATCTACGCTTACTTCATTTAGGAGTGCAGGGTGTGCGGATATAAAAACATCATTGTTTCAGTGTACATCTGTCTTCAATAAGCAACCTATTGCTTCAACGAAGCCTGGATTAAGACATTAATGTGCAGCAACAAAACTCCTATCCTGCTCCAAATGGAACTGTTTTGATGAAAAGTGATAATTTCTTGATTTTTCAAAGATAAAATTCCAGGATATCCGTTGGTGGCAGCGTATTGTGAGAATTTTTAAAATTTGATTTAAAAAATAAAATATAATAAATAAACAGAACAATTAAGAAATCTTCCTTGAGTGTCGCCTTGGCACCAGAGCAATTCAGTTTTTTATATGGTAATCTTAAAATCGACCGAGAGGTACAATTTCTTTTGCCCAGTATCTTTTGCTCCTTAAACATTTTAAATTGTTTTAGAAAAAAAAAATTTGAACGTTATCTACACATAGATTTTGATCAGCAGGTAAATATATACTGCTGTGTCCTTATATTCTGATATACGGTTGTGTTCTGCAATTTGTAATGGATTTTTGCCAACAAAATGGAGGCAATAGTAATTTGGTGCAGATTTATAACTCAGATAATGTTCTTGAGCAAGTTATTTGGATATTTGTTCAGCTCTGTGTTTTTGTTTCCATATTGCATTTCCCTTACTCCAGGTCATCTTGTTAACGGCTATTTCGGAAGCTAAACAGTCAAAGGAGCACATACCCTCACAAAAGCGAAAAAGTATATCTTTGAGAATGAAATTTAACCAAATAATCAAAAACGTGAAGCATTCCTCGGCTGCAATAGTCGGTGACCCGACAATACTGCATATATGAACTACAACTGTGTTACACACTTGAATTCACTTGATGTTTATAAGGACACATTATCAAGGTGAATAACCCTCGCATACAGGCCGGTGTAGACCTCCAGTACCTCTTGATATACCGTCAATGCTGTCTACCATACAGACCCTGAAACAAATATATCCAAGAAAGCCTGTGCAAGTCAGTAAGATGAGGCAAGTCTAGATTTGTACAGTGTCGGGAAATGAAGAAAGTTTCAGGGCCATTTTTCGTTATATTTTTGTGATCATATTTTATTAACCGTCTTTTTTCTTCTGAAAATATGTATATTTGAGAGACTGGATGTTAGTCTAACAGCCAATATTATAAACGCTTTGAAATTCTTAAGGTATGTTTATCCCTTTTGTTTATCTTAAAGATATTGATGGAAATATAGATAGTGCTGACATTATTGTCTTGGGGCTTTGCAAAGTTCATATACAATTTAGGAAGACTTAGTATTTCGTACGTTTAGCTTTTCCATTTTTTTTTATTTTTTGTTAAATACATACTTGAATTTATTTATGTAAATCGCTTTTTATAGCATTTGCCCTCCATTGAAGATGCCCGTTTCTCTGCCATTCGAGGTTTTGGCTGTGAGAAGACGTATTCTTTTTGTGTATTGGTATTTTCATCTATATTTATCTGTTCTCTGATTTGACGTTACCTTGTTTAGAATATGAATGGGCGTGTCTTTCTTTACATTATGGATTGACCATATTTATTTTCACATAATCTAACAGTTGTTATCAACCACGTGAATTGACATTACTTATCAAATGTGAGTGAGTGAGTTTGGTTTTACGCCGCTTTTAGCAATATTCCAGCTATATCACGGCGGGTGACACCAGAAAATGGGCCTCACACATTGTACCCATGTGGGGAATCGAACCCGGGTCTTCGGCGTGACGAGCGAACGCTTAAACCACTAGGCTACCCCACCGCCCCACTTATCAAAAGCATCGCGCTTATTTTCTTATACCATTTGATATCAATGATGCCTCCCTCACTGGAATGTGTTCCCCTTAGTTCCGTTTTATCATAGTTTTTCCTGTGTCTGGTTAATCGTAAATGTATAACAGATGGGATGTAGGCGAAATGGGGCTCAACCTTGAAAACAACGACAGTTCCGAGGGATACTTGACCATGAAAGGCAGGTGAATATCGAGTTTCTTGGCAATTATCGTGTTAAAAGGGTAATTTTGCGTGTTGGGGCCATGAAATTATGTCGAGATATCCGATATATGGAGACACCCGTATGGACTTTAAAAAACTAGAATAATGATAACTTATGAGGGATTATGAGGGATTTCGCCTGGACTGAGATGGTATATCGAGATAAACAGAGTTCGACATAACGGTGCACGTCTCTATCTGATTAACGTTAACTACAAATGATAGCCCATGTATGTCTTACTTTAACCCCCGTTTCCGCGTAATGATGAAATTATCCCCTTACCTCCAATTATCCTAGAAATGTGTTCCAACATTAATTCCCATTTATTGTCCTTTCACACGTATGTCAAAACAACGTTCCATATGTTTTAACATAGCTGTCACAGACTTCACCTTCGCGTGATTCACAATAATTGACCTTTATAATTGTTTAACTACAAATACACCCCCTACTTGACACATAACAAATCTTTCTGTGAGTCTGACATTTCCCATACATTTTGGGTACAACCTAGTTTGTCATACAGACACTGACGCAAGTCTAGGCAGATCTATATTTCCACAGTTTTGAACGTCTCGGGGCTCCTTTTCATTATATTTTACTTTTTTAACTATGAATGTTTTTCTGTAAAATATACTCATATCAGAGATAAGATGTTGGTGTAGGTGCAACCTTTGGTTTCTATTTTCCCTAATTTATCAAGAACTATCTTCTGTTCGCCCTTCCATATATATCGTCATGGGGGGCCTGATACCAAACGGCAACGTGGAAGGACTTCACCGTGGATAACTTAATAATTTAAACTTTAAGGATGTAATTATTTAATTAACTACACTGCACGTCACTTATTCCAGAGCGCAGTCTCCTCTCCCATTTAAAATGACCAACGAGAGAATATTTAAAGCGATGAGTGATCCGTGCTTTAATAATAAGAAGAAGAAAAATAAGAAGTGCTTGTAAACCGCACAACTACACGTGCTAGACACATGCTCAATGCGCATGGCAGAATCATGAAATATATTACATAAACACCAAAACAATTACAAATATACAATTTTTACAAATATACATTTACACATATTGACACATAATGTTCTAAGAATATTTCTTTCTGCTCGTCTATACATGGATATTTATGCTCGTGAAACGTATGATGTAATTAAAAACAATCTTCATTTGTAACATTTAATATAACATCAAGACACCTGATATTTTGTCACTGAGCGAGTTTTGTGGAAAGTGAAAATGTACTGAATACATACATACATACATACATACATACATACATACATACATACATACATACATACATACATACATACATACATACATACATACATACATAATCATTAACTTTTAGTGTAAATATTTGAATTATTTAGGTTAAATAATATTTCTGACTGGAGTAATTAGTTGGAAGGCAGTCAAGCCAAACAAGTTACTCATTTCTATATTGCTACATTTCATTTTATTGCTCGTCGCGAACAGCTGTAAAACTGGTGCGGCGTTAGGCAATATTCACTCATTTCTGTTCTACAAAATTTAGCCAGTGTGAAAAAAGGATATTTTCGATTCTGTGGAACATTTCAGCAGCAAAACCAACCGGTCAGCCTGCAAAACCAGAAAACGTCAATCAGCATCAAGCGGAACAAACCAAACAATCAGCAGATGATGAAAGCAGAAAACAGAGATGAAGGTTATTACATTCCTACGGCTCATCACCAGCTAATCAGTGACAAACAGTAGCAATTCCTTCCCACTGGGACCATCTGACATCATAGCTGTTATTTATAATTACATGAACTATCCGGAGGCGTAGCTACCATTATGAATAAAAACGGGCTCGCACGTGATATTTGTTATAAAGTTGGGTCAGCCCTCAATACTATCTATATGTAAAGCTTTTTAACCTATCAGGCTTGCACGCGAAAGAAATGGCATGGTACGCGCCTGCTTTCAGCAGTATCATCACATTGTAATTCAACCACTTCAACTGTATGAGCGCAATTTTCAATTTGCTTTATTCTCCCTTGCACATAATGCATCACTTGCTTGATAACGATGATAGCATATTCACAGAGACGTCGCATTTACTTCAATAAATCCTTTAAACAACGTTAACCTCACAGCAGCTTCCAATACAGGTTCACCTATAGAAAAACAGAAACATTAAATGTTTATAAAAACTTAAAGGGGACGTTGATAAATAATTTAACAAATAAACAATAGCAATCCGATTAGATCAGTTGTTTGAGATACCAGTCGAGGATTTCACATGGGGGATTTATGTGTAGAAACTGACAGCATTCGCAAATCTGTTTTAAATGAATAAATTTAAACTGGAAAAAATATGTTTATGTTCCGTTGCACGTAGTGGATTCGGTCACGATTGCTCGAGCGGAAGTACGCCTTTAAATACCTCAAGCCTGTTGCATTAATTTACCAGCGTGTATAAGAATCTAATGAGAGCTATCGGAATGTGTAAACACTGCCTCGAAAACTGTGTCAATCATTTCCTCAAATGGGTTCAAAATAAATAAACTTCATTAATATTTAAACGATACCAGATCGAGGCTTACCACCGACCAATTTATATTACACAATAAGCATAACACGAACGTCATAAAAAAATTGCGCGCGAATTTCTGTGATATCCCCTCTCTCTACCTTGGCAAAGCGATGTGTAACAAGCTCTATCACGTGATCTCTCACGACCGAGATCTTCAGTATGAATGCGACTGGTGTCGAAGGCTGAGTCCGTAGCACTACCCGAGAGACACACAAACAGGTAGGTGAGCCTTCACATGCCATTCCGGACTGAAGTCGTTCATATCCGACCCAAGATCTCATTTCCCCAAAGCTGTCACCGGTCGAGCGGCATGTCTGTCGCCCGTGCTCTCCCGTTGCCCAATCCAAGATGGCGTCACAATTTCCCTTCAGTGGGCTTGCTGTTCAAATTTTACTGCAGACATGTTAATCCAAGGGTTATGGCGTACACATACTGTGTGGTCCTTCTCTATTGTTAATATTGCCTCGACTCCCGGTGAAAAAAATACTCCTTTTGTGTAATTAAAGCTAGCCATACCGCATATATCAGAATCCTGTTACTATTCCGTATTTCATGTCATATTTTACGTATTAAAAACCTACATAAATATACAAAAATCATTAACTAGTTTGAAACAATTGTTGTTCGATCCTGCGAGTGATATACGTGTACTTAATCATAACCTAGAAATGAATACGTTTTGATTGCTCAATCAATATTCAAACATGTCTGTTGTCAAATTTATTTAATAGGCGCTGCTCTTAAAAAATTAACGTTTTCTGTCAAATTTCATGGTTCCCGATCAAAGTAATGTTCGCTTTGGACTGTCGCGCATTTGTTATCGCGAGCCAACAGGTCGCTTTGCCAAAGACATAGCTCCAGCGAATTTGCACCGGTCGGCCTTTGAAGCACGCCGAGTATTTCCTACGAAGGGGTCGAGTAAAACACTATTGTAAAATACGCAGGGACACTGAGTCGAATGAGAAGGAAAAATAACTTGAAGAAACGAAACACAAACACTCTTACAATCGATCTTGTCATATTTTGCACAGGATTAGATTTGAGATTTTAAAAATCAAATTCGGATTGTAAAAAGTCCGACGATGTTCCGTCGTGTTCGTTGTACTGAAGTGAAACAGGTGGATTAATACCACGCGAAACGTGCACACGTGAACAAGCAACATTCGGGGGGTGTATATTTGATAGGCCCTTATTTCATTGGCGAGTGTATTCGTTGTGCTTGATAGGTAAGTATTGATCAAGAGCGCAGGTGTCACGTACGTATTACCTGTTTAATAACTGACTCTGAATTATCAGAAACGAATCATACCTTCATTCTGTTACAGCTGACACACCGATGTCTCGTTATGAATGAGTGAGTTTAATTTTACGCCTCTTTCACCAATATTCCAGCACTACGACGGCGGGGAACACCAGAAATGATTTTCGCATTGTGCCCATGTAGGTAATTGAAAGCGGTCTTCGGCTTGAAGAGTGAACTCTTTAACCACTAGACTACTCCTATCACACTATGCATTCAGGGGCGGCGGGGTAGCCTAGTGGTTAAAGCGTTCGCTCGTCACGCCGAAGGCCCGGGTTCGATTCCCCATATGGTGTTCCCCGCCGTGATATCGCTGGAATATTGCTAAAAGCGGCATAAAACCAAACTCACTCACTTATGGGTTCAGTCTGATCAAAGATCCGATAAGAACTGGAGGGTTAACAGGTATACAAGAGCGGTAATGTCAGGTTCTAAAGAAATACTTGTATTCAAGGTATTTCATATGCACTTTCTAATTTAATTCAGGTCAGGACTTCGCAATACAACGTTGTCCGTGACGAATTCAACATCGATGTGTTTGCAGAAAAGCATTTCATGACTTGTTGAAGGAGACATTATAATACAATATCTGCATAAATTAATGCCCTGTGTTTACATGTATGTATTTATCTCAGAATGATGAAAATCTCACTCACTGGGGTTTTGTCAGGAATATTTGACATGGAAATTCGTTAATATTCTTCAAACATTGTGTTTTAAATGTAAATGTGTGTTTCATTAATTTTGAGCATTATATACATAGGGGAGACGAAAAGACTAAATATTCAAGAAAAACAATTCGTATTGCCGCATCACAATACCAACGTTATACTTTAAATATTTTAAATATTTTGAAATTGTGAACAAAAGGTACATTATACTACATAAAAGGATATCTAGCCAAACATCCACGCAGGGAGAAAAAAAGCCGAGATAAACATATTCTTTATAAGAATACATTTGTCTTTTCCTAAAGTTTTACTTTACACTTGAACCTAACACAACAAGATTAAAAGGCTGCCTGGTGGAAAATATTCAGAACAAGGGCTGTTTACTAGACACAAGTAATACTAGAAAGTCTAATCTTGTCCAAACACTCAGCAAAGATACAGGCAACTAAATTCCCACCAATAAAGTGAGTGAGTGAGTGAGTGAGTTTTGTTTTACGCAGCACTTGGACCACCAATAAAGTGAGTGAGTGAGTTTTGTTTTACGCAGCACTTGGACCACTGATAAAGCTCTTTAAGCGTAATTATTTAAACGGTGAACATATCATTTATCAATAGTGGGTATTGTCGTCAAAATTATCCACGCCTAGGAATTGATCTAGCCAAATGGAATGGGAGGGCGGGTTTTCATGTCAAATAATTTCCAGCCAGAAATTATGATCTTTGACACCAAGAAAAACAAATAATTTCCAGTCATATATTATGATTTTGTGTAAGGATTCGACACACACATTAAAAAGACAAAAACAAACATAAAAACCCGCCCAAACGTTACTATTTTTGTCTATATTATATATAATCTGTCCCAACATGTCCACATCAAGCAGCTGTATCTATCCATAGTAAAGTGCAAGCTATGGTGATATTGCTGGAATATTGCTGGAATATTGCTAAGCGTCGTAAAACTGCGCACTCCTCACTTTGAGTGAGGTGACGAGACAATGACGTATTCGATAAAAAGACTTGCATTGTAATGTTTAACATAGAAAGAAATATTTACCACCAGTGTGCGAAATAGTTTGCATGCCAGCGGGGCTAAGCTTTGAACGTTACTAGCCCACAAAATAATTCACTTTCCCAAAATTTGATTTTGGAAACCAAGTAAAAGATTACAAAAGCTTAAAATACCACCACCTATCAGGCATTAAGCTTGCATGATTTAAAAGTGCAGTATAACTTAACAAGTCGGAGAGAGTGATACATGCAAAATTGTTCCCATGAAAATTCACTAGCCAGTCGGGCAAGTGACTTGGAGATTTACTGGCCCGACTGGATTTTTATTGGCCACGAGCTATCGGGCCAGTGGCTACATTGCACGAAGTTAACCACTGCGTAATAGTACATTTAGAAAACAATGATAGGCCGCTTCTTGGAAAGACCTTTACGGGCTAGGTAAACTGTAAGAACGCTCTCCACTATTTCTAGTTTCATGTCACAGAGAAAATAGATTTTATCAGTTTCCTCGTGACGAAACAACAACATTAAAGGGCGAGCTTGTTTTCATGGTTCTAGGGTTTCCACGACTAACCACTCATGGGTGTAGCTAAATGCCTAGGGTTGTTAATTCCTATCAATATTTCTTCTACATATGTCATTACGCACCAAAATGAAACAATTTTCATCAAAGCGTCATGAATTATTTTTCCCCGGCGATATTAGGATACGAGGATCTTTTAATCATGAAGTATTTTTAAATAGATTGAAATATTGGATATTTACACATATCTCAGATGGTTATAATCTTAGATATTGGTATATTATGTTTATCATGAGAAGTAAAGAATCGTTTGGCTTTTTAGTGCCCAAATTAGTGCGCACATAATACGAAAGTTATATTTTATTTTAAGGGACATTGCGTTCGAGTAGCTCTGCTTAATTATTCAAACTAACCTGTAATCTTGCAACTGCATTTAGATGCTCAATTGTAAGGCAGTCAAGGCTATAGTATCTAGTCGAAGGTCAAACTGCTCTCTAGTTTTTGTCTCCACAAAGCCGCTTTAGATATTCGCTGCTTAAGTGAAAGCTATATCCCTGCGTCTTGAGGACACTATTGAGGACACTATTGAGGACACTATGAAATCCTGTTAATGTAAGAGCGACATAAGTGACATGATTTACAAACATGCTTTTGTCATTGTTAGAAGAACATGTGTGCGTGTGTAACACAAATACCGCTTCATCTAAGGACGGCGAGTGCCTTGTACCTGTGGGGGCGGTGGGTTAGTCCAGTGGTTTTAGCGTTCGCTCGTCATGCTGACAAACCCGGGTTCGATTCCCGACATGGGTACAACGTGTGAAGCCAACATCTGGTGTCCCCCGCCGTGATAGCGCCGGAATATTGCTAAAAACGGCTTACAACCACGCTCGCTCGATCGCTTGTACTAATAATTTATCTCAATTCAACTTAAAGTGATATTTTTGTGTGTTTTGATCGAATCTCTTCATGAAGTAAAATAAGGTTCGGTAATTCTCGCCTTCAAACGGGCCAAGATTTGATTAGTATGTATTCTTCAAGTTATTATATTTATGGAAACCCCGGGTTTAGTGTTAGTGTGACAGTTACCCCATTTTATTAATATATGAACATTAGTGGTGTTGAATAAAACGGTCAATATGGGCTACAATGAAGGAGAAGGAGTCCCGAAGCAAGGACAGGCAGTGTTTCAGCCCTGCCAGTTGCAGGATGACTGCTTATGGTATGTTAAATCCGGAGCCTGCGTTTCTACTGTATGGGGCTGACTGAATTGTCCTTGATATCCTGACCAATGGGGTACGACGATGTGCAGTTGCTGGCCATGCGACCCATTCGGTCGTTTTACGGCAAGCATAGGCTACTGGGGTCAAACCTTTTGGTCCATCAGCCTGGCACGTGCACCAAAGGTGAAAGGTCACATCGGTAACACAGCATCCTTATAGTCACAACCAAATATTGGACTATAGTGAGTGAGTTTAGTTTCACGCCACATTCAGCAATGTTCCAGCTATATAGCGACGGTCTGTGAAGAGTCGAGTCTCGGCCAGTCAAGTGGTCAACAGCATGAGCATAGATCGCCGCATCTGGGACACGATGACATGTGTCAACCAAGTCAGCCAGCTTGACCACCCGATCCCGTTAGTCGACAAGCATGAGTTAGTGAAGATAAGTTCTAACCCGGATCTTCACGGGTGCATATTAGAGTATAGAGAAAAAATAGTTGAATACGACTGGATTGTTCCTTGTATCATACATTGAATTTCATCTTTGTATATTTTCTCGTCAGTGGATTAGACAACTGGTTAAAGCTTTCCGCGGACCGGGGTTCGATCCTGTGAAGTGCATTCACGTTGTCGCATCCCCGCTTATCTCCACCCAGTTTACTACCTAAAACATGTCTCATGATTTTGTCAACCACAACATCATCAAATGTGAACAATTTTAATCGACGGCACCAAATGAAATTTAAATAGTCACTCGCATAACTCAAAACGTGTCTGATGCAAGGTTAGCTCGTTTTACTGATTGCAGAGAGTATGGTTTTACGCCGCTTTCACAAGCAATACCACGACGAGGACACCAGGCATGGGTTTCACAATCTGTACCCATACGGGGAATCGAACCCGGGTCATGGGCGTGACGAGCCAGTGCTTTAAGCTACCGCCCACCGCCCTCTGGTTGGAAAGATTTTATCATATCTGGAACAAAGTCGTCTTGTTTGTAGATGTTGGAAATCGATGCCCCGACTATCTTTACCTTGTCATAACTACAAGAACAACGCCTGTGTTCACCCCAGTCATGACCAGTTATAGTTTCCTTATATGTAGATGATCTGTCAAATGGGTCACTTGTACATATCATTTTTGTCATGTAATTTTTAAAATATTTTTTCAGTTGTGATGCACTATCTATACTTCTACCGTCCTCTTCTTTAAATTTTATTTATGTATCGATTTACTGATTAAAAAAAATTTATTTTTTCCTATTATTAGTATATATTTTTCTGGTATTTTGTGCAATGGTTGGGGGTATTTTATTGTTTGGGTGTAATCTTGTCCTTAAAATATTTTGGGTTTTATTGTCCAAGTTTCTTGTGTCTCCTTTCCTTATGAATTTTTGTGAAAAATGTAAAAAGCTAATATATGCTTGCGCATCCCTGTAATGTTTTAATATTTGAAACTCAGTTTCTCAGTTTTCATGTTGGGTGGATTGTTGTTGTTTGTTTGTTGTTGTTAGAGTGGTGCTCTTTCAGTATGCAGGCATGGTGAGGTGGTCGAGGTGGTCGAGGTGGTCAACTCTAAACACCCCTTCTTTATATGCCATCAAGGTTCAAATCTTTGATGGCGCAAGCATACACTCCGAAACGTCGTGTTAGTCACAATAAAGAAGTTGACATCCATAAATCTTGCTTTTCCCATCATGGCTGTTGTTGCAATGTTGCTAAATTCAGCGGACCATACCGGTTCGCTTACTCATTGAATAGTACACAGATTAAATATGTGTCCAGCTTAATAGACAGTTCACACGCACCCGATCATCGCATACGACAGTATTCCATTAACTTGACATTTATATAGAGTTACTGTGTTTTCATGTGAGAATTCAACATATAGTTTTATTAGTGTAGGACACACAAATTTGCTATTTTATTACCTTATGTGAAGTAGCATGTATGTTTTCTGAGTGATTTTAGACAGTGACAGAATAAGTTATAAAAGTCTACGTTAAAATATTCCATAATTCTTTCCTCCAGAATTCGAAGGACAAATTTGTGTAATAATTTGCCGTTGTTTACGATTTATTGGTATATTTCGTGAATGTGCATAAAGGTATTTTTTTGTAATTAAGACATTGGGCATATCAGAATGCACAAGCCATGAATAAATTATGTTTCACACTGGGGCGAAAATGTTTCTTTGTATCTGGCGTTTCTTCCCATGAGGCTCTCCGTGCCAAATCCATCAACTAATTTCGTTCCTGCCTTTTTAACCTCTCTAAAATATCCTAATCGTCAAATGTTATTCAGTGTGGTAGTGAGTCCGGTTTCAGTGCGTGAGTTTAGTTTTACGCCGCACTCAGCAATATTCCAGCTATATGGCGGCGGCCTGTAAATAATCGAGTCCGGATCAGACAGTCCAGTGATCAACAGCATGAGCATCGATCTGCGTAATTGGGAACTGATGACATGTGCCAACCAAGTCAGCGACCTTCACGGATCGAGTCCGGTATTAACGTAAACTGAACATTTTAACAGTAACACGGGTTTGGCAAGGGAGGGAATCCCGAAGTAATGCATGTCACTTTAGTGACGTTTATTTGCACTGCATGGCGCAGACAGACCTGAGTAATGATCTCGACGAATTGGGGAATCGAACCCACGATTGTAGGAGTCGTACACCTTATGAAGCTCCTGTGCCCACGTACTATCTGCAGTTGTTGTTGTTCCTTATTTCATGATTATCGACCTACATGGGTACAATGTGCGTAGCCCATTTCTGTTCACACACAGTAACACACACACACACATTTAAGCGGGGGTTTGATTTCGTTGCTTTTTTTGGTTTTTTGTTTTTTTTATTTATTTTTAGTGTGTGTGTGTGTGTGTGTGTGTGTGTGTGTGTGTGTGTGTGTGTGTGTGTGTGTGTGTGTGTGTGTGTGTGTGTGTGTGTGTGTGTGTGTGTGTGTGTGACCCAACAATAAAAGCTAGGGGGCAGTGGGGAAGCCTAATGGTCAAAGCGTTCGCTTGTTCGCTCATGTTTCCACATGGGTACAATGTGTGAAGCCCATTTCTGGTTTCACTGCGATGATATTGCACCAAACGGCTTAAAACCATACTCACTCACTCACTCACTCACTCACTCACTCACTCACTCACTCACTCACTCACTCACGCACTCAAAGGGAAGGTTGCCGACATCTTCACATTTTGAAAATATGAAAATAAGAAAAGAACATAAGACTGCCTTTACGCCTGAGTACGGATTACGAGAACAGATGTAAAAGACGTTTATGTGTAAATTACAACTCTCCTCAGTATATTTGAAATCGGAAACTAAATTTTACGGTCAAATTTTGCAGATATAACAGCTCATGTATTATGGCTTGAAATACAATTTCAGATGAATATCTTTCTAGGAACCCCTCTTCAAAATATTTTGAATCTGTAAAAGAACTTTAAAAACCAATGACACTATTTTAAATTACATTTTAACTGGCTGTACGAGATAAAACAGCTCTGCAGTCGTGTATTACCGCAATGGGGGAACACTTCAGTGCACGCTACAGTGAGTATGTCGTATATTTTCCCGCGTGTATTTTTAAGTGTCCTTTATGACGACATCAATCTCTATTAAGGGATAAGTTTTGCGCGCTTTCTGTCCACGTGGTGCTAATTACGTTATTAACGTTTTAAGTTCTGATAACTAAATTTTCATTTGGGCAAGAGGCAACTTACATAGTCGTTACGTTTAAATTTTTATTGTGGAATATTCGTGTGTTTTTTATAGTGTATGGAACGTATGAAAGCGTACAGTAAACGAATGTTTGCACAATATGTATGAAATGTTCGATTTAAAATGAAATTTATTTTTTTAAAAAACGATATAGCTTTTTTGTTCTGTTGCTGCAGTACATTATCATCTAATTTTAGTCAATATTTTCAAAAAATATTTCAATATAAGCAAATATCCAAAACATTTAATCAAAACTGTTTTCAATACTAGAGTGAGTGAGTTGGATTTTGCGCTGCTGTTTCTAAATATTCCCGAAATATCACGGCGAGGACCCAGAAATAGGCTTCTCACATCGTATCAGTATGGAGAATCGAACCTGGACTTTCAGGGTGTATTAGCCCAGTGCGACGTTTTGTCATACACTGTTCGAATCCACAGTTTGTGTAGTCAACAGTCGGCGATTCGTATGTACGCCCTTAAGTGGTATCTTGAATGAAGCCAGTTCTTGGTGGCAACCAATATATAGAAGAAATATATAAGAATGGATACAAGTAGTCGCACGCAACCCCCTAACCCATACGCACCCCGGACCACCCCCATTTCAACGACAGGCTGTGTTACGCTGCAATACACCAGCTGTATTAAATATAACCCTCCAAACCTCACAGGAATAGTTGCAAGAACGGGTTTCTAGAAACACAAATAAAACATCCACTCACGTACGCATAGACTAACACATAGACCCTGAGTTTTCAGAATTTTGATTATAACTAACAAACCCATTTCAATGGCGGCTCAGGAAGACCAGAGACTGAGAACCTGAGGAAACCTACACAAGTTTGCTTCATTTAGGGATTTAGCTTTGCTGGGAGAGCAAGACATCGAGGAAAATAACGAAAACTCTCCAAAAGCTACAGTTGCAAAGCGAACTATATGTAATAACAGAATATACAGGAATTATAGGTCGGTCATATTTCTTTTTAAGTCTCTTCTCCTTCTTCCGAGATATTGATCGTTCGGCATATCCTACGGAATGACCCGATGAACTCCGACAGTCGGTAATTAATTCAACAACTTATGTATCCAGGTAATAAGTTGTTTTGTTTGAAAACAGATACAGAGGAAAATGGTCCATGTGTCAACATAGATTAGCTTTCCATCACAAATGCTTATTTTTCTGATCTATTCGTGGTCGCTTCTTTAAGACGAGGAAGACTAAGTGTATTCCGAATGCACGTTTCCACTACAAGGATGGACATTTAACACGAACGGATGAGTAGATGCGCCCACCTGATAGGATATGCTTCAAATGGACAGATTATCTTAACCAAATAGTCATATTAGAGTCTTTAATTTGCATATGGAAGTGATACACACTTATTGGAAAGTTATAAAAGCCAAATTCCGCAATACGGGGAACACAGCAATTGCAGTCAAAATCTATTGAAGGAGTAAAAATCCCATGCTGCACATCCATGTGTATCTGTTCTAATTTGCTGTAGTTATTCACTCGCCATTGAGGTAGCCTAGTGGTTAAAGCGTTCGCTTGTCACAACGAAGACCCGGGTTCGATTCCCCATATGAGTACAATGTTTGAAGCCCATTTTTGGTGTTCCCCACCGTGATGTTACTGGAATATTGTTAAAACCTATGTAAAACCAAACTAGCTAAATCGTCTGCTTTACCAATACCGCGGGTGATTTTGCCGTTCAACTTCAAACTGAGCCAGACAATGAAATGATCAGTTGATTAGAGTGGACATTGATATGTCAGGTGAAAACAGTTTGATAGGAAGTTAACCAACCCATTTTAATCGCATTTTAAACGGACTCTGCTAAACAATAACATACATGTTATTACATGTACAGTGAACAAGACTAAACGAAAATGACGATGATTGAACGAACGAACGATTGTTACTAGGATGAGAACGCGCCTAGCTGCCGAAACCAACATTTCTGACGAAAAATATCTGTAGTGAAGTTTTATGTTTGGTTCCAGTGTGCGCAATAGCTTCTGGATCGCTAGCCCGCGGCTGCTAATAATCACGTCAGACCAGTACATCTCAACAGACACTGTTCCGACTAGCTAGAGAATTTTCGTGGGGTCATTTTGTAAATATGTATCACTCTCTCCGACTTGATAATTTATAATACACGTATAAATCACCAAAGATTATGGTCTGATTAAAATGTTCACCATATTAGCAGTTTAAATGATGAAACCTGTGTGTACATTTTGAGATTTCCCGCACTGTTTGGTTCTTGTAATACACAGTTCGGACTAAACCTGTCCGACGGACAACTGGCCAGTATATTGTGGCCTTGTGATGCTGCTAGAATTTTACTTTATAGTCTCAGAAAAGCCAGGAATGTATGTTTGATTTTGTCATTTTCCTGTCACGATGCTGCTCTTGGTATGCCATGCTTTCATTGAAGCGACCCAAGCATATCTTTTCATGTACCCGTTGTGCATTTAGTTGCCCGAAAAGGGTGACGTTTTACTACATATATACAAGCGTTCGAACTAATCTCCGGACCGGAGACCCAACGCCGGTTGTTGCTGTATCGGGCCGGCAGTTCCAAATATTTGCAGGTCCTTGGGGCCTTCAGTAAGTTATCTGCCATTTATTTTCTGTTATAATCTTTCTTTTTTTATTTATTTACGTTCTGGAATCACCCAGTACTGTCCATGTTACAAAAACTTACAGTTTCACTTCCTTGCGTTTCAGTGCTTTGCGCATAGGAATGCCAACACTAGTCTTCAACAAACGTAAACCTCTCTCTGCGCCATAGGCTTCGGTAATTGACTTTGTAGAAACAGTGTGAAACTGTGTACAGTGTAGTCTATTTTAATTTATATTGGTTTAACTTTAACAAAATAGGCCTGCAGATTTCATTCAGGCCCTTTAGGTGGCAGCAGGCCTTGCTGGCCAACTGTGAAATCAAAAATATTACAAACATATATGTATGTCCATCATTTATTCAGTTCATGTAACTGAAAATTAATCGAAATTGTTTCTGTATGCAGTGAGTGTATCATTATGTAATATGTTCTCTGCTTTGGGTAGACTGGTACTTGAATAGACAAACCAGTCAATATACTTTCCTGCTGCATGAGAGTTACGTCCCTTGGCCTCCTTGGCCTCTTTGCCCCAGATGATTCTACATGTTTGAATTGAACTGATCAGGTCTTAATTGATTTCGTATTGACAATGTTCGACTTTGTGATCTCTTTACGCATTTTTTTCTCTACCCTAGCAAATATAATTTTTTATTTATTCGTGTATACCTTCTTTTGCCTCAAATCAATTACTCGCTCGGACATCTCCGTGTTGGAGAATGAACGTGGGTAGGGACCGTTCCTAAATTATGACTTGGGGTGGGGAAAGCGATGGTGGTGGTGATGATGATGATGATGATGATAATGATGATTTTTATGAAGGAGCGTGTAAAATGTAAATGCCTCCCCCTCCCTCCCCCGCCCTCTTCAACAAAAAAAAACATTTTTCACATTATGTGTACAAAATAGCTGGGGGTCATCAGCTGTGTACCAAGCACTGATGTTCGCCCGTCACGCCAAAGGCCCGGGTTCAGTTCCCCGCGTGAGTACATTGTGTGAAACCCATGCCTGGTGTCCCCCGCCATGATATTGCTGAAATATTGCTAAATGCGGCGTAAACCCATATCCACTCACTCACTATGGCACACACGTAACGCTAGCAATTGCTTTGACCAATAAACTACCGTAAGTCTTCCAACAGAACCACTGTACATAATACGGAATGGAAATTTATAATGCAGAAAACATAACAGGAGTACAGTGATGATGCTCGGTACGCCTGTGAAATTTATTTTGTTTCTTTTTCATAACAAATGTTTATTTTAAGTCGGCGGTAGCATGACAAGCATGAACTACAGGCTTCTGGGAATACAAAAGTGGCTCGAGTGAAATAACATTCATCAGGCAGGAATTTTTGTGTGATTATATGTACACAAACATAATCATCAAAATTTATTAACCATGCCAAAGACAGAAATATATATCAGACTTTATGGCGCGTGTTAAAGGTTGTAAAATTGATGTTTTTATTTCTGTATCCCTAATTTCATGGGTCATAAAACACTATGTTATTATTTGAAGGTGTGTTTTGCAAGGAATCCGTTTGATGCAAGCTGAAGTGAAACGACGGATTTCTTTGTGATGACATTCATATATTCTACCCATCAAGAGTGTAATGTATGTATGTAGACACTTACCTCAGGCAACTGTTCTAAACTAGATTTTGCAAAATATTCCATACTGTTTAAGGGTACAGTTTACACATGAACTGATGTATTTTTAAACATATTCGTAACCTGGAAACAGATTGTTGTCACGGGTTCAGTAAATGATGAAACTCAGTGAAAATTGGCGAATTCCTAACAAAACGTTACACCTAAACGCAGCTTTTCACATGCATGGTATTTGGGCATTCAGTAATCTGATGCACGATCTTCGTGCAGTTCATCAGCATAAGGTTTGCAGTTGGTTCGCCCAAGTTAGTGGAGAAATTCATCTTCGATGTACTGGACAAAATAATTTGTTGATATTTTTATGATTGATATTTTATCAGTATGTCTGTGTGTAAATACATCATTAATAAATACCCCTATCCCACACACACGCACGCACGCACACGCATACACACACACACACACACACACACACACACACACACACACACACACACACACACACACACATACACGCTGGTAAAAGCGAAACTTGAAGGAATCGATTCCAGGTCACCGGGACACTGTAAGAAGTCACTTATTCCTTCACCTCAGATTGCTGGGAAGTGGAGCTATCTATGTACGTGTGGTATCCCAGTGGTTTAAGCGGCCGCCTGTGTCACTGAAGGTCTGGGTTCCAGCCCGAAACAATGCATAGTGTAATGCATATTTCTGGTGCCGACGTGATAGTACTGCAATTTTGTTGTACGCGGGATGAAAAAGAATTTACTCACTCCGTTTGGAATATGTGTGACATTGTAGACATTTTATAAGGTTTATATCTCAGGTCTACACACCAGGCAGAATGAGTTCCTCGCAGGACGGAAACTGTATCATCACTCAACTGAGTCTCCATTCTTGAGTGAGTGAGTGAGTGAATAGAGTTTTACGCCGGTTTCAGCGATATTCCAGCTGTGTTCCAATCTTGAATCATCACCTCGTTAGGTTCGTGCAGATTAAACGAGATTAGCCGAAGAATTTTATCAAAAACTACGATGAATTTTATCAAGTTTCAAATTCAACACAATCGCTGGGTTGGTCCAATGGTTAGGTTCTTCCAATGTTAATGTGTGACCAGGATGTAAACAGTACGTTGTTGTACATTTGTTTAAAAATGCGGTGATAAATGAATTTTCTCAAAGCTCCACATTGTATAACAGCTCTAGATATGTGATGTACAGTGAATATGAATTCATATTTAAACCAGAAAGATACCTGCATATCATATTAGAAAAAAAGGTCCGCTCTGCTTACATCAAATTCAGATGCAACGTCTTTCCATTACGTTATAACGAAGGTAGGTGGCAATCAATCGAACCGGGTTTACGTCTGTGTCCCATTGTAACACTGCTGTAGAGGACGAGTATCAATAAAACTTTTCCAATAAAAACTTTTCTTCTAGAACACTTTTGGAAATTTCCTTCCATCCATAAATTTGTAAGTCTCTTATGTATATCTCAGGAGAATATAATCAGACGTGTACAGTATTATCTTTACCATGCATATATAAAAAGAAATTATGTATTTAGAAACGCTCTAGTCTGCACATGTATACTCTTGTCGGCTATATATATGGTATATCTTGTCTATGGGCCCTTGGCCTCGTTACAAATGAACTCCTCTGACTTTGACTGAGAGGTCGGTTTCTTAAATAATTAAGTGTGTTGGCAAGGCCATTAGATGTTAACGAAACTATTGAATTTAATCATAACTGAAACCTGATATTTAAATATTTAATTTATTTTAATGAGGGAGTTTAGATTTACGCCTCGCTCAGCAAAATTCCAGCGGTCTGTAGACAGTCGAATCTGGACCAAACAATCCAGTGATCAACAGCATGAGCATCAACCTTCGCAATTTGGAACCGATGACATGTACCTACCAAGTCAGCGAGCTTGACGCCCTGATCCCGTTAGTCGCCTCTTACGACAAGCATGGGTTACTGGAGTTCAGTATTCAAACCCGGATCCTCACTGGTCTACAAAGGAAGAAAACTAAAATAAACGGTTCTCTGCGGGGACGAGAAATTGTATTTCCTTGGGAGTGAAATGTAAAAATATCATTTTTGTCTATTCACTCTATAGTAAGAATCGATGGAGGACGACGTGCGTTCGGCGTCGCTCTACAGGGGGGTATCAGTGGCTTAATAAGGATCGTAATTCCCATACCTTAAGAATCGATTTTAACACCAACGCACTCTTAACGCTCTAGAGTATTAACATCATTTATCGGGTCTGAAGCTCGTAGCTGAAGTGGCTCTGTGGATTTTTTTTTATTAACCTTCTTTTAACACAACTGAAAAAATCAAAATTCCCAGGCGGTGATGATGTTTGAGGTAAGTATTTGATTTTGTCATTGGACTTCATTTCGTTTGGCAACACTTTTTAGCCCATACAAGATACAATATATACCCACTAACAAAATAACTGATGTTATAGGATAAAATACAGTGGTCAACTTGTACAAATCTCCACACAGCGGCACACTTCTTGTACTCTGATGCTACTATTAAAAAATAATCAAAACATTTGAAAAAAAAAAGAACATCTCACGTCGATTATCAAACTACAATATTTACTGGTCAATACAAGCCACGCCTGAGTAAAGGACACGTAAATAGCGAAACGGAATATAAATTTTAATTTCATAAATTTAAGATTTAAATAAAATTCACATCCTTTCGAAAGCATTTGAGAGAACTTAATCAACCTCAGCCACTACGAATCATCATGTGAAGAGAAATATTTGTCCTAATTATGCTTTTGAAATTATTAAAACAATCTACATGACGAGAGAGTGATTTGTGTTTTATGTCTCGTGGTGTAATATCCCGATAAGATCACGGCGAGGGTCACCATAAGTGGGCTACACTCATCGTACGTATTTTGAGAATCGAACCGGGTCGACCGAACGCTCAACCACACTCCTCAATACGATGAAGATGAGTATTATACCGGGACGTTTATTGCTGAATTTATGTGAGTCAATACAACAGTCGTGTTCAAGGTCAGTCAAGTAATGACAGTGGAAAAAAGACAACCATTGTTTCAACGAGTGACTCAACTTATGCGTCCACACAGGATATCCTCAGCCACTCAAACAATGAACAATACAAAACTGTCAAGTCACTGATGCTCTCCACTGAACAAACACGTGAATAGTTGGAGAAATGTATATGTGATGGTTTTGTTTTGTTTTTTGTTTTTTATCAAAAGGTTGAAAATTGATTTAAATTTATTTTCTGACAGTAATGCATAAGCGTCACTGTGTGTTAAAATTGACACATGCGAAGGGGATTGTTAATTTCACCAAACCAGAAAAAATGGATTCATCTAAACCGGAATAGCATCTTGCTGAACATAAAATGTTGCGTGTTCTTCTTGCTAAAAACCAGCACTAAAATTTCGACAGCGGTTGTAAAAATTCAAGTTGTCTGTTTCAACTAAGGAATTTATATTTTTATTCGTCGACATTCGCGAATGACACAACTACTGAAATGAAGTCACGTGTTAAGCATTATCTATTTTTAAAATCCATGTTCTGCTGAAAACGGTTTCGTTTTCCACAATAAAAGTGCACTTATAAAAGAGATAGCGCAAGTTTGGATACATATCAGAGTGGCGAAAGTGTGAAAATGTTTCACAAACTTTAGCTCTTAGTCTTACGTATGCTTGATGGCAGAGATAGTCTCGATTTGAATGGGGACATCCGCACCTTGATTTTAAAACATATCTTTCAAAACGAGATAATCAAACTCGAAGATTCTTACTTCTTACTTCTCAACAAAAAATATCTCATGCAAATTTCAAACCGGCGCTGTTGACTGATGTGTTCTCAAATTTCGGGAAGTCATTTCTGAATCTTTTTCTTTTTTTTCTGTGATCGGACCGACAGTTCTTTCAGGGTGTTTTTTCGGATTTGTGCTCGAGAATCATATCGCGTTTCATCTGTCGTATAAACTATTTCTTAAGAGGCCGAGTAGGATAACTCAGAATTTTGTGCATCGAATAGTTTCACTCCTGCACTTTTCAAGTTACCATGGCCAACTTGATTTTTGGAGTTTCTTCTTTTTTATTTACTTCTGAAGTGCCAGTCAAACAAATGTTCGAAGAATATTCAATTCTGCACATCGTCTCTCCCTTGTTACATAATTCTGATCATTAAATCAAGGAAAATACATTTATGTATTGGAAAGTCAAAATTCCCTTTGAAATCAATAATAATTATGTAATTTGTGAAGCATACGAGATGTGCCTTGCCACTCTTAAAGGGAAATATTGAGATGACACACTGCAAGCTTCAATTGTCGAGTTTTGAGTAATTTTATGACAGTTTGACCTAGATTAATTTCCTCGTGTATTTAAAAACCTCTCCTGTCCTGTCAGCCTTGTGGAGGTTTCAGTATAACGATTTAACGTCTCTCCCAGCGCGCTCTCATTGGCTGAAAACGAGCACATTTAACCTTCAACCTTAACTGTACAACGGGGCTTGTAAATACGGTTTCGTTTCATTTTAATTCCATTCCCCGTTTCACCGAAGCGCTTATTGAAATCGAGAGGGTGATATTTGAATTTTATGGACTTATTTTTTACACCATTTGAAAAGCGGAGTGAGAATAGCGTCGCTCTGTAAGAATGTGTTTATCATAGCTCGGCGCGCTATGTTTTCATGTTATGACGCCGATGTGAAATGTACATTACGATAGCCGTGCCACCCGCTCATCAGACGCCCATTCAATGCAATTTACAACCTTGTATATCTCAAGTTGGATCAACATTGAAATGAACACATGAAGCAGGAAATACGTTCTATTTTTTATTCTTTGCAGCGTTGTTTCAAGCGAACGGGTTGACATGGAAATTTGAAACGAAATTCCGGAAAAGTGGGGCACTTGAGCGGTTCATTCATACGGAGGCAGCAGATGGCGAGATTGACAGAAAGAATTAGCGATGCATAGGACAACGCGAGCTCGTCTTGACGACCTGAACCACCACCTAGTGTGTGTGTTATGTGGAGGGTATTTCATTGACGCTACGTCCATCATCGAGTGCCTTCATTCGTGTGAGTACATAGACAGTAAAGAAACGCCGCATGCAGTCTCCCAGCCTTAAGATGTAATGTCCCCTGTACACTTTGCAGTAGCGTCAAGCACCATGGGGGCTTTTATCAATTAATACGTTTATTCAGACGCTCAGGTGATGGGACACCTGTTTTCATTTCATTGTGCGTTTCTATGTGAATCATTTTGTCACATTTTTCTTAATGTGATATATTCCTTTCCTGTTTTGTTTGTTTAGATAGTTCCAAATGCCTGCTAAATTTTACTTGTGGTATGTTTTAACAATAAGTTTAATTGTGTTTTAGCTACACCTTAGTGTAATGTGCGTTCTAGGATCTTGGTGTGACCCAGAATTGGACGAATAATTACTTTATTCCATATTTTAAAACACTTTAAAAGTTTTATACGATAATGTCATAATGACATATTGTCTGCTATGTTAAGTATATTATGCCGAAGCTTCAATTTAAATGGACGTTTTGTAGCTCTGCCCACGCTTAAAGTTGCGCAATATCCGGTTTACCAGGAACATGCTCGCTTTTCACGTATGTGGTTTTAGGTATGTCAGCGTTTCAGAGATGATTCCTTCATTGTGACATTGTACTTTGCAATGCGACATATATGTTCTTAACATTGCGACGTGGATAGGTTCACCCACGCTTTGTCTCTTCAACTTGAGCTATTTCCTATACGTCAACAGTGCACCAACGGCGGAGAAAAAAAATCACACATTCTTGTGACAAATAATCCTGTCTGTGTATTCCGTAGGCGCAGCTTCCTTTCCATAACCGTCCGCCTCATTTGAATACGTTGGGTTTCATACGATAATGTATCGGGTCTTAAGGTGGATGGTTGATGGCCAAGTGGATGAGACGTTCACTTGTTACGCAGAAGCCAATTTTGGATTCCCTGCATAGGTATAACGTGAAATCTTGACATTTTCGCCAGCATATTTGGTGAAATGACATGGAACAATGCTGATTATTACGATATTCATTATTACAACATGAAACAATACCCATTATTGCGACGTGAAGCAATACCCGTTATTACGATGTGAAGCAATACCCGTTATTACGATGTGAAGCAATACCCGTTATTACGATGTGAAGTATTACTCATTATAACGACGTGAAACAACACACACACACCGAGACACACCGATTTAGTGTGGCAATGTTAATTACAGTCTGTGAACGAGTATTGTTTTTCGCCGCATTTAGCAATATTGCAGCAACATCACGGCGAGGGACACCAGTTATATGCGGCTCACATTGTACGTGGGGAGTCGAACCCGGGGTCTCCAGCCTGACGAGCGGACGCTTTAACTACTAGGCTACCCGAAAGCCCCTAAAATACATCTGTAGTACATATACATGTTATGTACAAGTATGGAATCGAGGAGTGACGGACCAATCACAGAGTAGCCGATGTTCTCTGGGGTCTTCTCTGGTGACCTCGTGTAGAAGTGTTTAGGGTTCATGTAGTTCACGTGACACATAAGTGCTACCGTAAACGGTGACTGAGTGATTAGGTCGTTTTGAAATGAGAAAAAAATACCTCATAGAACTTTTCTTTTGATATTGAATGAGTGTTACGGCGTTATCATGTTTGATCTGAGAGGGCCTGTATAAACAATGGTTAGACAGCAAATGACACGTTGCTCCCGGTTACCATGAACCCAACTACCAATCTGACACGTGCTTTAGTGCCGCTTGTCTACTTCCGGGTGGACTCGTAAAGATTCGCTTCCTGAAGGATTAAAGAATAACCTGATTAACGTCAGTTACGCAGAAACTACCCTGGAAATATGACGACCGCGACATGGTAGACTGCAAGTTAACACTGAGCGTACTTTGACTGTCGATTCTAACAGGAGTGACAGTCAGGTATTCGCTTTCCGAAACAATTTGGATCTTGCTACATAAAACCAAAACATAACCTATTCAGAAATAGTAGGGGATATTCTCTTATGGAACATACCACTAGCCAATGCCAATGCGTATTAGAGAAAGTAATATATATCCATACGTCTCCAAATGAATGGAATAAAATGTTACATTTTCCCTTAATTTCTCTTCATCATCTGTCGCATCCTTGACTTGATTTGCATTTAATAAGTGCTTATATTCAATATCCTCTACGTTTTGGAAAGGTATACATTCCCATGGTTGTGCTCTGGGTACAGACGCTTAAGCGACAGGATTCATAACATACGCACAACGCGTTTTTTTCTTGTCATTCGGAACTGTCCGACTATGCTCATTTTAAAAATACAGAGATCGGGTCTTTTATATACATATATATTATATAATGTTCTGTAACATTCAGAGATTGTCTGTTCGGCTAAGGGAGTTGACTGGGCCGTCTTTAGAGGTGTTCCCTCACAGAGGTATAGCATTAGAGTAACCCATGTGACCACCGTAGAGCTGATAACAGGTGTGTTTGACTTTTGCCATTAGGTCATTGGCTCTTGATACATTTGGCTGACAGAAAGATAACAACACTTATCATGTGATGTCAGCCGAGTGAGTGATAACCTTACATCTTCAGAGACACCAACTGAAAATAGTTGTCATATGAAATCAGAGGTTGATTTTAGGTTATCGAACGTGTGACTGTGACTCCGAATATGTCCCCTTTGCACCTTCGGGATGGCTACGTTGCCAGTCTAGTCTAGTATAGTTCTTATTAAGTGTGTCTGTACTACTATAAACGCGTAGGCTGTGTGCGAAATATAGAAAGTTACTATTCCACAAAAATAATTTACTCCTCCGAAATGTGACTGTGTAGGCAGGGATTTCATAATTCAACTACTGCTGTGGTGAACATGTATTTTACCAGAATATAATCTTGCATGATTAAAGGAAGTGTGTCATATTTGACAGGTCGGAGGGAGTGATATGTTTTCAAATAACCCCATACAAATTCACAATGAATAGTTACTGGTCCGACTGGGTGTTTACTAGCCATGGACTGGCGGACAAGTGACTGTTTCGCCCACTGCTAACAGGATGAGATTATTGATGCTAGTCCAAACGTCCGTTCACCTTATGGACCCCGTGAAGACACAATACCTGTGCTGGACCTGACGAATCGTCGTGCCGACCCCAACTAATACATGTCCCACCACCACTACTACTACATATGCTACAATTACCACCGTCTGCATAGTGGTACTCCAGCTACTACAAGTATACAACTGCTGGAGCGTTGGGGTTTTCTTTCTTCTTTTACTACTACCGCCACTGCTACTGCTACTCCTACTACTGCTGCTGCTGCTACTTCTAATACTACTACTGCAAGACCGGTGAAGATCCGTGTTCGAACTGATCTTCAGCAACCCATGCCTGTCGTAGGTGGCAGCTAACGGGATTGGGTGGTCAGGCTCGCTGACTTGGTTGGCACGTCATCATAGCGCAGATCGATGCTCATGCCGTTGATCACCGGATGGTGTGGTCCTACTACTACGACTACTGCTCCTCCTCCTCCTCCTCCTACTACTACTACTACTACTACTGCCACTGCTACTACTACTGCTGCTGCTACTACTACTACTACTACTACTACTGCTACTACTGCTGCTGCGGGGCGGTCGGGGAGCCTAGTGGTTAAAGCATTCGCTCGTCACGCCGAGGACCCGGGTTCGATTCCCCACATGGGTACAATGTGTGAGGCCCATTTTCTGGTGTCCCCCGCCGTGATATCGCTGGAATATTGCTAAAAGCGGCGTAAAACCAAACTCACTCACTCACTCACTACTGCTGCTGCTGCTACGACCACTACTACTACCATTACTACTACTACTACAGATCGATGCTCATGCCGTTGATCACCTGATGGTTTGGTCTCTCAGCTGCTACTACTACTTCTACTACTACTACTACTGCTTCTACTAAAACCACCACTACTACTACCACCATTACTACTACTGCTACTACTACTACTACCAGCGCCGCTATTGTTACAATTATCACAGGCTGCGAGTAACAAAACCTTCGCGGAACGCATTTAACCAAGGACATCAACAACGTCGTGTTTTTTCTGTCTGCCTCCATGAAGAGACAGCGACGACACATCTTAACTAGCGTTGGTCCAGTTTCATTTAGCTGAATGACTGTTGTTTGACGCCGCAGTTAAGATAATGCCTATCAACGGAAGCACCAACGAATTCAATGAAGAAAAACATTCACGAGTTAAATTTTAATAAACAAAACTGGCCAATGCGTGACTGACAAGCAGAAGCACAGTTGGCAAAAACATCATATTTCCCCTCTCGTACTGACATTCTTCCTTGACGTGTACATTCCCCTGGCTCGCGGTTACGGCTTGGGCTTGTGGGCGGCTGACAGCAGGAGCTTCTATATTTTGCAGGAAACGCTTGCCATTCAGGGGGTTCAGTAACAACAGAAAAAGTCTCTTGTAAAAGTATCACGTGACCTTTGCATGCGCACGCATACATGTCGTAATCTGTAATTTTCACCCAAATGTAAGCATTCAACTCCTCGCCTTGCCTCCTACATCAAATGACATTCCGTGATATGAATAAAAAAAATGTTTGTTCAGTGCAACGTGAAAATTATTCGAAATTCGGATTCCAGCATTACCTTTAGATCCGCCTGAAATACGATCCACTTCCTCGATATATATTTCATCTTTTGTATTTCCCCGATTATGAGTTCAAGTTCAGATCGGCTTTTCAGAAACCGTGCTTGTAAAAGGCGACTAATGGGATTGGGTGGTCAGGTTTACTGACGTTGTACATAAATGCCATAGTGTGCCGAACTGCGTCGATTGGTGTTCATTATCTCCATCACTATATTGTCTATGACTCTCATATTTTAATACTGCATCGCCCAAAAGAGCGTTGTAAGCTGAATGTCTATTCTAAATAGCCATTTATTGGCTTATTAAGACTAAGCAGAACAGGTTGGATCGGTGACTGTAAATACACACTGACTGCCCAGCTCAGTAACCAGTCAAATATCGTAGACGCTCATGATGTCAATCAGTGGATTGTAAACTACGCAATTATTACACCCAGTCATAGAATACTACTATCAGACAAATAAATATTAAATATTTCCCAGAGGGATTCTTAGGTTTTTGACTGCGACTTCTGGTTTGACGATTTTGGTAAAGCCCTTTTCAAATTATATTTTGAGCCGATTTATATTTTGTGCTTTATTAGTATATTAGTTAGCCGACATATAAGGAGAGGGTCCGTAAATATAACATGCTTGACAAGGAAGTAACCGGATTAATTAATATCCTGTTTCTAAGGATGTGACGCTAGGGGCAATTGGAAGACCATGCTAAACAGTGCTCAAAACGCGATAAACACAGGAATGTGGTGTTTCGTGAAACACTGTGAAATGTGCGAGCGTGAGAAGTTTGAGGTTGGGGTGGGGACGGAACGGAAGGTTATTGGAGACTCTAAGCAGAACATTTACATTAACGCAGGTTTTATATTCCACCCGACGGTCTTGTAATTATTTAAAGTGAATATAGTAGCCAGTCCGTAGTCTGTCACACAGTCCCTGAGCCACATTATTTTCTCTACCTCCCCTCCCAATAGAAAAAGACTTCCTGAAGCAAATCGAGATTTCCTTAGGTTCAGTTTCTGAATCTCCCAGAGGAGCTAGACCCTGAAATGAACATGTTTTACCGAAAATAAAAGGTTGGGTTTTTTTAATGAAATTATAAATACAATAAAAAGGAGACTTATTTCATTTCAGAAACTGCGGTAATGTAGACTTTCCACATTTTCTGGACTTACAGGTTTTATAGTCAATGACCGTCTATGAATTTCCCATCTCACTGGGGCTCCCTTTCAATTTAAATGGATTTTATTTTCCTCTCGAAATGAAATATATTCAGAGACTGAGCATGAATCTGGCGTGGTGACGGGTTCGATTCCGAGGTTTGTGATATGTTTGCGGCTTTGCCGGCACCGTTCCCGAGCTCACTGGTATCAACAAAGTGATGATCGACTGATCCCTAAATACGTTGTCTCTCCTCATGCCAGCTTGTCTCGCAGTCCTAGAGTCACACTAGACTGACTCGCCATGACATACCCCGGAGACGAAATATTGTGTCGTTTATGATTATCTTGTTCAGTATATCATCAATATCATCATCGTCGTCGTCGTTGTCGTCGTCGTCGTCGTCGTTGTCGTCGTCGTCGTAAGTCATCAACATCGCTTTTGGCAATTGGAACTGTTTTGAGGTCAATGATTTGTCAGAATGTCGTCATTGTTTTCAAAATGATTATACGTTCGAACATTTTATCCTAAACGTTGCAAAGCTGTGGTGTAGAAATTATGCTTTTCTCTTTATCTTAATAGGTTTTCAATATAATTTTATAGCAGTATTTCCCAACATTTTTGTAATATTTTGCGATCGACACATATCGTGGTTTTCATTTAATTTTTATTCATATGTTTTCTATGAAGCAAAGTACAGTTTACAATCCCACTCGCACGTGTCATCTAATTATTTGAAAGTTATGTTACGTTTTAAGTCCGAATTTCATTAGGCGCACAAACGTTTTATCATGCTCAACTGTTCGCTCAAATTTTAAAATTTAAATATGTCAGGAATTTTAAAATTTAAATCGTCAAACTCCAGACGATACCGTTATATTTTGCTGGTTTGACATTTAAACACGCCACGTGATCTGTTTGCGAGTCGACGCGACTAATTGGGCTATGTATGCAATAGAAACAGGCCAGTTTCACCCACCCGTCTTGGCCCTCACTGCTATTGGCAAGGTACTCGATGACCGCGTACGAATATCGGTTACATTGTTGACAGTGATTGATGGCAAAAACCACCCTCTCACATGACAGTCACGTGATGAGTTTGTGAATGAAGTTCGTGCCTGTGTTAGTGTGTGAAGTCTTGAGGCTGACAAAATAAAGAAACCCAGCCAAACCTGAATGTCTTTTGAGAAAACACGACAGCGCTGGATTTTTAAGCTTTGATGTGTCAAGTAATTTTTAGGACGAAGTTTCTTCGCTTTTAAAAGTTGTTTTCAAGGAACAATTCTGTTTCTAATGTTGAGGTGTAACATTTTGCTTTACATATCAGCTCAAGCGTTGTGTCAAATCGAGATTAGTCACAGTGAATGAAAACTTGATTGCACTTGATATTTTAAAATTATACCAGAACTGCACAAACGGAGCAATGGACACAAAAAAATCTCAGGTGACTGCTTGTCGTAAGAGGGATCTAACGGGATCAGGTGGTCAGGCTCGCTGACTTGGCTGGCACATGTCATCGGTTCCCCATTGCGCAGATCGATGCTTATGTCGTTGATCACTTGATTTTCTGATCCAAACTCGATTATTTACAGACCGCCTCCATATAGCTGGAATATTGCTGAGCGCGGCTTAATACTAAACTCACTCATTCACAAAAGATCTCAATGATGTTTCAGAGCGAAAATGTCCGTTTAAGACACTGGGCTCCGTGTGTCAAAGTGATCGTAGCATTACTACAGTCGTGACTCCCATACTTTAACATAGGCTTACGACAGTCGTAACTCCCATACTATAACATAGACTTACGACAGTCGTGACTCCCATACTTTAACATAGACTTACGACAGTCGTGACTCCCATACTATAACATAGACTTACGACAGTCGTGACTCCCATACTTTAACATAGACTTACGACAGTCGTGACTCCCATACTATAACATAGACTTACGACAGTCGTGACTCCCATACTTTAACAGACTTACGACAGTCGTGACTCCCATACTTTAACATAGACGTACGACAGTCGTGACTCCCATACTTTAACATAGACCTACGACAGTCGTGACTCCCATACTATAACATAGACTTACGACAGTCGTGACTCCCATACTTTAACATAGACTTACGACAGTCGTGACTCCCATACTTTAACATAGACCTACGACAGTCGTGACTCCCATACTATAACATAGACTTACGACAGTCGTGACTCCCATACTTTAACATAGACTTACGACAGTCGTGACTCCCATACTATAACATAGACTTACGACAGTCGTGACTCCCATACTTTAACAGACTTACGACAGTCGTGACTCCCATACTTTAACATAGACTTGCGACAGTCGTGACTCCCATACTTTAACATAGACCTACGACAGTCGTGACTCCCATACTATAACATAGACTTACGACAGTCGTGACTCCCATACTTTAACATAGACTTACGACAGTCGTGACTCCCATACTTTAACATAGACCTACGACAGTCGTGACTCCCATACTATAACATAGACTTACGACAGTCGTGACTCCCATACTTTAACATAGACTTACGACAGTCGTGACTCCCATACTTTAACATAGACTTGCGACAGTCGTGACTCCCATACTTTAACATAGACCTACGACAGTCGTGACTCCCATACTTTAACATAGACGTACGACAGTCGTGACTCCCATACTTTAATATAGACTTACGACTGCAGTAGCCCTACGATCGCTTTGAGGAACGTGGCCCAAATCCTCTAGACTGATCAAATCATCTGGTTTCTTTGTTGTTTAATGTATTAATTTTACTAATTAATAAATAAGCAGTTAATGTTGGAGCTATAGGAGGGGGATATCAGAAATCAGCTTCACAGATTATGCTCAAGTCCAACCCGGGTCTTCGGCGTGAAGAGGGAACCTTGGCTACCCCACCGCCTTTCCGGTCTGGACAGTCCAGTAACTGACTTTATGATCTTCGATCTATTGACTGGACCACTACGACTTGCATCAGCTAAGTCAGCGAGTCTGACCAACCCATCCCAAAAGTCGCTTTTATAGACAAGCAATTTCTGTTGGTGATGGGTTCTAGTTCGGATCTTCACGAATCGGATTTTAATGAAACTAACAAAAATTTATTATGCGCTATATTCCGTTTACCAAGTGAATTCTCGTTTCTCGTTTACATTATCCGGCACCCATTTTCATTCTGAGTTCCCTTGAGAGGTATACATTACAAATTGCCTATATGAAAGTCACTGTGCAGTCTCAATTTAACATGTACTGCTGGTCGAACAGAGGTATACTCCAACATCACTGACTGGAACATCGTTCACAGTCCCTGAAAACAAGATTCACTCACTCCTGTGTCCTCCAACCATTGCATACAAAGAGAAACGATTGGTTGATTAATATTTACCACGGACGCAATAAAGGGAGTTTGGTTCATCCTAGCACATTCAAATTCCTCCGCCCCCACGCACACACAGAAATACTTTTTTCAACGTGTTAATAAAATACAATATAACGGACCCAAAGAACTTTCTTCCTTTCCTGAAACTGCAGTATTGTTGATTTGCAATACGTCCTAGACTTATATGGGTTACATTGGGTATAATTGTTTCAGGGCCTGTATGGCTTCGATTCGATTCTTTATTCAGTAAAACACATGGGCTATATGCCCATCGTCATCATTTTACACGGTATACAGGAGGGAATATGGTTATCCATTGAAATATACATACAGTTTACATTTACAGTCTAATCAATCTCTAAATGGAACTTCTTCCAGGCATCCTACCTAAACCCCACCCAGGACATTCATTATTATGATTATTACGTTTAACTTCCCCCTTAAGTTTCCTTGAACGAGTCTTACTATGTTATTCTTTATCTGTACTGATATCCAGATGATCTAGGTCGTGTGGGGTTAAGTCACAGCTTTTATCTGTCGCTGGGGGTAGGTAAATATTTGCTTTGTCATAAAAACGTCCCGTCATCGCAATAGATAGTTACACGAGGGAGAGAGGCACCGCAGCTGAAAGTAGCCTATCAGTAGGCTTCTTCTCCACCTACGCAGTGACATTTGACCTCGATGAAGATTATCTGTGTCAAAATTTGAAATCTTGAATTAAATAGTTTCGGGTTTTAAGTGGACCCTTGATACGGCTCCCACGTGACCCCTATAGCGGGGCCTGATAAATGGTTGCTTTGATTCACGGAGTGAGTTGGTTTTTTGTTGGTCTTATCAGTTATGTTAAGGAAACATGGTTGTGTTGCATAAACACTATCTTTCACATCAAGGAGTATTAGATATATTTTTTTTGCATTTTGAAATTACCCGTGAAGGTCCGGTTTAAAATATTTGATTTAGTAACCCATGTTTATTGCACGATGTGACTATAACGGGATCGGATGGTCAGACTCGCTGATTTGGTTGACACATGTCATCAGTTCCCAGTTGCGTAGATCGATACTCATAATGTTGATCATTGGATTGTCTGGTCCAGACTCGATCAAGGCGTAAAACTCAACTCACTTACTCACTCATAGTTTTACCTTGCCAAATAAACGTTAGTCTTTCGTACAGACCCTGAAGAAAATATAATCAAGAAAACCCACGCAAGTCTAGAAAATGTGGCTCCTCTGTGGCAAGCATGGGTTGCTGAAACGCCGGACCTTTACGAGTCGTATAATAGCGAGGAATCGCAATCTTGATTTCACTTTATTCGATTTACCTTTTTGTTCAAAGTGAAATTGGCACGTTTTCACTGCAAACAGTCGTATGGGTGTAAAGTAACATCTCTGTGATATTTTAATGTAAACTGCCTGACTACAGAAAGCGTTTACTACAAAATTTGATGCTGACCGAAGATAGCACAAACGGCAAAGTCTGGTAATAAGCTTTGTAACGTGTTGGTCAATTTTCAATTGTATAGTCTCTTTTGCCCGGCAATATTTTAACGGGACTATTTCTCTTTGCAGTCTGCAGGACATGTATTGTGAGGTATCTAGAGTCCAGCAAGTTCTGTCCCATATGTGATGTCCAAGTGCACAAGACGAGGCCGCTTCTCAACATCAGGTACACCTTGGAAAATCCGACTTCAGCAACCCATGCTTGTTCTGAGAGGCGACTAACAGGATCGGGTGGTCAGGCACGCTGACGTAGTGTCATCGTATCCCAGTTGCGTAGATCGAAGCTCATGCAGTTTATCACTGGATTATCTGGTCCAGACACGATTATTTACAACCACCGCCACATAACTTGAATATTGCTGCGGCTTTAAACAACAACCATCTACTATCCAGTGTGCCTGTCGCCATAATATACTGTCGATCCTTTGACCTCCGAGATTTGTGTATCCGAAATACACTGCGTGTATAAAATCCATCCATTTACATTACGCATTTTCAAATACTTATAGAGTTCAACAAAACTTCCTAGTTTGTACACTGTTACGATGCCCCATAGAAAATATGGACAAGGTGTCCATGTAATAGGACTGGCGCCTTGTCTCTAAATGTGTATTACACTGAGAGAAACAAGTAATTCCATTTAAACTGAAAAGGAGCTCCAGTGAGATGGGATAATCCTGATGAAATCTAGGCTTGCTTCTTTTTAGGCTTTAACATTGCAGAAGGATCCAGGTAGAAGGAAAATACTGGAACTTTGACAACCCTTTTAAAAGGCCGGCGTCCTTATTTACTATCGAATTACGTTGTCATGGATATTATAAGGCTACGGTTACAATACAAAGAGATACAGTAACACACTGGAGGAAAGAAACAGTGTACCGTAAATATTTTGTCTTATTCATTATCTTGATTTCATACCGTCTCATCTCGACGATATCACTCTGAAATTGAATGAGGTACAATTCTCCAAAGCGATCTTTGTACTGCACATTTTAGTCTCAGTTCAACTACGACTTTGTGTGTCAGTTCTTTGACAAACTTGTATCCCTGATGTATTCCAGAGCGGACAAGACTCTACAGAACCTTGTATACAAGCTGGTGCCGGGGTTGTTCGAAGGTAAATATAATCCGTGGACTGGTCTGGCTGTGCTGGTGTGTGTTGGACTCCCTGGGGTGGGAATGCGTGTATTGGAACACCCTTGGTCCGTAGGATTTGGGTAGATCAGTCGTCATGCTTTATCAATGCTCATTTGATAAACTTGTAGGACAAAGAGAAGTGGGTAGGTGCACACACGCACACGCGACACGCACACACACGCCACACACGCACACACACCTTGATCCGGCTATGTTATGTCCCTTCAATCTTTCAGGATCCAGTGATCTTGGGCTCGAGTCCCAAGTTAATCCTGAATGTGTTTGTCCAGACTAAATGTGTTTAATTTCGTGTTGGGTGAACCCCCCTTCAACAAAGCTACCGAGACTGTCATATGTCTGCGTTGCAGTTTAGGAGTTCCAGATGCTACGAGAAAGGCTACGAGATCTTAGGCTTACGAGAGCTTTGTGAAACGTGGCCCAGGTTTGGTAGTTAAAGGGTGTGTCGGTGAACGAAATGATCAATGAATTTGACCTGACAATGCGCCACAAACCGGGGTAATAATTGTTGATGTCAGACTTAATTTGGCAAATTAGCTGGCGTATCGCAAATAAATATTTGTTTTGGCAGCCAATTTTAACAACGTCAGATATTTATATTAAAAAAACCCAAACAAATGGGATTTTTTTTATAAATAATCATTATTCCTTTTCGATCTCATGCCGCGTTATAATGAAGAAGGTAAAAGATGGTACGTATTGTTTCCCATTGGTGGGGATTGGTAAAAACAAGCACTAGTTGGCACACAGCTTGGAATGGCATTGCTCCTCTTAGAACTGTCGCAAGGTATTTCAGTGGTACAGCATGGTTAACCGATATTTGTCCTGACTGGCACACTCATACAAACACCCACGTGCATAGCTTTACAAGTGCAGTGAAACATTAAAATTCCCGTCACCTATTTTACGGAAGAAATGAATATATGATACAGGTATTCTGCAGAGAATGATTTGTTTATTTCAATCACATTCTCATTTGGGAGTGTCATGGCAAACGGACCATTAGACCTGGAGACATGAACGGAGTTTATCACACAACATACCTCGCCCTGGTTTGATCCCGGATTTAATGTTCAGGATGTTGTTGTCTTAGTCGCCCCGTTTCATCCACCTGATCGCCCACATTCTAGAACAGAAGGGAACAGTGAGGGAGTGAGTTCTGTACCCCGTTTGGTAGTAATCCAGCAATATCACGCAGGATTCACATGTACCAATATGGGGAGTCGAACCCAGATCTTCAGCGTTACGAGCGAACGCTTTCACCACTAGGCTACCCCGCCGCCCCAGAACGCACTATGTATAGCATGAACTATTCTGTATTGTCGGTTGAACTTCCAAGATAACAGCTATGGCAGAAACAAACTCATTCCCACAAAACTACGCCATAAATGTGAGTTTGTAATTCAGATAAATCTGGTATAATCTGATTATTGGTTCATATTTTAGATGAAATGCGGAGACGCAGGCTATTCTATTCCACTCACCCTGAAGGTATGTATTCAAGATATTCTCCTCTATGTCATAGTTATCCCTCTTTCTTTCCAGCCAGGATCTGCTTTTTTGGGTTAGGAATTCAATATCCCAAAAACCATCCAGCAACAATAATTCTCTTGGATTTCATGTAGATTTCTAGGGACCTAAATTCGCTGTACGGAGGTGTCTTGGGGTTTGAGTTAGAATATCAGAAAATTTACTGACCGCTGCCGTGTAACCGGAATGTTGATGAATGTTAAACAACAAACAAACAAACTCTACATATAGACGTAACATTTTCGGGATAAATGTTTGTAAACTATTTATTCAATCACTACATGATTTGATAACACCGGTGTCATGAACGCGGTAAAGATGATACGCGGTAAGGCTACCTTGCTTGCCGGGCAGGATGAAATATTCCGGAAAGCAGTTAATCCGAAACCTGAATTAATTCTTGATTCATAGCATATATCTATAGTTCGCTGTTTCGGAAAACCCCTGTAAGATTTAAATCGGATTACGATTGTAGTTGTTTCCTTGCAGGCCGGAGGGTGGTGTGTCTGGAGGCCCGGGGGGAGGCGGTCATGGAGAAGGAATTGTGTCGGGAGGACGAAAACATCAGCCTGTGTCTGGATATGAGCAAAAAGTACGTAAACTCATCCTTGGCATTCTGAGAGATTAAACAGGATCCGACTATCAGCCAGTGCACATTTGTCATAATCAGTAAAAACAATGTGCCAATTCAAGGGTATCAGTATTGGGCAGGACCTCACTCTTCTCCCACTCAGTGATGTCAACTCGTGAAGATCCGGGTTAGAAATGGTGTTCATGCTTGTCGTAGGTGGCGACTAACGGGATCGGTCTTTGAGGGTTGCTGACTTGGTTGACACGTGTCATCATATCCAATTGCGTAGATCGATGCTTGTGCTGTTGATCACACGATTGCGTAGTCCAGATTCGATTATTGACAGCCCCTTTCAATATACCTAGAATATTGCTGAGTGCCGTGTAAAGCAACAAACCAACCAACCAGCCATCATAGTGACGTCACGCCGTTACGTACCTGAAGTTCTGTTGAGCGGTCTTAAGAGAGGTCACTCTTGGGATGCTTGGTCCATGGGATGCGAGTACTTGGTCCGTGGGATGCGGGTTCTTGGTCTGTGGGATGCGAGCACTTGGTCCGTGGGATTCGAGTACCAGGTCCCGTGGGATGCAGGTTCATGGTCCGTGGGATTCGAGCACTTGGTCCCATAGGATGCGAGTTCTTGGTCCGTGGGATTCGAGTGCTTGGTCCCGTGGGATGCGGGTTGTTGGTTCGTGGGATTCGAGTACATGGTCCCGTGGGATGCGAGTACTTGGTCCGCGGAATCCGAGCACTTGGTCCCGTGGGATTCGAGGTCTTGGTCCATGGGATGCGAGTGTACGGTCCATGGGATGCGAGTACTTGGTTCATAGGATGCGGGAACTTTGCAATTGTCCGTGGGGTGCGAGAACATGGTCCAGAAATGATGACATCGCTGTACTGTTATTTAAACATTGTAATTAGATCATAACACAGGAACACGGATCAATGTCTTCCGGAAGAGTCCAGTGACACGTCCGGTCTCAAATACCAGCTGACGGTGTTAACTTCACGGGTGATTTTACCAATAATATTTTTAGGTCCAGTCCCAATGTATACCAAAACCTTTGACTTAAGCATAGCCCTGTGCCACTATATGATTTTTATAAAGCAAACAACTTAATCGAAATTGAAAAGGGAGAAAGTGAGTTTTGTTTTACGCCACTATTAGGAATGTTCCAGTAATGTCATTGAGTGGGGCTCGTGAAGGTCTTTTCAACCAGAGCTAGATGGGGTGCCCTCTCACATGATTAAAATAAATCAGTTTTAAAAATATTTCATAAATCAAACAACGCGTTTTGTGCAGCTGACCTGTTCAGGAACGTGTTCCCTGACTTCATGATGTATGTACAGATATTCAGGTATCTTGGTTAAGAGTGCTGATTCTGTGAGGTTTTCATATTCGCAAACTTAACTCGTCGCAATTTTTACGATGCCATTGTCCCAGGATTCCAAATGAGATTTACGGTGTAATTTGTGCATGTCTTGTACTGCATGGATGTATAGCACGTATGTATGTTTATTTTTAGTGGACTGCCTCCTGACGAGTCGGACAGTTATCCTTTCGATAACAAGGTATGTATCGCCGTCTAGCGGAAAAAAATATACCGGGAATGATAAAGGTGAAAATGTGTACAGTAAGCTGGCCACAAATTTTACTTTGTTATAACCGTTATTGTCATGCGCGGCTAAAGGCGACTGTGCTTGTCGTAAGAGGCGAATAAGGGGACTGGGTGGTCAGGCTCGCTGACTTGGTTAACACATACCATCGGTTCCCAATTGCGCAGATCGATGCTCATGCTGTTGTTCACTAGATTGTCTGGTTCAAACGCGATTATATCCAGACTACCGTCATATAACTGGAATATTGCTGAATGCCGCCTAAAATTTACTCACTATTCGCGCCGTTAATAGCTGCAAAATTGCTGATGCGGCTAAAAGCAACATTTACACACTCCCTCACTCCCTCACTCAGTAATTTAGCGCCTTTCGAATGTAACGTACAGCAGGTTTCGGGAACAAATTTGTTCGTTATATTCAACACAGCAGCGTGCTCGTTTCTACCATAGTTCACTGTGTATTAGTCTTCAGAACGAAATCAGTACTGCTTGACACATATTATATGAGCCTGCGCAGTAAAAGCGTTTGTGACAAGTAGGCGGGGCAGGGAATGTAGACGAATACACTTTGTTGCTACAGGTACATGAGGTAGATCGGGATTTAAGCAAGTGCAGTACAAGCTGACCGTATCGTGAACTCAGTGCCGCATCTGTTTAACACGTGTCCATTAGTATGATGTAACAATCAAACACGATTCGCACGGGGAAAATAAAATTTTCAGCATTTTGATGACAAGCTGTTTCCCTCTTGTTTCAAATGGAATATTCTTGAGGGCGTTCCCATATATTGAAAGTGGGGTCATTTGTCAGGTCGTGGCTCATCTAATAGTTGTCAAGCAGTAGATACAGACAAATTATTGAGTTTTTGAAACTTATAACATGTTATAACGTACGAGGGCGAACATATAGGGGATCATATTTTGTATACGATGCCCTTGGGCAAAATATCACTTTGTCATGGTGACATGAACGATGCTACAGCCGCAACAGGTGGCATGGCTATGTTTGAAAGTAGCCTATGGTATATTTACATCAAAGTGACTGCTTTTGTAATAAACAGAATGTTATCTTCGTGCCCATATCACACTATGTTTACGACTCCAGTACCTAAATATCGACCCGTGAAGGACCCGTGAAGGACCCGTGAAGGTCCCGTGAAGGGTAGAATAGGCCTTCAGCAGCCCATGCTTGCCATAAAAGGCGACTATGCTTGTCGTAAGACGCGACTAATGGGATCGGGTGGTCAGGCTTGGTGACTTGGTTGACACATGCCATCGGTTCCCAATTGTGCAGATCGATGCTCATGTTGTAGGTCACTGGATTGTCTGGTTCAAACGCGATTATATCCAGACTACCGCCATATAGCTGGAATATTGCTGAGTGCGGCGTAAAACTAAACTCAGTCACTCCTAAATATCGGTATGGCTCTCGCTCTCGCTTAGGATATACCAACATTTAGGTACTCAGGTCATAAACATAGCATGACATTGGCACACATATAACATCCTTTATGTATTGACGACTGGAGCTAAAGGGAACTATAGCAATACGGAAAGATGTACACATTGGATTTGTGGGTAATTGTTTATATACTTCATGTTATTTCACTTTGCAGCCAGCTGACCGCCGTTTCTTGCTTTGTCCATCCGCACTGACCATCGCACACCTCAAGAAATTCATCCGCATGAAGTTCTCGCTGCCAGAGCATCATAAGGTTAGACACGTGATTAGGTGTTCTTCGGCAGTATCAGGTGAAGCACGTCCATGGCAATACGTAAAGTTATATCACCTAGTCCATGGGTCGAATCCCAGATCCAGCACCTTGCCCATTGGTTCACAAGGGGAGACATCTCTCTCCTCTTCAGCACACTCGCACAATAACTGATTCCCCGAGATAATACAGTAAAACTGTCCGTGATATCTAATAACTCCCTCACTCACTCACTCATTCACTCGTTGTACACCCACTGGACGGTGAGAGCTCCATGTAACCCGTGGTTCGCCGACGGTGAGACTCGCTGAGTGGGGTAAAACTCACTCACTGACGCGACCTGATTCCTTCCCTGCTCAACCACCAGTTGTCGCCAGACAGGATTTTTTGCCGTCCTCTCTCATGGAGATGGCATTTTGCATGTTGCAAACAAAACATGTCTAATTTGCAGAAATATTCCCTGGCCCAAGCGAACAGAGTGTGATTCCTTAAAATTTTAGTCTAACTTACGCTTGTTGTTGGAAGCGACTTACAGGATCAGGCGGTCAGACTAAAGGCCCTTGTGTCTTTGCGAGCATTAAAGATGTTAAATAAATGTAACACTCAATTTATAATGATTCTCAGTGCAATACAAATATTAAAAGTGTCATTGTAGTGTCTAGCATTTCGAATCGGATGTCATCTCAGAACATCATTTTTCAAATCTTTAGTCCTTGCTAAAACACCTGCCCTGTGGGTCAGACCAGCACACCTGTCATCGTACGCGCACATGGGTGCTCATGATGTCATTCACTGGATTGTTTGGTCTTTGCTAGCGTATGCGCACACCGCCGTCATGTAGCTGGAACAGCTGAGGGCAGAGTTAAAAAAAGCAACATCTGCAAAGTTATCCTGATATTTATTATTGCTAGTTTGTTTTTGTTTTGTTTCTAAATTACTTGGAACTTTAAAAACTTCGCTTGACTCCTATGACATATTTTGTTTCAGCTGGACATCTTCCACTCTGACGAGTCCCTCACGGACACATTCACTCTGCTAGACATCGCCTACATCTACTCCTGGAGACGGGTCAGTATCATAACACAGTGTTTTCCAATCGGACATTGCCCTACAGCATACTGAACATGCATCGAAATATGTAAACATACAATACGCGGCGTACATGGCAGAAGTTGTTTTACAGGACTTAAACTGTAACAGTCTGACAGAGCATGTGGGTAAATACAAAATGTATTTTACTGATTGTAAAAGCTTGGATTGGTATTGTGGGTTGTATACTCAATAAAGATTAAAGCTTGAAAATATAAAGACGCCGAGGCATAGTTGTAAACGGGTGGATGAGTGCAGACATTTTGGTGTGAGTTTGTTTTTACACCCCACTAAGCAGCATTCCCGCTATATGGCGGCGGTTTGTAAATGGTTGAGTCTGGACCAGACAGTCCAGTGGCCAGCAGCATGAGCATCGATCTGAACCGATGACATGTGTCAAACAAGTCAGCGAGTCAGACCACCCCATCCCGTTAGTTGCCTCTTACGACAAGCCCGGGACGTCACGGGTCCATTCATTTAGGAATTCACCATGCATTTCGTTTTATATTGAAAACGAATCCCATAGGAACCATTTAAATCATTTCACACATATGGCCTGGGTGGATTCTTCCAAATGGGTAGAGTACGTGAAGCCCATTTCGGTGTCCCCCATTCCTGGTAATGCTCATGTGTTAATTGACATGCGCAGATCATTTTTGTGATATTTAGTACAAACATCTACATCAGAATTTGGAACGAATGTTAGTTTGTCTTCAAACGAAGTAATAACCAATGTTTCTTTCACAGAAAGGCCCTCTTCGTCTTTTCTACACTGTCGACGACAAGCCCAACAAAAAACGGAAACCGTCTGCTCCTGAAAGTCAGATCGAGGCTGATGTTGACGCCAAGAGAACAAAAATGGAGGGTGTTGAGTGTGCAGCAGACGATACAATTTCGTGCACGCAAATCAAGCAGGAAGGTGAAACGGGGGCGCATGCGCAGATAGAAATCTATGATGCCGGTGAAATGTTCAGCGACATAAGTGATTACGACCCGTCACCATTACCAGACTATTCCCAGCAGATCCCTGTGACAAGCGAAGGGAGCGACAGCACAATCACATACGGAAGTACGGAGGACAACCAACTTCAACCCACAAACACTAAGAACACGACTACACACAGCCCTTCTGTTCAGAATCATTGTCAAAATGTCTGTGATTCCGAGACTGGTGTGTTTGAAAATACCAATTCTGTTGTCAGCTCCGGATTTACCAAATCTCCTCCCTTGTCGAACAAAGATCACTCAGTGGGTCATTTTGACAAAAAGACAGACAATTCATTGGAACGAACGTCAGATACCAAAGTGAATATGGAGAGTTGTGTGGAACAGAAGCAATTAAACGGAGTTACGGACGTACCAATGCCAGAGGCACGTTCCAATGGTGTGGAGTATACCTCCGTTAAGGTGTGGCAGAAACTGAACGGAATTGCCCGCGTTAAGCCCGACAGCAACGGTATCAAACAACAAAAAGGTATTATGTGTACCAAATTCCAAAATACCGAAGACAGGGCAAACAATAACACCATTACCATGGAAACGAATGGCCATGAAATGACGTTTTCTGTGGACTTGAAGTCAGAACCGTTGGATCTTTCGGATACTTCCAGGAAAACTATCTGCGACCAGAAACCTATCGTCATCGGCGAAATCGATTTTTGATTTAAGAAAATGAATATATTTCTGGAGGGTTTACTTTGGTAATTGTTTTCTACAAATAGAGCGCGCGATGTCAAATGATCTTCCTTTATTTGACGGTGCTGTATGGTATCAATACAAGTGTGTATTTAACGGCATGGAACCTTGGACCAAAGCGGCTTTTCCCTACTGTGCTATTGTCCTATTGTCCTCTTGTCCTATTGTCCTGTGAATGTACCTGTGCATGTTCGGTGGTGTGAAGTATATATTTTGGTTCACTGGTGTCTTTTGAAGTCGTAGAAGGCGATGGGTCATTTCGTCTTTGGCAGTCCTAAGTAAACATCAAGCTGTGCCTAATGTATTCACCAGGTGGACGAGTAAAGGTGGAATATCTGTAAGGAGAGGTAATTATGAAGCGAGAATGGTTTGGGGAGTTATTTACAGGACGGCTACAACACTGTACATCAAACTATGGTAAAAAAATCGTCTACAGTTAAGACATCAATAGACTGACAGTGGACGGAAAGTCTCACAGCGATGATGTACTACAAACGACTGTCCAAGCAATGTGCTTCCGGAAAAGCGAATATAGTTCTTGAGGTTTCGGGTTCTAAGCATCTCTTCACGCTTGGCGAGATTATTGTACGACTTTAGTGGCTTGGTCTACGTGTGAGTTTTTTTCAGTCCAATCACAGACTATAATATCTTGTTTGAAAGGATATTTGTCTCAAAGGAAAGGCTGTTGATGACTGGTTTGAATCTTTTATTTTGTTGCAGTTTTGATGACCATCGTGGAATTGATTGTTAAGTTGTTTGTTGAGATTTTACCTCTTCACTGTGTACTCATCGTGACCGTTTTTGTCTGGACTCTAGCCACTTGACATGCCTCTGCTAGAATTCAAGGCACTTGATATGTCACTGTGACATGTCTTGCTAGGATTCAAGGTGCTAGATATGTCACTCCTAGGATTCAAGGCACTTGATACGCTGTGACATGCCTCGCAAGGCACTTTGCATGTACTGTAAGGGTACTTGATAGGGTCGCGGACTCTTAGCATGCACTGTGATACGCCTGCTTGAATCCCAAGGGGCGATGGAGTAGCATAGCGCATAAAGTGTTCGCTCGTCACCACAAATACCTAGGTTCGATTCCCACATGGGTACAATGTATGGTGTTCCAGCAGTGTTATTGCCAAGATGTTGATAAAAGCAGCGTAACGCCATACTCATTCACTCACTTTGATTCTGGCCACTTTACGTGCACGTAAACGGTTCTTGCTGGGATTCTCAACAATGTGCGTGTCTTGTTATTGTTAAAACGTTGATAGTTTCATTTCGTCTTTTGTTGTTTGTATTTCGTTTACAACGGGTCACTGTGTCAATAAGTAGTACTATCTCCCAACCAGTAAGTAGTGTTTATCCTCAACAGTGCCCCACTCCCAACCAGCAACCAAAGTTTGTCCTCAGTAGGGCCCCACTAGTAGTATGTTCGTTTACGTTGGCAATAAACTGAAAAAGGGCACGTTATGGTTCTGGGGGAACAGAAAACTTATACTGGTGTAAGGTTCTGAAATAACATTGCACTTGCAGCCTGTCCTGATTTCAGCTGGAAAAGGTACCGTTTGCATGCATAATTCGCTTCTGACTGTCAATCTTGCCAAGACTCTATCGTAGATTTTATAGTGTTACTGGTGCTACAGTTATTATGGAAATGGTACAACGAGGAGGACAAGTGCAGCATTATTTTTACTTCAAAGGATGGAGACGATTATTTCAGTAAATTAAATAATAACAACAGGAATATTTGCTATTTTGAAATAATAGTACAAAACTATTTACGTAATGGTCAGAAATCATAATAATCCAGTGTACGATTTCATCTGTGTCTTGAATATATGTTTATAAATCGCTGGTAACATTGTAAAAGAGGTTGTTTTTCGGCAGGGATGGTGTGGAAGCCTTGTGGTCAAAGCGTTAGCTCGTGACGCTGAAGACCCGGGTTCGTTTCCCCACATGGGTACAGTGTGTTAAGCCGATTTCTGGTGTCCCCTGAATAGTGATAGATGCGGCGTAAAACTGTATTCACTCATTTTGTCGGCAAGAGGATACATGATTAACTGCAGTTATTGTTTGTAGCAATACGTACTTAGTGTTGCTTTGGTAAACAGGTTATATAACGTGCTAATGTATAAAGAGGGGTGCATTGTCAATGACAATATGGAGTGCAGGAGTTTTCCGGATGGCATTTGGCGGGTCGTCTGTTAAACACAAGACATAAAACTAGTTCGTTAGTTTCATAGAAAGTAGCTCGCAGGTAATCCGTCTTACTGAGAAAGGGCATTGTCAACCGAGGCTTAATTCAGTAACAGAAATACGTACTTTCACATTGACACGAATATTCCTTCACGTGTTTATACGAGAATCCTTAACAACATCTCCCAACTCGTCGATATACGAATGTCCAGGCATGGTCGTTTTACAACTTATGTTATTTCAGCCTTTCGTGAACATATTGTCAAAGACATGTAACATGGTGATGGATGCCAGATGTGCGTGCGTGCGTGCGTGTGTGGAGGGAGGGGATCGGACAAATGGTGATCCCTGAGTAAACAGTTTCAATACTAAAACAGCCTATATGTTAACAACATGAAATACAATTGTATTCTGGATAACATATTGCTGAGTGCGGCGTTAAGCAACAAAACAACAGCTATTTATATACTTATTTAGATTTAAATATACTAGCCTGACATTCTTATCGGAGGATCACGTGGTTAGATTCAAACAAGAATGAATTTGAACTTTTTCACCGTTCGGTCAAAATATCCAAACGTTTCACAGGAGTTTCTGCGTCTTTTCTAGAGAGTACAATAAAAACAGATATTTAAAGGGTAGTAAGGTTTGGAGGACTCCTTGTCTAGGGTGACTTAATGATACCAACATCTGCATGAATCGCTTGCACAATTAAAACAGTATTCCACCATGTGTAAATAGGGCGTTTGTTCTTGATTATATATCAGTTAACTTGTGTTATGTTCCCCATTTGCATATTCAAAATGTCATACAGGAATCCGCAGCTTCTAGACATATCAGACCGAAAACTCTGTCACGTATCTACTGCTAATGTCATGCTCAACGGTTCAATTATGACTATTACATCATGTAACGGGACATCCAAGTACAGAGACCGTATGGAAATACGGTCAGATATAGTATGTTCCTTTACTCAACGAGCGCGACGAAGAATATGAATGGGAGAGATGTTCTCCTTTTTTTGCGATTTTGTTCCACAATCCAGAGATCTTTGTTCATGACGGTGAGCGATGGCGAGAAAGTGACGAAAATTGTCCAGATAAATATATTTTGGTTTTGTTGGTGCAAAATTAATATTGATGAACTGCATTGCTGAAAATGCTACTATAGTTATGTATTATATGGTGGAAGCTGTCTAAACCGGCGCTCACTTGGACTGAATAAATAATCCGGTTTAGACAATGTGTCGGATTGTGGTGCTGATGATACATGTACAAGCCACGGATGGGACTGAGATTATTTGCCAGTGTTGACAACTTGCCGAATTGAACAGATGCCGGTTTTGACAGCTTCCACTATAGTGAAGTTGGGTTCATGGCTATGATACCCCAAGGGCATCCGTGTTATTTTGCATTGTGTATATTATGGATATATAAGCAGTCCTAGACTGTCGTAGCATGTGTTCGTTGTTGATACTGTTAAAAACAGCTGTTCGTGTTTCTAGTTACATGTTGTAGTATATAGTCACGCTGTGTTCACTCTGAGGAGAATAAAACCACACTGTTTATGTTTTGTCATTTTTTGTTGGTTATTCCATTCATATATATACCCGTGAAGATCCGGGGTAGAATTTGTCTTCAGCCACCCATGCTTGTCATGAGAGGCGACTAACGGGATCGGATGGTCAGATTCGCTGACTTGGTTGACACATGTCATCGTATCCCAGCTGCGTAGATCAATGCTCACGCTGTTGGTCACTGGATTGTCTGCTCCAGATTCGATTATTTTCACACCGCCGCCATATAGTTGGACTATTGCTGTGTGCGGCGTTAAGTAACCATTGTATCCACAGTTCGCAGCTAGACTGCTTGAGACAAAATCGGATCAATGAGATCCTAAAAATAAGGTAACCAGACATTCATAACATTGTCAGTGCTCATTGTCTTTATCACCCAGATTCTGTTTTCTCGGATAGTCGGGACTGCTTGTCCCATGCAGTTTATATTATTACAGACTGCAGATAATCAATGGTGGTCGGCTCAGAATCAGTATATGTTGACTGTAAACTGTATGAGAGGGGTGTCATGTGAAACAGGCATTGTGTCTCTGTAAATTCACTGTCATTTCTCATTTGTCCGCCACTCACGCGAAACATGCACGCACGTTCGGACACATACATGTGCACATAAGCACAAAATCGTGAACGCAACGTTAACCCCTTTTTAACCCAACACAATCATGTCTCGTCTTAACACTACCTTACTGTGCAAAGGCCCTAGGGACGGTTTCATAAACCGTCGTAACTCGTCAATTAAACGTCAATGTGTGCTACTTTCGCTCGACGACCGCATTGTGGAATGTGGTGCGAGTATATGCTTCGTAGTTTGATTTGGTCGTCCAGTAAATTTACAGTGATCCGCCTAGTTCAGTTCTGGATCTGCCGTCATTCGTTACGTCTTGATCATGATCTTGCTTGAGTCCGCATCATACCTCTCGGTTTAACTGAAGACTGAATTAAAAATAATTCCATTGGGGCTTTCAAGTGACAACGATTTTTGGTTACAAAACCTTGAAATAGAAATGATTTATATACATAGTGTAAATCGACAACGTTTTGTGGGCAGGAAAGTTTTGCCAGTATTGAGAAAAAATTCAAGGCGCAAAACTTTCAAGTTGTGATGACATGTCTCATTATGATAAGCAGTTTTTCACAATTGTTAACACAATGCCTATTCTTCGCAGCAGTCACGAGTGGAAATAGTGGAATCGCGCGAAACCACATCGGTGACAGATTGAATTGTTCCATGCATAAAAACAATCAGGTTCTTGAGGGGCATTTAGAAGTCGGTATTCTGATAGACGACAAAATGTTATGGATGCCAACTTCTTCTTTATTGTTTTCACAACGTTTCTGGGCTATTCCTGACACAAAAAGCTGTCGCGTTACGTTAGTTATGATATTAAATATTTTACGTATTTTTAGAGCACAACCTGCAATTAATATAACACAGTACTAGAATATGTTCCTCTTTATAAAACAACCATTTCAGATACTATAGTTTAAAATCACTGCATCAGAATTCATTTCGATATATTATCGGGTCCAATTAACAAAATTACTGGTAGGGGAACGTGTGCACTGCACAGCTGATTGCTACTTCCGGCGCTGTATTTAAGACAATTACTCACGGTAATCTTAGGCCAATTACAAACACAAGCAAATTAGAACTGAACAGGCAAATTATCTTAAGTTAAGTTTTTACAAGAGGACTTGCAAATTAAACACGACGCAGAACTAGTTGGGTTGTTCACGGGGAAATTTGTCAATTTACAGTACGCGTCTTCGTGCGTATGTGCGACACTTATTTGACTCGCAGTTGAACAGGTAATCCATCGATTGAAATAATTACCTGTGTCATGAGTATACCAAACTAGGCAGTATTACACTCGTTGAATTGAGTGGCGTTTTTTACGTCACATCGGTATTATTCCAGCTATATAGCGATGGGATTAAATGTTAATTTCATACAATTTTATGTACAAAGTACAAAATGAGTTTTATTTTTAAAACATATATATTCAGTACATTATTATTTAAAAGCGGAAAATGTCCTAGCTCACATAAATATGGTATGCGTATTATGAACCCACACATGACAAACGAGGTTGGGTGATCAGGCGCGCTAACTTGTTTGACACGTCATCTCGCCCATGCGTAGATTGTCACTTGTGCTGTTGATGACTGGATTGTCTAGCTCAGACTCGTGTATGTAGACCCTTCTGCCATGAAGCTGAAAGTTTGCGTAGTGCGGCGTTAAACAACAAACCACCCAACTAAAGTATGGTCTAGTTAGTCAGCGTCCTTGACAGATTTGTACGTGAGTTGTAATTACAACACAAACGGGAGAAACCTTTCTGTACCTACACTGGTGTTGTAACACGCATTTGTTATTTTCTCGATAGTTTATGTTGTACATGCAATGTGACGTAAATAAAATGCCTGTCTCTGTCACGTTACTCTCATCGACTGTATGTATAGATATATGTTACAGTCACACTATAGAATCAGTCATTTCGTGAAAACCGCAATTTCGCGTCATTTTGTTTCACAGCGATCAATATTCTTCAGTTTTTTCATGAAATTTCAGTTCATTAATATGTGGTGAACAGTAAATGCTTCAAAGCCAAGCTGAAGTGCAACAGTCGCTGCCACAATAGTTATAACTGTTAGTGACAGTAAGTCATGTTTAAATTGTGATTCTCTTTTGTAGATCAAGTTCTTAAGTAAAATTTCACGAAATCACGGTAGTATATTGATTGTTGTTACACAAAATGACGCGAAATGGCTGGCCCTCTTAGTCATTTCACAAAATGACTGAAATATTACGCCATTCATTTCACAATCTGACTATAACAGATACAAATACAAGATTACATACACATAACCTGCAGGCTACCGGGAAAACAATCTGCGTGCTGCGCTGTGCTTGAGTTATGCAGAAAGACAGCGACAAGACAGAAACGAACATTAGAAAAAATACATGCAAGGTCACTATAGCTAATATCTGTTTTTTGAAAGTCAAAACAAGATGACTACTGGTCTTAAGTATGTACTATCAGCAGCTCATGTTTGTCACAATAGGCAGCTATGCATGTCGTTCGGGGCAACTATTGGGATCGGGTAGTCAGACTCGCTGACTTAATTGGCACATGTCATCGGTTCCCAGCTGTGCAGATCGATACTCATAACTGGATTGTCTGATCCAGAATCGAATATTTACAGACCGCCGCCATATAGATGTAATATTGCTAACTCAACTCACTCATTCTGCATGTACTCTTTGAAGCGGAATTGGATCATAAAATATATTTTGAAACAAATATAAACAAACAAACTGAAACTTGGATGGTTTTCGAAATTGTAAGAGATGTATTATTCTCTCGTAATTGTTGTATATGATAAAAATGAACAAGTGGAAATTCCCTTCAGCCGGTAGTGAAATATGATATGATAATTATCAACGATCTTGAATTACAGATGTTGTTTGACGGATGAGTTCAACCTGACCTTAGCTGATCAGTGGTTAGTGGAGCGATTTGTCAAGCATTCATTATCGGGACTAGGCACATTGCTTACATGAGTACCGCAATGGAAGTTTAGGGTATATTCCGGGCCTATTGCAGCGCCTTGTGCAAGTACACCGAAATGCAAATATTACATGTGTATTAGTTTCTACGAATTGCACAACATCGCAGAACACCAACATCTGATGGGCTTTTGTGAATCGGTTCTTTTTTCACATCTTTGAATATCAATAGATTAGCATGTTTGACACACATTTCGATTTTAGACATACGTGTCGTTCATTATTTATCCCAAACTGAACTCTACCAGTTTATTTTATACAAAGTTACAAATTTTTACAAACTGTTACAGGAAGGACGGTTAAATACTCAACAATTTCTTCTCTTCATATTTTTCAATTACAAAAAAAAATTGGTATTTTTTTTCTTTTACCCTCAGTATACAACACATCTCTGTTATGCGAATTTCATGTAAACACGAGATCGCGAAATATAAATGATTTATCTAACTATTATACAACTGATTTATATAATATCTATATCAAGGACTTGTATTGGTAAAAGGGTAAAGCCGTATTGAACATCTATCCTTACATGGACATTGAACCGTTAATGTGAGTAAACTGATCAATTAAAAATCATGAATTTAGGTGAGCTAGTTAGCCGAGTTTATAACACACATGGGTGTGTTGACATGTTCGTACCATATCACGAATAGGTTTTATGCACATAGCATGAACTGTGTCTTATATGTCTTTGATAGTCTGTTACGCAGGTTATAAAACGAATATATTCAAGAACGTCCTGGCAAGTCTAGACGTCTACAGTTCCTGAAAATGAATTAAGTGGTAGTGGTAATTGTTTTGTGACAACTGTCCATTGGTAACTGTTCGGTGACAATTGTCCTGTGGTAACTGTTTTGTGACAATTGTCCAGTGGTAATTGTTTAGTGACAATTGTCCTGTGGTAATTGTTTTGTGACAAGTGTCCAGTGGTAATTGTCTTCGGAAAAAATGTCCAGACTGGAAATGTTTCGGAAACACATATATGGGTACAGCATTACCGGATTTGGACATAAACAAGTAATGCATTCACAGATAACGCATTGTTTAAACGTTGTCATCAGGCCCCGATTTCTCGAAACAAACTTAAGTTTTTACTCAGATTTCAAGCTGAGTTTGACAATTTGAATCAGCTGAAATTTTATCTCAACTGCATTTTAACATTTAAGCGTCCATACAACTTAAGCAATATATTCACGAAACTCAAACTGTATACTATTTTTGAGATTAATATCAATTCCAGTACATTCTGGGAAACGCATTTTATCAAACTTGAGTAAAACTCTTACTTAAGTCAAAACTAAGACTTAAGTTTGTTTCAAGAAATCGGGGCCACGTCCTGAAACGTTATCGTTAACCAACTAAAACACAACGCATTCCGCTTCAAACAATGTGTTAAACTGTCTGCTTACAATTTGTAATGAGTGTTTGTCTGTTCTTTGAGGCTGCATTCATCCAATATTCTATATGACGGTAATCTGTTTATCAAGACCAGACAATCCAGTGATTGACAACAAGTGCTTTGATCTAAGCAATTGGGATGCGATGTATTAAACATGTAAACGAGCTTTACCACACATTCCCGTTATATCGCCTTTTAAGACCAGCAGGATTTGCTGAAGATCACTTATAAACTGGATCTTCAAGGTGTAATGATAATTTGTCATAATTAGATGCACGCATACTATCTTTGGTTCAGGTTCGTGCAGTTACATTGAACTGTGTATTCCTCTCAAACGTGATCGGAAAATTCATGAAATTATTTCCTGTGATAATTGTCTTGGGCGGTTGATAGCCACATAGTTAACGTGTTCGCGAGTCAGGGCGAAGTCCGGGTTCGATTCCCTTCATGGATTCAATGTATGAAGCCCAATTCTGGTGTCCCCCACCGTGACATTACTCTAATAGCTACTGAAAGCAGTGTAAAACCCAACTCAAAGTAGTTATCTTCTATTAAAATTAGAGAGACCCATATGAATTGGATAGAACGTAAACAGAGTCGATAATGTAGTGAAGTAGTTCAAGCCTTGGTTTGTCACGAAAAATAGCTCGGGTTCGATTTCACGATGCGTGGATGCTAAGTATTGGGAGTCTTTCACCGACATACTGAAAGCAATATTTCTAATAGTATTATTTTAAAAAATATTACACAGGAGGCATGCACGTACAAACCTACACGCATGTACGCAAACATTCACGCCCACACACTTGTATGTATGGCTTCAGTCGCCTAACATCAAAAAGTCAATAACACAATCAAACCAAGCTGTAGGCTTTGTGTGGAACCCCGTACTGTTCGCCCACACAGAGATATACAAGCATTGTAAACATATACATGTCGGGAAATTATCACTGTCGGACAGCCGAACAGTCATAAGGCCTCTGTTTTTTCACATCTCTTTCGAGTCTGGGAGGACATATGTTGGCACAGATCATATATATTTCAATAGACGAACTCACGTTACCGCTCAACTATACGGACGTAGACCGTTGCTATAACATTAGAACGGTTTCTTGAGAGCGACGTGCTATTTATACACCGGTCAATTACTCCACAATCCACAGCGGCTTCTAAACGGTGTCAGAAAAGCTCAATTATTTTGTGATTTACGATGCTTGTGTGTACTTGAGGAAATATGTGTTTGTCCAACTGTGCTTACCTCCCTTTGACAGTTTCACGAACCACACATGTACGAGTGGGGTCTAAAGGAGTAGTCTTATTCTTGCTTTAAAAGGTTGAGTTTAATATCGTTACGTTTACAGCTGGTGAAATTACTTTTTGTTAAAAAATGCAGTAAATTAAGGATTTGCATACGAGTTGTAATTATTAAGTACACTTTCACTGGTAATAGATTTTAATCAAGTTTTGTTTCGTGTGTACGTGTTTCATGAATAGCGGATAATGAATTTAAGATGCTGTTTTTAATTAAATACAGGAAAAGTTTACGATATAGAATATATTTACGATGTCAGTTCCATTAACGAAGTGCATTAAGCCTGACATTTAGAGCTAGTGACCTTTCATTGTTTCTAGTTCACTTAGTTTGTGAACGGTTAATAACAAAATAAATTAAATCTGGAAAATACATGAACTAATTAGGATCTCGACGACTGGAACAAAGCAATTGCGTCACATTCAGTTTACACCTAGTTCCACTGACCAGGTCTCAGTTTATAGTGTCATGGTAAAAGCGAGAGAAGATTAACGTCACATCACCATGTCTTTCCGTCAAGCTGAGTGAATGAGTTTAGTTTTACGCCGCACTCAGCAATATTCCAGCTATATGACAGCGGTCTGTAAATAATCGAGCCTGGACCAGACAATCCAGTGATCAACAACATAAGCATCGATCTGTGCAATTGGGAACCAATGACATGTGTCAACCATGTCAGTGAGCCTGACCACCCGATCCCGTTAGTAGCCTCTTACGACAAGTATAGTCGCCTTTTATGGCAAGCATGGGCTGCTGAAGGCCTATTCTTCCCCAGGACCTTCACGGGTCCCGTCACGCTGAAGACCCGGGGTCGATCCACCACATCGACACAATGTGTAAGCCCTGTTTTGGTGTCCCTCTCCGTGATATTGCTCAAAGAATGCTAAAAGCGGCGTAAAACTAAACTCACCCACTCACTCAAATGTGTGTCAGTTGTGTGTATCGACAAGAATAACATTTGGTCTCTGGAATGAACATATTTAGGCCTTAAAGTAACCTAAAATTTACAAAACGAAAACAAAACTAGCTCATTTGTTCTCTCCGCATGTAATTATGGTGATCTAGACCAACCATCCATTAGATACAGTTAAGGTGTTTTAGAGAACTGTGTTTCCGAGTCTCCATAAAAGATCGTCTTTCCATGTACACGATATGTCAACACCCCACGTGCTGTTCGACGGACATCACGAAGACCCTCAGATGTGTGGGCTTGTTGCGTGTAAAATGGCTGATAAAATAAATTACGTAGCACCTCACACAAGGGGAGTGGAGTAGCTTGTTAGGAAAGCGTTTGTTACACACTCTGAAACCAGGGTTCCATTCCCTATGGTGATGTTGCTGGATTTTTGCTAAAACACGCACATAAAACAACAAGCATTATCTGAAACAGCGATTTCTTCCATTTCCATAATACAAAATAAAATGATAAACAGTGTCACATTATTCGAGCAAAATGTCCACTTTAAACTTAGATACTCGTGATGTTCACATGAATTCGTGTAGTTCTGTCATGTGAAGACAGCGCGAGAAAAGTGACCAAGTAACAGAAGAGTTCTTCCAGCGAAACCGTTAGTCCTGAAAATGAAGGTCACTTCGAGCTTAATTGGCCCAGGAAAAAACCTGGTCTGAACAACGTCTCGGATTCTGTGTCGCATCAATGACAACAAGAAGTTGAACGCTCGGTGGTAATTTAGCCTCTCCCATCTATCCCACTCCCCATTCCTCACGTACTCACCCTCTTCTACCCTCACCCAGCACCATCACCCCTCAAAATCATGTCACCACCGACACACATTTCCCGCTCCGTCGCCATACTCACTCCCTAATCAAAACCCAGCACTCACTCGCCTGCCTCATTCATCTCATCCCCCGGACACCTCACCCTCAACGCCCGACTGCTCTATCTACATCTCTTGTCCACCAGCCTCACTACCTCGCAATTACTCGACCCCCCCTCCCCCCCGCTCACACCCACACATACACCCACCCACCCACCGCCTGCCTTGTGTTTTTCCTCAGCATTCCTGTCCACGTACCTCTACTTTAACAAACCAGCCAATCACCCCAGTCTAATTCATCCAAGATCTATCACATATTCACTTGGATCTGCCCTAATCCACCCCACCCCCGCCGGCCCGTCTCCTTACCCTATACAAACCCATCATCGACATCATGTCCCTGCATAACTTCTCTCATCTCCAGCTCCCAAACCCCTCACCCTAACATACACATATCTCCCACTGTCCAACACGCATACACCTACCGCAATCACCATCACCTGCTTCTACAACTCCCCCACCCCCCTCCCCCACCCCCCACCCAACTGCACCCCCTCCCCCCTTTAACATACACACACACAACCACTACCCTGCAGTCCACCCAATCCAAAACGCTAAAATCATTAAATTCCCAAGACTGCTCCCATCCGTTATGTAATTTCGATATCATCCGCTCCACTTCAATCTATCATGATTCATTTCAACTTCTGATTGATGGGTCGATATTTCATGCTATTGACAACAGACAGAAATTCCCCGACCTTCTTTCCCCGACGCCGTTCAAACGGAATTTGGATACCCAAGTTTGTTTTAAGTGCGTGTGTATAAATGGCATTTTGAATACTTTCATCGGAAATAGCCTAATAAACAACCTACATGAATCATATGGGCATTATATTCTTCAAGGAAGTAACACTTGAACACTTTCCATTGGTTGACCATACTCCAATGAGGGTAGTGAATAATAATTTGTGTTATCTTTGTCAAAACAGGATTTAAATACTCTATAGAAATGAGAGCGCGCGTGTTTTGCTTTAGTCACCTATTGACAGACGCCCTTCTATGCGTACAGTCAGATCTAACCATTTTCGGAAACATTTCATTTGCATATTTATTCCGTTCAGACACTTGGCAATGTAAACACATCTGTGTTCTTCCTTATAGTAAATAATATTGCTGAAATATTGCTAAAAGCGGCTTATAAACTAACCTCACTCACTCACTCACTCACTCACTCACTCACTCACTCACTCACTCACTCACTCACTCACTCACTCACTCACCTAACAGTACAACTTGCATCATTTCGGTTTACCATGAGCCGTTAAAGTACAGTCACAATCTGGAGAACTTGTACATGTAGATAATTATATAAGTCCTAATAATTACTTTATTTGTCGTTTGCAGGTTGAAATATCTCAAATCTTCAAACATATATTTTTTTTCAAAAAGTAAAATTATACGACTATTTATAATAACAACGTTTCAATGTCCATTCAAGCTCAAAACTTACGTCAAAAATCCACATACATCACCTTGTCTAATTTGCCCAAATTCTCTAAGAATGCCCCATGAAAAATCCATAACTGCGGCAACAATGTGGAAATACCTCATACAATGGTCACAGAGGAATTAAAACAAAGAAACATATCATCTTCATAAAATATTGCCTGGATCAAGTGGCCCATCTAGTTACATTAAAAAAGTGGACAAATAATTTGAGTTAGGAACTTATCTCTCCTGGTTTACTTCCTATTTGTACATTTCAGTTCTTTTGATAGCATAAGATTAATGGATTAAAGTGAATTCACGATGGTTATAACAAACGACACTTTTTTACTCCTCTGTTGGCAAACAATATGCCCGATCATGAATAATCCAGGTAAAAGAGCGTATGAACTTGAGTACTGGATATAACGAAAAATACAAATGTTTTCAAACCGTGACAGGTCTTACGTGTGATTCTTAACACAACTACTGATACCTGTCTGAAACGACCGACCAACCCTTTCTTTGATTGTTCGTTACAATCAAAATGAGAATAAATTTACTTAATAGTACAAATTTCATTATGCAGAACCATTTGAATACGCAGCATGGGGAAAATACACCCCTAAAGCAGACTTACCCGACAGATGTGTCACACATCACTAAAATCAAGGAGATTATATAACGATGTAGACTACCCCTGCTAGAAGGTTTTGCCGGGCCTTCATTTGTTGGGCGAAAATGCTTTCATTCGGGCAGCATGCAATAAATACGACAGACTCAAAAAATTTTTATTACGTTAAAGGTTGTTTCGTTGTGGAATCATGGTCTACTGCTCTAAATGATCCTCCCAGGTATGTGTTGGCTATAATCCCAAGGAATCTATATCTGTCGAAAGAGGCGATTTACTGTATCGGGTGGACAGGCTCGTGGGTCTGGTTCTGTATTGAAATGTACACTGCAGATCGATCTTCACAACATTAATCACAAGATTTCCTTAACTCGATTCGGTTTATAGATTTCTCTAGACTTCAGCATTAAACAAACAAACAAAAAACCCAGACAAACAAACAAACAAAAAACCCAAATCTTCCACGTATATATCCTTTCGTCAATGTCCAACAGTTTGAAAATGCCGATGGGTGTGAATACAGATGTCATTTGAAAAGCAATATCGTTGAAAAATGTATAAAATCTAAATATTCTCTTTGACCTGTACATAACTTGCTTTCGTAAAAGTAATTTCAAATTCAGTGTTTTGTTTTAAGAGGATCAATAATATCTAATGCAACAGGAAGGAAGGAGTAAGTAAGTCCTGGACTTAAGATCCGAAGTTTACTCACCATTGTCTGACCGCGTGTTGTGTTCACATTCTAGCTTCATGCTAGCACCATGCGTGTTGAAAAAAGAAGTGAAACTGCGTACTTAACATGCGTGCTAAATGTTCTGTTATAGCGAACTGCTGTGGTCTCTTGGAATTCATAGTTTCAGTCGATATCCCCAGTAATAATAATAATTTCTGAAATTGGTCGGTAGATATATATTCATAATAACAATAAATACAATAAATAAAACCTGGCGTCAGTTACATTTTATAACTTACAATACACGTGGAAGGGGGGGATAATCACCTATAGGTAATGTTTGACAAATATTGTTTTGCTGAGATAATAGTTTGCAAAAAGAATGTTTTGTTCATTTAATGTATCACACAAATTTCTTTTTTTTTTTTTTTGATGAATGAATGTTTGACATAAGATTGTTCAGCTAAGGAAATGCTGCGACATTTATATTTCACACCCGATTGTTTTATTTCATCCAGTGATTCACAAGGACTGTTGAGTCAGTGTAAACACATACTGAAAATTCCTGTTTGAACCAAGATCCAATAATTCTTCCTCAAAACAATTTCTGCTTGTTTCATGTTTAGCAATATGTCTTCACAATTTGTTTCTCAATATGGCATCATCAAACCGTGGGTTCAAAAAGAGTTCCTCAATGTTTGTTCAAAATATTGCTGTAGATGTGTTCTCAGTATGTGTTTTCTATATGTGCTCGCAGTATGTTTTCTCAATATGTGTTTTCAGTATGTTTTCTCAATATGTGTTCTAAGTACATGTGTGTTTTTCAGTATGTGTTCACAGTATGTGTTCTCAATGTGTATTCTCAATGTGCGTTCACAGTATATGTTTGTCAATGTGTGTTCTAAGTACATGTGTGTTTTTCAGTACGTGTTCACAGTATATGTTCACAATGTGTGTTCTCAATGTGTGTTCACGGTATGTGTTTCCCAATATGTGTTCTAAGTACATGTATGTTTTTCAATATGTGCTCTCAATGTGTTTACAGTATGTGTTCTGAATATGTGGTCGCATAATGTTTCTCAGTATATGTCTCTCAGTATGTAATTTCAGTATGTGTTCTCGATGTGTCCTCTCAAGATGGGTTCTCATATGTGCTCTCAGAATGTGTTCTCAGTGCATATTATTCATATCGAACACCAGAGGTTGTAGCACCTCTGTATAAGAATGCAAATCTTGAATACCGTTTCAGATATATTTACCATATAATCTATTAACAGAAATATTTAATACCAAGGAATATATACATCAATAAAATAGAGGAGTGTGCGTCACTCACAATGTGTACACACATTGTAACTGATTTTAAAAGTAATAGTAATATAAAGGGCATATATGCATAAACATATTTATGAAGATATCTTCGCAAGCTGTATTCCTTTGTCCTTTACAAATGAATGTCATATGGTCAACGCGTCCTCAAGAATCTGAAAAGAGGACAAAATATTCTGACAGAAGTAACATTGATTGCCTCGGGTTTATGTAAGCGATAAACACACTGTTCCAAAATACAGAGGCATGCCGTGTATGCTTCAAAGACGTTTTCGAAGTAATTGACAGTTGTGTGTTTCAGATTTCTAGTTGGACTAGATTTTTGAATCAAAGCATTTAAAAACTTTAAATAATATTGGAAACATTTTGGAAGAACTGGGATTTTTATATATAAAAAGCATGTGTTCTGTCGCTTAGACTCTGAAATATTCTATTAGTCTTAACAGTATTCCATCAAACAATTGCGGTTACAAATAGTCACCACGAAGACAGGTTACCGCAGAGAGTGCAGTCATGTATTGAATGTTTTTGTCATGGAATGAACTAATTGGACACAAGCTCTCTCCTTGCCATAGGAAATCATTAGTTACAAACTTTTTGCAATTCAACCCTAAAGCAAAACTAAACAAAAATATTTTATTATTTAAAAAAGATGTGTATTTTTCAAAGAAACATATATCATTCTCATGTTACATGTGGCTATATAGTAAACTCTGTCATGTTTCATGTGGATATCAAATAAATTCTGTGACGTGTCTTGTCAAAAAACAAAATTATTCAAATTATTCAAATTTGAAACATACAGGACACAAAGTCGCAATTTTACCTTCCGTTCTTGTGGTTTAAAAGTAAATCATTCCTTATCTCTGTAAATAGGTAAATTATAACACACATTTTGCTAACAAGAAATTCCGTAAATTATTACGAACAGCTCCTAAGAAACATTTTTTGTAATAAAACGGGAGAAATATCGACCTCGTTTTCTTTCCAGTTTTAATACTTTGTGTGACGTCATCATCGTCTCACACGGCCATAAAAACACAGACAAGATAATGTTCAGATTATTGACTATTTTGGCGCTGAGACGGCCCCTGATGCGTCCCCCGGTAATGGCTGTTTTAATCAGACCCTGCATGTGTGCTGTCATTAAACTTGACAAGCAGAACGAATCCTTCGCATCGCCACTAGCAACGGTTTCTAGGACGATGGACGAGCCTAATATTAATGAGGGGTGTCAGGCTGGACACAATTCAAACACCGTCTGCAAATATTTGAAACTCGTTTGACCTAGATTTCCCCGACTCCGCTATAAAAGACGAGAAATTGAGCGCGTGACTTGTGTGATATTTGGGAAGGCATAACACACGGGGGATGTGGATAGATTCTGGAGCTGGCAACAGAGAGCGGAAAATTCATGCTGATGTACCGAACAATTGAGCGTCCACATGACATAAATACATGCGTCAACTTAGGCCTTGTCGGTCTGCGGTGATAAGTTCATCAAACTAAACGCTTACGATGAAAACAATTTCTCAGGATTTCGATTAATTCATGCGATGTCAATTTCCACACATCAAAGCATGAATGATAAAAACTTAATAATTACGAGCCAATGAGCACACATATACAGTCTCTAAATATTTACAAATTTTATCCTGGCGCACACATTTATTTCATCTAACTGTCCCTGAAACGTACCCATCCTACACTAGCATCGACCTTGAATAAATGTATGTAAGATATATATATATATATTTACACACCAGCTAAAATATAAAGACTCCCTGTTCCTGAACATCGTATGGAATATGTCTGTAAAACCTACAACTATTTCACGTCGTGAAGTGTGTGACTTTTTTTACATACGTTCGAACAGTGGCATACGTGGGGATAATTTTTTTCCCAAGTTTCAATAAATGTGTGAAGACAATATGTGAAACTAAATGTCCAATGAGTTAACCTGTGAATGTGTATGAAATATACATACATCGTGCGTCAACACTGACAAACTGTAAAATAAACCAACACATAGCCCTCCGTTCACTGTACAAGAATGAAATATAAATCAGCCTTGTACATTGTCAAAAGAAAAACAATTGCATGAAATAAAATCAGTTAAATTCCAGTTGCCTTTGATAAAAACTACTGGTCAGAAAAGGTTAGAGATCGTTGATAGTTGGGAAACATTTTTAGGAATTTGGGTTACCTGCCTTCACTGACATATTCATTTAATATATCCTATTGTCTTTCTCAGTTGGTAAGACGAGATATTTGCCAGCTGCCACTGTTAACAGCCCTAGAGTGGCTCTCTGAAACTGTTATACTTCCAACAGATGTACAAAGGATGTGTTTTATGACAAAACGTCTGTAGTGTGGATTAGGTTTGACATCATTTATAGACATCTTTGATAAAAAAAATAATATGCAAGAGTCTGATTTTGAATTTTATACAAGGGCCTTTTGTTCCAAATTTTATTGTGTCAAGTTATAATGTAAGTATTGACTGTAGGTGAGTGAGTTTAGTTTTACGCCACACTCAGCAATATTCCAGCTATATGGCGGCCATTGACTGTAGGGCATTGTTGTTTTTGCCAGTGAGATGAAATAGTAATCCTCGTGCATTTGATACACTTTCTATCATCATTATTTGACAAACATTTATTTATTTATATTCATTTATATTATTTATTTTATACTTGTTTCTATTTTTGGATTTTGACTTATATTTACAGTTTCATGTGTGATACACTATGTATCAGGATGACAATTACTTCCCGAAATATTCTTATTTGAATATGTAGTAAAACATTCCAGTTCAGCCCCATACAATCCCTACTTTCGGGAGCAGTGGCACTCTGGATTTGTTAAATTATTCTGGACCTGTCAGGACCATGTAAATTATTCTCTAGGGTCTGTCAAAGGAGACACACTATTCGATGGACGCAGGTTTCAGTAGAGTAGATACTTATTACTTTTAAAATGTATCGTATATAACGCGTCCTTTCAATGAGTGAGTTGAGCAGTTAATTGGTTTAGACATAATACTCATATCGGACATCTGATATGTACAGCATATCCTCTATATGACCTGGTCATGCAGGAAAATGATAACCCCGTGGTTAAACTAACACTGTGACTATTACGGTCCAAGAACTATTGATATGAGTACTAAAACACAATCTGTACAAAATCCGCATTATTCATGAAATAAACTAAGGATTTTTCAAAAATTAAAATAACTTTTATTAGTCTCAACAGAGACTATATAATATCATATGACCTCTCACCTCAAAGAAGAGCCAATGTCCTAAATTACGTATTTTCTAGCTGATAATGAAATTATGTTGAAGTCTGAGGATCTGTCAAAAGTATTACTACTAGCTGTAAGACTTGAGGAGAGGGTATGCCAAAAAACCCCTGTGAAACACCTGACCCACAGGAACTTAAACAGAATCATGTCTATGAATATTTTAAAATAGGTATGAATAATTACATACCACTACGAAAGCGAGGACAGGACTTGGACTTATAATTGATAAAAATTATCTTAAGCAGACATCGCAGATTTCAACTATATCCCAATGTGGATATACTCTGCCTTATGTCATTCAATGATATATTTTAAGGTATTTTTGTAGTGTATTTATTTTTACAAGTCAGTGTCAGTGTAAAAGCCATAACGGCGTGTCCGACAATTTATTTTGTCAACATTTATTGTATGCCTATGGTAGTCAAGGTCAGATACATGTGTCGTGTCATGTCAAGAATGTTGTATGTGTCAGGGCCGGTATGCCAACGTGGTAGGAGATGACAAGATGGATGTCTACTTGTCACAAACAGTCACAACTACATTCCTACTATTCACATGGGAAGGAGGAGGGAGATGTCAAACATTTCACTCTAATTACTTTGATCGATGGATGTTTCTATTTGCAAATATTTACAAAGTCTAGTAATTTTTAGTTAAATATTAAAAAAAGAGAAATCGACGGCAATGCTTTAGAATAATCACACAGCTTGAGGCGACAACTACACAAACGAACAACTATAAAAAAAATTACGAATGTTTTTCATCCTGCACGTATGTTCAAGGGAACTGATGTCTTATACTGTAGCATGTTTCATTACTTTATAACCATTACGGCAAAATCTGAGGTTACTTTTAAAACGAGTAAGTGGTGTCGAAAAACGAAAGAAACAAGAAAAGCGTTTTACACACAACGTGCAAGTGGGGAATCAAACCTAGTTATTAGTGGTGACAAGCGAACGCTTTAACCGCTGGACTTAGCAACTTCCGTGTGGTATCATGGGAATTTTCATCCCGTGCCTTGGCATTGTACGAAATGTTATTCTTTTTTTTCCTATTCATAAATATGCATTTGCGTTAGGTGATGCTTAATAACTTTAGCAAGTCCATTATACATACATACATACAAAATGCAAACATTTGATAAACTGTAAAATGTATATACATTAAAACAGCATATCTGATATTGTGCACGTATATAGAAATAGTGTACTGATAACTGAAATATAATCACAATGTCAATGTTTTCATTTTGTTCATGTCCTGGTCAGCTGCAGTGGGCAGTTTAGTTATTGAAAGTATGTGATCATGCTGATCATTCTGAAGGGGTTTCTGTGTTTCTGTTGGCCAGTGTCATACATAGAGGATACTAAACGACCTTCCGTGTAATACCATTTTTATTAAACGAGTTAATGATTTGGTATCAAACGAGCGAAAGCGAGTTTGATATTAAATCTTTAACGAGTTTAATGAAAATGGTATTTCACGGAAGCGAGTTTAGTATTCTGTTTATTACTCGCCAACATAAATTGACAGAAACTGCGGCGAAATTGCCTATAGTGTGAGGACTCTCAGCTTTTAAGTCAAGGTCTAGTAAAATCGCGACATCAACATTAGCATTGTGACGTCACAACTTTGAACCATGTTGACGTCATACGTCAAGCGGTGTTACACTAGTGTAATATTGAAGTGAAAATATTACACTGCAGTATCTTCAACGGGCGAGTAATAAAACCGGCTTCTGTGGGATCCGCGATTACCTTTCTCCCTCATTATCATCAATATTTTTTTCTGGAATCATTAGGCATTTGACTGGTATCATATCCTATTTCCTGTACACTGTGTGTTTTGTTTTTGCTTTGTTTTTTATCTATGACAGTTCCTTAAATTCCCGGACACATTTTAGTTAGAAGAAAACCAAAAACACGTTCTATAATCAATATGAAAAAGGGCATAATTTGTTTTGATAATTTTTTCACGTCAAAAACAGGAAGTGATCTAGCGGAAGATGTACTTTGGATTTTCCATTTGAGCTCTGAAAAGATACCAGTAATCATTACAGTTGCTGCACACATCATTGCTACATCCCTAACATAAAAATATTACTAAACGCGAAATATAACTATGGACAGCGCTCTGCCGTGGTTTCAGAATATATGTGTATGTTTCTCTCTTTATTTTACAAATATTCAAGATCAAGTACATTCTTTGTTCAGTATATTAAGTATTCCTTGTATCTGTAAATAAATGGTAAAGCAAATAGTATTTTCAGCTGTCTCAAGATCTCTCGGTGGTATTAAGAATTTATCTCTGTAAACGTGAACATTAAAGCCGCGTCAGAGAATAACCAATACCAGCACACAGATTCCATCAGACGTATATTAAAATGAAAATGATGTGAAATGATCACGGACATCACTGATGACACCGGGTGTTCATAGAAAGGACAAGCATGTCCTCATCTACCGGAGAATAATAACATGCAACTGGTGTTTCAAGTTTTTATTCAAATCGTAGATATGCCTTCCTGCTTGGTGACCATGTAATCGGTTTTCAAGTGATGTACTTCACTTCATCTGTGATAAAGGTTGATAATGTATCCTTATTCGTCTTAAATTATCCTAATTCGTCTTGAACTATCCCAACTCATCTTACATTATCCTAATTCGTCTTGAACTATCCCAACGCATCTTAAATTATCCTAATTCGTCTTGAACTATCCCAACTCATCTTACATTATCCTAATTCCTCTTAAATAAAGCAATGAAACGTTAGCTCCCCAAAATACCCAGTTTTGACCATCCTCAAAACTAGATTCCATTATGCGCAAGGGAAAATACATTTGAAAATCATATGAATGAACCACTGAAAATCAGTGGTGACACTATACAGAGCTGTCAGTAATAGTTCCATTTACGTTTACACTTAAACGCGACTGAAACATTCATCAGTGCGTCAGAGCATCACACAAAGTCAAGTCGCAAGTCAATAGACTGCCATTAACCACTCATTCTCTGGTTTCATGGTATTGACCCAGGACTTATATAGACAGTTAGTGAACCATGGTAAGACCGCATCTAACGTGGCGTTATTTCTGTTGGCAAGATCAAAATTCTTTGTTTAAAATATATTACTCAGAACACATTTCTTTAATGCAAAATATTTTTCAAAGATTTGGTGCCTTAGTATTTTTGACATTAAAATGCATTACGTAATATATTGAAATCAGCTATATATATTTGCTATATAATGCGTTGACTTCAAGTTACATAAAAACACAAAAAGCGTTTGCTAAACATTAAATCAGATACATCAGGCAATAACTCTTAATAATATCTTGACAAGTATAGCTACATGTATGAGATGAACTACATGTGCATATTTTATAACAATATTTTTTTTCATTTTTTCACATTTTGACTAGTACACATGTCAATATTATATAAATGGTACACATGCTGATGCTACGTTTTTATGTTTGCGAGAGTATTATTGTTTATATGATGACGGGAAACCATGTTCACTGGACAGTCAATATCATTATTGCAGTACCAATTTCACCAATTTTATAGGTAGAAACGAACAAAATTATACTTCTCAGTGGATTTTATCATATGCTTGATTTTAAAATGAAAATATCGCAAGTTAGTGTTGTCATGGAAAAGATGAATTGTACTTGAATTTGAATGAATATTTCAATCAAAATGTTAATTTTTCATAAAATTTGTTAAAATCAATACATAGATTCGCGTAACACGAAAGTGCTGATATATATCGTAGACAGTTTATTTTTTTTAAATAAATCAATGGCTGCACGTGATGATTAAATGACTTTGTTTCAATGTACGGTTATCTATATATATTACAACACAAACACGATAAGCTATCTCGTGTCCCTCATGTCTCATGTAGTATTGTTCACAGCGGTTGCGTTGTACTCATCAAAAGTTTAGACTCAGTATATATGGTTATATCGAAGATAGATTTGGGGGAACCAACTGCAAACTTTATGCAAATGAATTGCACGAGGATCATGCATCAAATTGCTGAAAATGTACTAATATCATTCATGTGAACACATTCATGTGTGCGTTTTTTTTCAAAAGTTTTATTACGAATTCGCAAATTTTCACTACTTTATTAAACTCATGGCAGTAATACTTTCAACGTTACGAACTTCTTTTAAAGTCCTTCAGTTTATCTGTAAACAGTACTTTTAAACAGTATGGAATATTTTGTGATATCTGATTTAGAAAGGTTGACTGCAGTAAATTGCTACATTTACACTTATGAGGGGAAACTTTTGATGGGTAGTATAATTATATTCATTCGGATTATAGCCAACATATACATAGGAAGTAAATATTCCGTGACAATTCTACTTACACTTTGTCCTTCAGTTACCGTTTGATCTGCAGTATGACATTGAGATGAAAGGTTGAACTTTCGGGTGGATCACCGAAAGTGTAGGTATTTTATAATGTAATTGTATTGCATAGTTTACCATATATTACAGCTGACAGAGCACAAGTTTCAGTGATATCCTTAGTTCTCTATAAATTCCTCTCTGCAGATGTATACTGATATTATTTCAGGATTTTTACAGTTTTTGAATCATATACGAGTTTTAATTCTTTGAATTTAAATTATTTGTAAGTGTGTGTGCTCTGCACTTCATGGACTCTGCACTGTCATCGAACCGAATTGTTTGAATTATATTATATGTCAAAGCTGTAACCAGACAAGTTCAACATCTCACTCAGTTTAAGAATTTGCAGATATTGGAAATAATTTAACAATGGACTTCTCCGATACCTGACTGTATTAGAATGTGAAATTGTAATGAAAATAAACATTTTCTTTTGTCGCTGTTTAATTCACATTCAGTAATTGCTGAGTAAATACGAAAGTTAAAAACTTTATGCTAAATGCTATTTCTTGTCTTACAGATACCCTGAAAGATCGCTCTGTGCAGATTGCCAAGCGTTTTGAAATACATGCTGAGTTTCAAATGTACGATAAAGTTGGTTCACCTGTTATTTTGGTAGTTATTGTACACTAGGAAATGTTTATCGTGTTCCTAATGAAATTAGCTAATCTACTTCCCCATGTCTGCTTGTGACAGAAAAGAAACGGCTGTTTGCTTATGATACACCTGCTGCAGGTATTGTAACAGTGATTTGGAACTTGCTGTGTGACGTCGACAGTTTCCAGCGCAACATACCTATTAATAACGTTAATAAGCTTTTGTCAAAACTCCTGTTTTCAATTCCACGCTATATTTCCCACCAGCATGTTGCAAACACACAGAAAATCTCTACGGAACACGTAGTCTCTCATAAATACTCTGAAGCAAATATATCCAAGAAAGCACACGCAAATCTAGAAACTGTGGCAAGTCTAGATTTCCACAGATGTACATGTAGGTGAAAATGAAGAAAGTCTCAGTGCTCCTTTTCATTATATCTTATTTGTTTTTACTATGAACGTTTTTCAGTAAAATCTGTTCATTTCAGAAACTAGATGTCTAAACACGGGGCTACATCTCATATAACAAGTCGTGATTTGTTTTTGTCTTTAAATGTCTCCACTGCTTTTGTCTTTAAATGTCTCCAATGTTTTTGTCTTTAAATGTGTCCAAAGTTTTTGTCTTTAAATGTCTCCAGTGTGTTATAATACGAGGAATTCATCGCAATAATGAATAATCGGAATAGTCAAAGAGTAGTTAATTGATTAGAAAATTCGCAATTTTGTGCACGTTTTTTTCGGGGTAATTGCTACAAGAAATTTGTTGGTCACATATTACTACAAATAACGTGGTAATTCTCAAATCATGGAAATTACTGACAGTTAGTGACTCAACTCAGTTTAATTGAGAAATGTATTATTTGGAACTTATTAGGTTACCGAGGCAACGGTCTGCTAAATTCTTTCAAAACAGGATGAAAATATTTCTCGTGACTATTTTCCAGATGTGACACCATTGTAAATGAGAGGGGAATTTATTGAGGAGTGTTACTCTGTCCTAAAATTGTATGAAATTGCAACACACACTCTTTGTATGTAGAATCGAAAATATTGTTTCGACATCTAGACGAAATCTCTGCCAAAGATTGTACGGATACGTGTGTATTACGAGAATGATACCCGGAAACTAATCAGTGTTTAATGGAGAATGCATGTAGGTAGAAGCATTCTTGGTCAATCAATAATTTCACCGCAAGACGCACTTCGTATGACAACATCACAATTAGGTCAGGGGACATATCAAGGTCGATTTTATTTTATTATATATTTATGTAAGTCACTAAATTACGTAAACCCGTGCAGTTCGCGACGAGCCTAATCCGAGACTTGCAGTGCTCTGTACGTTTGTGTGTAGACAATATAAACCAACAACAAATCACCGATGTGTCTTTTCACATAAAACGATTTTTGCAAACTTTATGCTTTTCTGTATGAGCTGTTTCAACAAGACACCCACCTGCCGTAAGATGCAGTCAATTATCTATCAGATATATCCCTATTTTCTTCATCATTTATGCTTGTATAGTCTTTGTCATAGGAACATAATCCAGTTCGAAATATTTCAAGGTAATTAGCCCTAAATATTAATACATTAAATAATTCCTGAGACCATTAAAGCCACAAATAGTTTCACAATAGCTCGTGCAATGCTAAGCCGTATGTGCTCGTTCGCTCCTGAACCTTTGAGGGTTTAATTGATGCTCATCGATTGAAGATGTTCATCACCCCGACAATTTGTGCGTCAAAACGCTACCATTATTTGAAAAGATCCATCTTGTAGCAGTAACAACTGACTTGAATGTTTTCAGTTAGTCTAAAAGTTTTTTGGCTATGAAAATTGTTAGTGAAAAATTTATATCTGGAAACATTGTCCCACTTAGAAACATGAAGGTGTGATAAGAGGTTTTGTATATCTCAGCCCAAGCAGCTAGTTGTGTTTTTCAAGATAACACCGAATTGTTTTGGGAAAACACTACCAATCGAAATTCGAAGTTAGGTGTTTGCGTACTTTAACTAACGGTATCTCATCAAAACGTTGCACTCATTGTTCAGATTCAAACATCGACGCACTCTGGACCACAAAGGAATTTCTTGCTTGATACCTAACCCCCCTTTGCATATTGAAATGGACCCGTCCGTATTGATCGTCTGCTTTTGTCGGGAATAACTCGACTGATAACATTTTTGGCGCGAGCAACCGTGTGGCCTGGCCAGGCGCTCAAAACGTAAACATACCAGTACTCCCCGCGGAAACCAGGTCGACTTCGCTGTACAAGGGGACTGGGTTCGCTTGAGAATTGATTTACAACCACGAAGTCGGGTGAGACTGGTCCGCATTTGCAGATGAGATTAGACGTAGCAGACGACATTCTGGATGTTCGTGCAGACAAATTCAGATACCGGGCGTGTACTGCCGTTTTAGATGAGGCTATTTAGATTGAACTGCCAATTCATTATTTTTATAGCGAAGACTGTAAAATATTATATCACACGGCGGTTATTGAATTAGACGAATTTCCTGTCGTTCCTCACACGCCAGTGACGTCACTCCCTTAGAATGGTGGCCAATATTTATTTCTCAGATGATTGTCTAGTGATTGCGGAAAATCGATAGCGCTTCGCCGGGAGTATATGTTTCTCAGACAGACATCTCGTCCATCACGGCCATGTATTGATAAACGGCTAGCTGGTCCATTATATGTGCGTGAACCCCAGTAAAGAGACCCAGCATTTATTTCCTGTTGAGAACGGAGTGCCAATTAGCCCTGAATTTGCTCAAGCTCTCGCAAATTGCCGCTGCAAGTCCCGTGAACGTTTGCTCGTATGGTCACCATAATGGTCAAGATTTTAGACTGGCTGTTGTGTCCAGACAAAGAACCTGATATTTTGTACAACTGATACTTTAGGAAATATTACACATTGATTAATCCCAAATTAAAATTTAATCTTGGATCCCCTCCCCTCAGCCTTTAAGTGTGTGCATTATCTGTACAAAATCATATTAAAAAACCCTCATCCTTCTTTAAACAGTTAATCGATCCTGAATTTTTAATTGCATAATTTTATTCTCTCCTAATTGTCATTTATTACGTTTCGAGAAGAGATTGTATTTTTGCGCTCATGTGTCACAAACGAAAGCAATATTTCAGACGTGTTCATTATGTTTAAGAATCAACGTTATATAACTATCCAAGCTTCCTGTCCCGATATTGCATGTGCGAAAACAACCTGATACTAACAGGGAATGTTTTGACACGTCACGTGCTGAGGCGTGCTATCGAGACATAATTATGATGTATTAACGATCCTGAATTAGTCTGTTACAGTTTCACAAAAACACGACAGACAGGTCACGCTGACAAACCAGAAATCGGTCACACACCTTCAACATATACTATCTCCCATTTCCGCTGTCCCCGCGCATGCGCAGTAGAAATTACGCAGGGGCAAAATAATTAGGACAAGCTCATTAACTGTACGGCATGACACACCTCGAACTGTCTCACAAGGTTTCGGCCGATTGCGTCTTTCAGTCATTTATTTTGACGAAATTAAAATGACTGAATATCATATGTACATAATACCGTTCGAGAAAAATAACATGTCTGAAATATATGATATGTATAATTGATGGACTATCTCACGAGAAAGACATATTTATAAACTGAGAGTTATGGTTGGTATCAGACGACAGATTACGATAAATTTAGTATGGGGATGTTATGTACATTTCGCGTTATAGATATAACCAGATGCTGTTTCTGAATTCTGTGTAGCGGTTTAAATAGGACGGAACACGATGGACTGGAAATATGAAAAATCTCATTACGGAACTTTGTACACATTTAAGCTGAGCTGAATACAAACTGGTCATTGATTATTGTCATATGAGAAGGTTGTTGTCGACAGATGTCCATAGAATGTAACTTATACACCATGAACAGGAACGTTTCATCATGGCCGAGAGAAAATCGTTGAAATGTATATGAAATGAATATACGCGTCATTCCAAGGTCTAAGTGGATCAGCGGTTTGTTTGATGTTCTAGACTGTATAGCATTCATTAAGTAACAAAAACATTGATCACATACTACACAAAAAACTTCCGGGACAATTAAAGTATATACCCACACATAGTCAAACACAACCACTCATGTGTTACTGTATAGAGATTGAGTGAATATTTAACATCATATCGGCAGTGTCTCGGCCATATAGTGACGAGTTTTAAAATATTAATATTACATGTATCATATATTACAATTCTATATTGTGGTATAATTTATTTGTTATATTTGCATCATATTAATTTTTGCCGGGGGTAACTGGGAGCTGCAGATAAAGGCCTAGATGTCACAGTAAGCATATACATGTATATTACTTACATACTTACTTGTACGTGCGTGACACATAACACGCCATTCATTCGTACTATTATCAATATTATTCAGTCTGGTACACATACATATTCGTTTCACATACATGAATGTGCAGCATGGTCGTGTTACCATGCTGAATTAATTCATCGTATTTTTCCACTTATGCACAATAATTCATGTTGGACGTTTAACAATGAATCCAATATATATATTGTTAAGTTGCTGTTAAATATTCTATCGAAATTCCTGAATTTTCATAGTTTAGATTCTCTGTCTTTGGCGCATATTTTGTACAAGTCTTTCTTCGTGTAAGTCTTTGTTGTGACTTTTACAATTTCTTGAAATTGCTAAACGGATCAACCATTCTGCGTCATTTTGTGTAAAACCAATCCATGTGCTTGAGTCATTTCATGACAATTTATTTCATCTATATTTGGGAACAGGGCTTTGTGAGGTGTGACTGCCCTGGACACAGCACGTGTTAAACAAACAGGTATACATGCTTCAAAGCCAAGCTGAAGTGCAACAGTCGCTGCCACAATAGGTTTTACTGTTAGTGACAATAAGTGATGTTGAAATTGTAATCCACTTTTGTAGATTAAGTTATTAAGTGAAATTGCATGGAATGACTGAAGTATTGCTGTTATTGGTTGTTATTCCTAATCCTAGTCATTTCACGAAATAACTGAAATACTTAGTCATTTCACGAAATGACAGATTTCACAATCAGACTGAAACATGTACAGACAAATGCCAAATCTGGGAGAGGGTACGATCGCATTTTGCAACAGACCCATAGCTTCTATCACCAACAAGAGAGAGAGAGAAAGAGAGAGAGAGAGAGAGAGAGAGGTGGGAGGGAATGATTTTTGAGCAGAGTACGGCTGTGATGTAGAGTTGTCTCTTGATTGAAGTTCCCTCGAGTGTGTCCACAATCTGTGGTCGAATCGGAATATTAGGTGTATTTCATGGTACGCTGAGAGCACTCGCTCGCTCACATGCTCTACCAATCATTCTCTCACCCAGCTGCAACAAAAACAATAATAACTTCCATATTGTAACATGCACTTACCACAACAAAGTACTAACGTAGCTTTTTGGAATTGTGTCAATGAACTGGGTTCTGAATTACATCATGCGATCTGCTCAAAGTGAATAGACACCGCTTCAGTTAGTTTGTTTATACATTACACAAAAATGTGTGTCTGACATGAATGACTCTGTTATATTTCACTGACATATATTGCATATCACTTTTATCGATTTGTGTAACATGTGCTAGTATAAAGCATATATACATATGTGTGTGTGTGTGTGTGTGTCTGTGTGTGTGTGTGTGTGTGTGTATTTGAGCACAAAACTTTATATTTTATACTAAACTGAAAATCCAGATATGCAAACAAAGAAATGAGACAAGATCATTCAAAGAATCACTATAGATAATATGGAAACAATACAATTCTCAGAAATATAATAAGATAAATGAAAACCGAGTGAAGCCGCTAAACTACCCATCAAAAGTTTAGACTCACATAAACACTCACTACATGTTATGCATACATATATGGTCACATCGAAGATTGATTTCTCCACTAATTTGGAGGAACCAACTGCAAACCTTATACAGATGATTTGCAGGAAGATAATGCATCAAATTGCTGAAAAGTATGTGCAAATATCGTGCATGTGAACAGCTGCGGTTTGGTATGAAGTTTTGTTAAGAATTCGCCAGTTTGCACTGAAATTTATCATTTATTGAACTCATGACAATAATCTTTACAAAATTACGATTTTTAAAAACAAATGCATCAGTTCATGTGTAAACAGTACCTTTTCACAGTATGAAGTATTTTGCAAATTTTAGTTTAGAACAGTTGCCTGTAGTAAGTGACTTTATTTACTCTTGTGAGTTTAAACTTTTGATGGGAAGTATAATTTCAGCGGGATGTTCACATGTGCATAGAGGATGGAGCTAATGTAGCGGTGCATAGCGTCAGGGAAATGGCCGGTAATGTTTGCGGGAGATAAGGCATGTCGAGACCTTCACCATCAGCAACCGTGCCCGACGGAAGCACATCAACGTGCCAGTATGTGACAAGGCTGGTCGCTGCTGTGGTCATCACCGTTCACGACAACGTGCCACAAACCACCAAGCAGGAATGCGGCTTGATTACTGTATATAGGAAAACTTTGTTTCAAGCTAACTGATATTTCTATGAATTGTTACTAATTATGGAAATAGGATATTTTAGAATAGAAATGATTTCTATGCATGTTGTTTTTTTAAATATGTGAATATATTGCGCTTGAGAAGACAGATTCATGGAAGAAATTATTCAATTTGCAACCATTCATGGCTTCATTCATACAGTATTGATCTATATATGTAGGTGTATTTATTGCACTGTTTATTTGTAATATTTAGTATTTTAATAAAAATGTTATTTTAATGCAGGTTTATTACGCATTATCAGTCGGATACTAATTCCCGAACACGTGCTCCTAAGCTTTATTGTTGTTGTTGTTTTAAAATTTGTTTGATGTTTAACGCCGCAGTCCACAATTTTCCAGTTACACTGCCGCTGTCTATAAATGATCGAGTCTGGACCAGAGAATCCAAAGGTCAATATCATGAGCATCGACCTTAGCATCTGGAATACGATGACATGCGTCCACCAAGTCGGCGGGTCTGACAACACGAGCCCGTTAGTCGCCGTAATCGACAATCGATTGGTAGCAATCGTACACTCTGGTCTTAGTACAAGTGTCTTATGAAGTGAGTTTAGTTTTACGCCGAACTCAGCAATATTTCAGTCATATGGCGGTGGTCTGTAAATAATCGTGTCTGGACCAGACCATCCAGTGATCAACAGCATGAGCATCGATCAGCTCAACTGGGAACCGATGACGTGTGTCAACCAAGTCAGCGAGCCTGACCACCCGATCCCGTTAGTCGTCTTTTACGACAAGCATAGTGGAATTTTCTGGCAAGCATGTGTTGCTAAAGGCCTATTCTACCCCGGACTTGCACGGGCTAGTGTCTTATGGAGTTGCCTTCTGTAAATATGGGGATAAATTGTTAAAATATTGAAATTTCCCGACACAAACTTACTTACTATTGATTCCATGACGTTCCATCAAAACAGGAAAACTTTCTATAACTTTTAGAGAAAAAAACAACTGAAACTCTATATATGCTTGATTTAAACATGAATTTAAACACACTGGATCACAAAGTTTTATATATGTTAATTTACTAAACCCACAGATGGCCATGAGATAGCAATATTTATTTAACAATATAAGCAAGTTAGTTTGTATTTTTAGGCGAACGAATACAGTTAACCATGGGATTCGCCCCACCTTCACGTTACCACTAACCATGTCTTGTAATACCCAGTGAAAAAAATATTTATAATCTTGAGAAATTTCGTCTCAGTACCACAGTGCATTGCGACTATACCGTGAAGGCTGTGGGAATCACAGACAAATCAAGTGTCACGTGTTGGTGAAATTAGTGTATGGTCAAACTGAAAATTCCCTCGTCATGTCTACCGTTTTGAAGTTGAGCTGCGTTTTCATATATTGTAACACTAATCACAAGACTTTGCATGAAGGGTCATTTGTCGCTCTTTGGATCAGAGAAACTGATACTGTACCACACACTTAAAATAGTCGTCACAAGTCGTCACAAGGCGCCAATCAAGCATACATTAAAAATATTGAATATTTCAGAACAGGTAAAATCTTGTGCAAAATAAACATCTTTAGAATAATCGGAATTAATCTTTCCATAACAAGAACAGATCAAACATGCATCATTCTAAATCCAAAAAAATGCTATTAGCTAAAACGTAGTCGATCTTCCGAATGATTTAGTAGTTTGTCCTAGGTAGTGTTATAAGGTGTGAAAACACATTAAATGTACGAAGTGTAAAAAGTATGTTCATGAATGAACAGCGAACACATACCTTACAAAGTAACACATTGATTTTTTATAATATATACATATATTAAATGATAAATAAATATAAATAATCTTTTCCCATATTCCGTAAATGTTAGAAAGGAATTTCGTCATCTTCTTTATAAATGTAAATTTCAGTAACGTAGGGTACATCGCCCACGCATAACATCCATTTTGATGCCACACCGAACGTTTGAACTGATGCAAGAAAGAACTATGCTAAATATCTTCTCTTCCAGATATAACAATGTATCACTTTATTACTTGTTTAAATGTTGGGGTGGTGTTGTTTTTAAAAAACGTTGCTAAGGGTGGAAACGGGATTTATCGAAACATTGCAGATTTTGTTTGTCTAATATGTTAGTGTAATATTGTTTTAGAATCCTCCAAAACAAGATATGAAGCTAAATAAATAAAAGCAAAATCATTTACACCCCAACCCCAACCCCAACCCCCACCCGACACACTCACCACCAACACAACCAACGCTAGACTAATAAATATTCCTTGAAATGAACATATTTACAGAAAAAATCATACTAAAAAAATAAGCATATAATGAAAATGAGCCCTGAATATTTCTTCAGACCCTGTAGCTGTGGAAATCTAGTTTACCACATTTACTAGACGTGCATGGGCTTTCTTGGGTATATTTGTTCCAGGGGCTATATCACAGATTAACCCACCTTCTTACAGTGTCAATTGTAAATACTCCCCTTTGACTATTTTATCGTTACAATTTATCCTGCTATCGGTGTCCGCGCCAAATACCCGTTTACCGGCATATCATTTGTTTTCACGCCTATATCATCTGTACCATGTGACGTCCACATTGAGAGCACCTTGCTGTCGACGTCGACGGCATTACACCCGTATACGACGTTATCTGGTATTAACGTCATGCATCCCTTAATGTATTAACACACAAAACACGGCGTTTTACCGCAACAAAATATATACGCCCTATGTTTAGGGCTTTGGGAGCCCGTATAGGTCAATTGTGACAGGTCAAATTATAAGTCATTGAAAGGTCAACGTGTTTCCATAAATCGGAAACTAGAGTTGCAAGGTGATGACATGGTTTTTTAGCGAGCTTCTTTCTTCTTGGGGCTCTTGGATTAAATAACTGAATCTTTAAGGAATAATCCCGTTCATGTAGACGTCTTTCAGTGTTCACTGCTCATATGTCGTACGTGTTCTGTTGATCGCCATGAACGTAATTAAATGGCGTTGGTATTTGGAATGTGGGTCTTGTGAGGATTTCACACCAGAATATGTCCATATCAACTTATGTTTCTTAAATCTTCAGCAACCAATGCTTTTCTCAATAGGCAAATAAAGGGACTAGGTGATCAGACTTGCTGACTTGCTTGACACATATCGTATCCCAGCTGCGTAGATAGATGCTCACCGGATTGTCTGGTCGAAATTTAGTTATTACAGACCTCTGCCATGGAACATTATTGAGTGCGGCGTTAAAGAAGAAACAATAAAGCAATGGCTGAAAGAGACGGAGACTGAATTAAATAGGATGGTCACGTAGTCAAGGGTGTCACAGTCGAAACAGTTGACGTGGGACGACGATCCTCATAATATCAATCACTAAAACCCAATGTAAATCCCCCGTGGCTGACATGACGTTGAGAATGGCTATATGTAACATTCGTTCACACATAGATTCATTTACAGGCGGTGTATTGTAATATGATTTAACTATATGATTATCATAATAAACATTGTTTTCGATCGACTCCAGTAGAAAGTCACATGAAACGCAAGTGCAAAAGAGCAGCCATTCTTGACGATCCTCAGATCCTCAAAAATAGCGTTTAATGACATCTTATAAATACACCACTGGAAATCAGTGATGGCACTGGGTATTTGAGAAAAACTGTCCTGTCCTGTCCTGTCAAAACTAACTTCTAGTCTCTGAAATGAACATATTTTACAGAAAATATCTCTTCATAAAAAATGACGATGAAATAAAACGAAAAAGGGACTTTCTTCATTTTTCTGAAGCTGTAGAAATTTACACATGCCACATGTTCGACTTTCATCGACTTTCTTGGATATATTTGTTTCAGGGTATGTATGACAGACTAGTTCTGGTCTACCAGCTGCATTCCGTCATTAAAACAAATTGCCTTAAAATGTCAGTTTGTACAGCCAGATGCATCACCGTAGTGTTCCTGGCCTGTAAACAGACAAGACAATCAAATGATCATTGAACCAGAGAATATCGATCTGATTACTGTGCAGATGACATTCATGTATGTACGTGAACGATTTCATTTCGAACAATATCGACAGAATTGGCCAGGTCACAGTGAATATTACAGAGGGTCTGTTTAATGTGGGAAGGAAGACCACACTACTACAGGTTTGGGCAAAAACCCATAAGTCTGGAAAGAAAAGCGATTGAGCAAGAATCGTTATTGACTTTGGGATTCGAACCCATGACTATCGGATCCTGTAAGTTAAGCGTGACTCTCTACTTCAACTTGATTGAGTCCCAAGCTGGTTCCTGATATGAATGAGATCTGTTCTTGACAAAATATATATTGAATGTGAAAGATAGTGGTTTGAACCACCGCCTCTACAAGCCTTAGTAGAAAGACATATCTATTAACAACGGTCCATGGTATATCACTGGGCAAATGGAAACCGGAATAAGTTGAGGCATAAAAATTCCAAGCAACAGCAGTGAGTGAGTGAGTGAGTGAGTGAGTAGGTGAGTGAGTGAGTGAGTGAGTGAGTGGTTTTGTATGTTCTTTGTGTGGTTTCTTACCTGAATATCGAAATTGTGGACAAATCGCCACCAAAAGCAAAATCGTTCAGTCCACTCGAAGGACCTTGCACCCAGATTTTTAATTCTTCCCTTATATACACTCTTATCCAAGCTTAAATAAAATCATAAGATTTCTTGTCTGGAAACAACGCCCAAACTCGTTCGCTCCAATACCGATATTTACTTTGTCGTTTATTGTGCATCTTACACATTTAATTAGAAGTAATACAGTAGCACTGTATAACTAGGATTTAAGAGACAAGCAGTTTTAATAATAACGCCACGAGCTCACCTTATTAATAATACTACTGGTCATGTACCAATTTAGCGTGAATCAAGTTTTTGTTTCATTATAAATATTTGTGTTAATTTATGTAGCCAAATTAATATAATTACATATATTATGAATGGTAAATGTTACGTGGTTATGAGTTCAACATTTGCCATGAAAAGTTAGCTGAACATTTCAGAGAGACGCATTTCCTTGGTAGGGAGGGGAAAAAGTCGTTGTGGAATTTTCTACCGACACTTATAGAATATATTTAAGGGAATTTTGTTTGTAAGCTCTCTGGTTATGTTTATATCTTTGATATGTATTTCATAAAACAGAAGTTGTTGTTTTGACGTAACAAAGGTGGAATAGGATAACACATTCCGTGCCGCACGTGCATTTCACGTAATGATAGCGTTGTAATGAAGTCGGACCTAAGTCAACATTGAAAGTTGAAACCATAAAATTCAATTTCAAAATGTGTTAATTTCACGGATAATTTACGCTTGACAGAAATCTCTGAAACTGACGTGTCAAAACACTGACTTAAACAGGTCGAATGAAAAACACAATTCTGTAATTTACACAAACATTTAAACCAACACAAGAAACAGCATTGACAAATTAAGGAAGACGAGATTTTAAATTACCCAAACTACGAAATGGAATATTAACTTCGCAAACAATGATCGATTAAATGTGTCGGGGTTGATACAAAAGTGGGAACATTGTGTGACAAGAAAACGGAAGCGGCTCGTTTATGGCTATAGAAAATGGGGAATATGTTATAATTCGCGGAAGTGGTGGAACGAAACGATTAAAATACTTCACCAATAAGGCAACTCCCTGTGAATTTCCGTTCCTAATTTTTGTTTCAACTTGATTGACAGCGAGAGCCATAGGATCTAATTAGCATCGCCTGAAATTTGATCCATGGTTTAGTATTTCACTGACACCCGATCTGAACTTGCATACGTAAAGAGGAAAGCCTCGGAAGAAATTTACAAGTCGTCATGCTGATTATCGTTACTTGGAAAGCTGCCAGTTTCTTTGATGATGACTCGATGGGGATTTTTGGAATAAGATTGTTTTGTCAGTTCCGAAATAGATTCTTTAATGTTGACAATAAGAAACAAGGGTCCATTATTGTTAAATGAATTCGAAATAAACCGTCTCCAGTTACCCTCAAGGTCAGTTAGTGTAATCCCTTCACAAATATTTGCCTAGAATATTATTTGCAATAGGAACATCTGTAGCATACTTTGTGTTCTCGGAATGGGTTGTCCCCGATGTTAAGGGATTGAAATTTAATCTAGGAATAATCACTAAGATACTCAGGATTAAGGTTGATGTAACAAAATTCAGAAGCATAAAGGGGAAAAGATGAGGTTTAAAATAATTGGGTCATTTAAAGGATCATCAGCAAATCATTTGTGCAAGTCTGTTTTTTTTATATTACATGGTATGGTATACCGTAATCCCGGTAGGTCAATAAACGGATTCAGTTCCTTTCAAAGACTGAAATCTTCAGAATTTCAGTCTCATTTTTTGAGTAATGCCAACACTAAACTATCACATTCCACGGTGAACGGTTGTTGTTTGAATATATGCGTTTTACGTCAAAATGAAATTGGTTCCATTTCTTCCAGAGCATGTTCGTTCCTTTGTTCGCGTGATAAGGTAAAATAAACATGAATTATCGACTGTTATCAAATAGCAGCGTCAAAATTATCCCCATATTTTATTATTCCATTTTCCGTCCAGTCGAGGGCTATGACATTTTTATGAATTAGTATCAAGTGTTTATGTAGCACTTTCGTGTCTCATGGATTTCTCCCGAGGGGAAATAATGTCATATGCTCCAAAATGGTGACAGTAGCTAGTGGCAACCACAAAAAATCAAAACCCCAAACTAAACAAAACAAGAAAACAAACAAACAAACAAACAAACAAAAAAGCACCCAGCGCAAGGCAGTTGTTAACCACATTCATTCACTTCTGTATTGTACTGTACAGAATTATTCTGTGTCACAGTCTCTGAACCACATTATTTCCCCTCCTGCTAAGCCCTTTTCTGCAATGCTAAGCCCTAAATGAAGCAAGTGTAGATTTTCTTAGTCTTGAATTGCCTATCTCATTGGTCGCTCCTTATTACTATAAATGGGTTATCTGTTACTATCTAATTAATATATATACATTCAGAGACTGGGCGTTGGTCTATACACACGACAAATTTGAATTTGATGTTTGATGTTCTTGTAGCAATGGCGGTGATACATATAGTGAACGTTATGAATGTTCGAGACAGCAGGAGACTGTTTGACCTTGAATCCATGACCAAGACATCGCTTAAAACGAAGTATCAAGTCTGTAGAGTTGTAGATTTGCTTTTGAATTTGGTCAAAATAATGTTCCAGCATTTGCAGAATGTCTGCAGATAGAGACGACAAATCCTTTAGCCTATCCGTACAGTTCTCACTATACCATGAGTTCGTATGTTTTGTTTTGTTCTGTAAACAATCGCGTCTGGACCAAACAATCCAATGATTTGCACGGTAACATACAATGACACAGCCTGTGTTTAGGAACCACTATTAAATATGGATGCTGCCAGGCGGTTTCGAAATGGTCCGCGGATCCTGCCCAAGTGGTGGGACTAGCCATAAATGATTATACGTGCAGTGGAAACTGTCAAAAACCGGCATCTATCCAATCCGGCAACTTGTCAACACCAGCATAAAGTCTCTGCCCCACCCATGGCTTGTACGTTTATCATCGCCTCTACAAGGTAGCACGCTGTCTAAACTGGACTATCTCTCCAGTCCCGATGACTGTCGGTTTAGACAGCTTCCACTGTACTTCACATAAAACATCTTAGACCCACAAGTGTAAACGTAGCCACGTACTTCAGTCAACTGTTCTAAACTAGACTTTGCCAAATATACCATACTGTTGTACAGGTACTGTTTACACACGAACCTATATGTATTGTAATACGAATTTGTAACGTTGAAATGACTATTGTCAAGAGTTCATGTCATGTGTTCATGCTTCATCTGGGGCATTAGCATGAACTCATGACAATGATCAGTGAAAATGATCAAATTCTTAACAAAAGTTCATACCAAACCGCAGCTGTTCACATGCTTTACACCAATGTGCATGATCCTCGCGCAGTTCATTTGCATGAGGTTTGCAGGTGGTAACCTCAAGTTAGAAAAAAAAAATATTATAAATGTTTTTTTATTTGTCTTAGATATAACCACATGTATATATGTAACACATAGTGTGAGTGCTATACACTGAAGCCTACACCTTTGGTGGGTAGTATAGAGTGGTGTTTTAAATGTCTACCTGAAACCCAAATTTCCCATGTTGGTGGCGTGTGTGTGTCTGTGTCTCTGTGAGTGCCTGCGTCTGTCTGCAAGGATGGTTTACATAGATTTGTTATTTGCACACTATTCTATCCTCTCCTATTGCGTGCAGATGAAAACCTATCTCCTTCCCAATACAAACTTTGCATATAGTTCGATTTCCGTGATCATGTAATGCTAGAACATCACTAGATAGTTCAGTAAGGAGTATTTTATGATGCATAATTTTATAATCATCGTGTATCAATACGTACTGCACGAATTTCTGTCTCGCCAAACCCTGTTGCTGACTGTATGTTTTATAATATGCGATCTTATATATTTATTTACCTGCATTAAAAATACACTTCGAACACAAATTCACAATGAAAACAAAATAAATGAAATCACATAGATGCTCATTTTGATATTACATAAATTTACCTGGAATCGGGTAAAATGAACCTTGTGACAGTTGGACGACATCATGTAGGTGAACCCGTGACGATCCGGGTTAGAATCGGCTTTCAGAAACACATGCTTGTCGTAAAATGCGACTAACTGGATCGGGTGATGAGGCTCGCCGACTTGAATGACACATGTCGTCGGTTTCCGATTGCACAGATCGATGCTCATGCTGTTGACCACTGGGTTGTTTGACCTACACTCGATTATTTACAGACCGCCGCCGTATAGTTGGAATATTGCTGAGTGCGGCGTAAAGCTAAACTCACTCACTCAAACTTTGTGGGTGATAAACGTCCTGGTCTTCCAACTTTGAGGGATTAAACGACACACTCATTTCGTTTGAATGTGGAAGTTAAATGTTGTCGGAAATGCTTATCGCTGCATGGGGCTTTCCACAACTTCATGAGCAATGACGTCACCATAAACCAATTATTTTATTTGTATCCAACTTCGTTTGCGTGCAGAATGCATGATGAAATAAAATTAATGTTTCATATACATATATATACTACAGGTGAACCCACGTGTACAGTATATGTTGTTGTGTTGGTAATGTAGCCTTGAGATTGGCTTGGAACACAATAGCTGAAACAGACGATTGCACAACAATTGTTAAAGGTCCCATGCAACGCAAAACACGACCTTTCGGTATGCACTTACCGAAACAAATCCTCCAAAAATGCCAATTCAACCTGTCAAGTTGATAAAAACGCGATGAAAAAAACCCCGCGAAATCAGAGTTCAAACGATTCACTAAATTTCCCCCAGCGCTGGGGAAAAAGTGGTTTCAACAGCTGTGCTGCGCTGCGCCCATAATGCATGCGCAGTTGAAAGGTTCGCGGAGCTTGAAACAGAATGCAGATATGAGTATGAGGTCCTGAACAATAGTCTAATCGTGGTTGTGTACACAAACAAGTAAATAATATACTCGTCACAGAAAAAAGCTCACAGAGAACGTTCAATGTCTGGTTTATTGACACCTATATGTCTGCCTGCCTGTCTGATAAAGGCAATATGCAATACACAGTTTCAACCACTGACCACATGCAATTTGCGCTTAACACCTATCAGGGCATACGCCATAAACAAAATAAACTGATTTATGACTCTTGCACCCAAACCCTGTCTCTGCCGCATTATGTTATTAGGCAGGTGTGATACTTGTACACATGACATGTTTTTGTCATGTAGGGTGCAAACAAACTACATCCATTTTACTCGGATGACTGGATCTGACGGAAACTTGTGCAAACTCTTGTCAGTTTCAAGTCTTGCTTTGTACTTGGACGAATGACTGTTTCCAGTCACGCAGTACTTCACAATCTCTACTTATTTTTGATTGAATCGAACGCAAATTCAGTGAATATGCATTTACAAACCCACCATATCTATATACATCCTTTATGGATAACAACTTCTTTTAGTGTATATGATTTTGTTTGACAACGGTATATGAATCCATACTGAAACGACGCATCAAGTACAATAAAATAAGTTGTTATCCATAAAGAATCTTACTGTCCTGTGACTCGCCATACTTCTAAAATGCCCGTCAAAGAGATCATCTTTCTGTACACACAATGAGCCTTCAGCGTATCAGCAAATGAAACAGCCAATCGGAAGCCGTCGTTTCACTTGAGTGCACATCCACCCGCTATGACTGGGTTCGGTCTCCCGCGGGCTTCGTTTCGAGGATTATGAGCCCAAGTACAAAATATTGCACTTTTGAATCGCGAAAGTACAAAATATTGCACTTTTGAATCGCGATTGTACGCTTATAATTTTGGGGATTTTGGGGGTTTTTTACAAGCAGCAATGTATATTTGATGCCATGAGTAAGTGATAAATGTGTTTTAATTATGTTTGATCTGTTGGTTGCATGTGACCTTTAATCTGGAATAGAGTAGACACTGATCCTTCTAATCCGGTCAGATTATAGAAAACGAAATATACAAAATGCCCTTTCTGGCGAGATTATCGAAGATTGGTATTTTAGATGAGTAAGTGTTCCATCGTGAGAGGAAGCCAACGCCAGGCGTGGAGTCTATGTGTAAAGATCATTTCAAATATTCATTTATATATGTATGGTTCGGCAGAAGATTTTCAAAACAACAAAATATATACACCTTTGCTGAGAGTATTTAGAAGCGAATCAAACACGAAATGATCACTCGATGGTCACGCATTTGATGCCGGGGAATTTTATTGTTTTAAAAGTTATGTTTGCATTGTCGGCGACTGTTTTCAGTCTTATCGTCTATGATCTCCAAGACTTTAGTGTATGCATTCTTCTGCTCGGTCGTTTCTTTAGATTATTACTGAAAGTGTTCTAAACCATTCTCACTTTTACAACTACTTTTACATCCAATATCATGACACCGTTTCGTGTTTCTCCGCATTAGGTAATTATACGGAATTTGATGTATAGGTTCTCTGTCAATACATCTGTCGCAGAGCTGTCGAACAAACAACATAAAAATCGATATTTATGATTAAACCCCATAATTACATACATTATGAAGTATACCAATAGTCCAAACGTAAAACCATGACAAATACATTTGCACAAAATAAATGATCCAATATTTTCCTAAACTGCCCCGCATATCCCGAATCAAAGCGATGTTCCTTAGCAACCGCAATTTGAATTTAACTAAAATATTCCAAATGGAATAAAATTTATCAATTTTTCGTGACGTACATTAAGACGAGGACGTAATTTAACAGTCATCAAACAGCTAGAAAGCCATCGTCACGTTGTGCGCGACTCTGATTTCGAGGTCGAAATAACATGATCAATTATTCACAGCGGCTAACGAGTATCTTTGTTTCTGTTCAGATAAGAAAATCAATTAAGGTTTGATTTGAAAATCTGACTGTGTCAGCCTGACCTTTGGAATTATAAACGATGAGAGACAGGATTCTTGGAAGACTTTTCCTGGCACTGAGAATAATTGTTACATTGTGTCACGAACGACATATCACGTTTGCAAGCAATTTATCACATTGGTGGTATATTTTCTTCCTTTCTATGAACATGCTTCAGAATTGATTTTATAGAAATGAAAACCATGGCTCTCTACAAACTTTTAAACAATACATTAGAAAATTTGAATTAGAACACTTTGCGGTTAAAATTATATAAAATGTTATTGCTGCAGGTTTCAACTCCATGTCATTTTCGCCAACATGTTTTAATCTGCCCCAAACCCTAATCCACGAATATGAAACCCACAAATTGAATTTTGAGATTATGATGAATAATATCGAAGTTCAAAGCGAAATTCAACAGAAAATGATTCACAAAGATATCTCCTTTCATAACGTATAAAATATGAATCTGATATTACTGGAAATAAATTGTCATGTAAATATAGAAACGTTCCCACAGTAATTGTTTTCAAACAAAACGAACATATCCGCTGTGTAGATACTCTTTTCATACTACATAACCATAATTAAAAATATACAAAATATATTTATCATATAGCATCAATATAGATAGGTATAGCGAGTCACATAGTCTATCACATATAATTATATACGTTTCGGGTGGACTGACAATCGAAACATTAAGAACAAAATTACAGTTGCATGTGAAAATAAAATTCTATCGTTAACCTGAAATGAGATATCCTTTTCATTCACAGGAGAAAATCGATCAATATATATACCATCATACGCGCTCAGTTAGTCGCTTGTAAATGGGATCTTAAAATACCTATTATCGACAAATATTTCTCCGTAAGAAATAATTATCTTTCAGCCAATACATAATTAATTTTGCAAAGATTTACTTCGTGATGCATGGTGGTTCGATTTTTGTAATACTCGAAGTGCGTGATGGTATTGTTCGAATATAATGCATGAGACATCTCTATTTGTCACAACCCATAAAGGGCCTCATCGATGAGTCAGAAGGAATCGCCAGCTTATCTCCTTCTCTGTCAGCTGTTTAGCCAAGCAGCATTCTACATTCAATATTTCATTAGTGTGTGCAGTGTTCACTCTCTTATAGTTAATCGTCCCCTCGCCCGGCTTGTGCGCGCCGAGCGAAAAAATAATTTCGTTCCGCTTTTGTTCCCAAAGAGAAAATTGACAGTTATCTTTTTACCACCAACACGCTAATCCACATGGGATTTCAGAAAGTCGGGATTGGTAATACGCACGGAAAGGCTCTGGGATCTTACGAATAAATGTTTAATTCATTTTGAGAGATACCCGCGAAGATGGCGATATGGTTGGCCACGCGGCCTGTGGTATATTGCCGTCAATAACGTTGTCAGATTCTTCGTCGTTGTCAAAATTACATTTGTCATAATGTTGACAGAAAAATGTAGTAATTATCCGCAAATCAAAATAACTAAACATTAAAGGAAAGACATTTCAGTAAAAGAAGAATATTGATAAAACCGATAAGTCTCCAATACTTGTTCACTGTGTACAAAAAAGGGCATATTTGACAAAGACCCATGGTATTTTCAATAACAGTAACTTGAAGTTGTAGAAAATGGCTCCTCTGTCCTAGCTGCAAATTGCAGTTTTAGACAATGTGGAATAATTGCTACACCATTTCAATCCAAGTTTTGTCGAAGCCTATGTGTACAAATATTTCTATCCCCCGTTTTGTGAGTAAATCGACTAAAATCGCAGAAATAGTTAAACGCCGTACGCCACTTTAGTGAAATATATTACCTTATATGGAAGGTCTGCGCATTATGCTTGTATTTAATAAATTATAAATTTATTAATATACACTAAATGTCACTCCTTTGTGCGTTTTGATGCGCAATGACACAATTAACAATGACAACTAATAACTGGTTCTGCATTGTCCATGATTTCACCGCACGTGTGCATTTGCGACGCGTTATATACTGAAAAATAGCAGACGATATTCTAAGAATCCCATTCAACGTTTGACGGCAGGAACAGATTTATTGGAAAGATTAAAAGATTCTTTTGCTCTAAGAAAAAGCTAAAGCTATAATACGGTACCTTTAATTGTATACTTCTGAACAAAGTTCGTTAACCCCTTGCATATATACATGCACTGGCATAAAGTATAATATTTTTAATGTTTTCATAGTGAAAGGACTGTGTCGGAATTGATTTTCAGGAACTGCGGTAATCTAGACTTGCCATGCATTCTAGACTTGCATGAGCTGCATTGGGTATAGGTGTTTCAAGGTCAAGACAGACTAACGGTATATGTGTAGGGTGGACACCCCAGGGGTGTGCGCGGACGGTAATTCCATTTTTCACTTTGTTACACGTCGTGTATGAGAAAGAACATAAATCTCCACCCCCCCCCCCCATCCCCTCCCCCACCCCCCGATGCTATATCAAGTCGCCGTTACAACACTACCTGCATCTATCCTCACACATGATCAAAGTTCACATACAAAATATTGCTTAATCGCAAAATAGATGAAAATAACCGTCTTGTATACTGTTGTAACCCGATCCCATTTAAATCCATTCTGCACAAATTCAGTGAAATCACAAATTTCACTACACACACGCGCGCGCGCACAAACACACGGACACACATAAAATGAGTACAACAGGAGCGAAATCGAACCCGGTTCTTCGGCGTGACCAGCGAACGCTTTAACCACTACTCTACCCCACCGCCTCTAATTTTCAAAAGCCGTATCGGATTCCGAGTGTTTCTGATTTAGTCGATTGTTTCATTTCATTCACTTAGGATGACATTTATCTTACGCGGAAGTGTCATTTTTTGAAAATATTATTTTACTCACATTAACCCCAGATATACCACGAGTAAATAAGAAGATCCAAACACAGTCACGTATATACTTTTATTGGGCATAAACGAGAAAATGAATACGGTTCTCGATCCGCGCTCATGGGAAAATCCTTCTCCCGCAACCCTCTCAGAGAACTGATATTTGAGTAGAAAGCGTGAAAATAATTTTAATTTTTAAAATGGAAACGTAAACGAATCATCAATTAATGCATTTGACCATAATCTTGCAATGTCTTATTCCTTACGTATGTTTCACCATTTAATACGTTCGGTCCGTACTTGTGTTTATAATAGCGGTCATCTTTTCCCCTTTTACGCCTGATTAAGTACTGATATGAAAACGAGAAACGCTTTTTCCATGCTTGATACGTCTAAACAACCTCAATATTATTAAAGACGTAAAAACTAGACTATACTGTTTTTACACTATTTCGTATACCTCTTACAGTCAAAGAACAGACCTACTAGAATACTTGAATACGACAATGTACACAAAAAGAAGTATCGAGCGTGTCCTTCGGTCGAATATGTAACATAAAGGAAACAATCACAGATTATCATGTATACTGTCCGAAATAAATATTCATATAAATATAAACTTAGTGATAAATTCAAGAAGTTGATCACTTATTCTTGTTTACAGCTGATGCATTTAAAATCATTGCAAAAGCTAGATATGATAAGTGTCATATTTCCTCTCGAAAAGGAAAAGCTATTCACTGAGAGTAAACGCAACAACATGAAAAATAACTTTTTACGTTTTTTTCATCCAAAGTCATCCAATACCAGAGTAAGATATATTTATCACACAAAGCGCAGTCCGAAAACTTCCAGACAAGGTAAAATAGAGTTAAGGCAATGATTATCGTATTCCTTGTGAACATTCAGCTTAAAGAGCTAACTTATGTATCACATCTATTTACTAACGTGTTACGATGTTCATGAAACACGGACTTTTTAAGGGTCATTCACAAAATAATTATATAAAATTCGGAATATGAAATATATTTGTCAATCTCAACGAAGAGGATGACGCAATATGTTCTCAATGATGATAGCTTATTAACATATAGATCTAAGATGGGTTTAAGAGGATGACGCAATATGTTCTCAATGATGATAGCTTATTAACATATAGATCTAAGATGGGTTTAAGCTTGTAGGTCGAAGCTTTATAATGCAAACTTTCATTAGTATTTATGAAATCATTTTAATTAATAAAAATACCGTACGCCACTGTGGTGAAACATACAACGTCTGATCGGAATAATAAAAAATTCCTTATAAGATTATATTGGCAAACTCGATGGTATTTCGTTTTAAATAGAATGTAACAATTTTTCTTTGTTCGGAAATCTAAAATGAAGGTGTGTTGTTATATACTTTTCGTCAGCGTCAATATAACATATCTGTATCAGCAATATTATAGTAATGTATTGCTCTCCGCCTTATCCACATTATTGTATTACAGAATTCGTCTCTTACCTAGTCCCTCCCGCCCTCCCTCTCCTCCTCGCCTCCTCGCCCCCTTCCAGAGGTTCTAGAGCCAGGAACACGAATCGTACCCAAGCTTTTTGATACAATCAGGGTTTTAAATTACATAGTTTTAAGTAAATAATGCGATCTGTATCAACTTTCCCTTTCCCATGTGCATTGCACAACAAGAGTCTCCTTGTTAGAAAAGGAAGTCTTTGAACTGGGCACATTACTGTGACACTGGTCATCGTGACTCTGGTCACCGTGACACAGGTTTACTTACTACAGCTGTTCAGGATGACCGTATCACGAATATATGGTACTCATATGCCGTAAACTACAGTCATCACGAAATCAAGGAACCTCTAAGTTTAGTTCGATATAACCATTGCTCCTTATACGCAATTTCGAATGAAATATATACCATGTTATCTGGACAAAAAGCACACATATCGTCACATCCGTTATTCGTTTAAAGTGTTCTCTTCTTAAACGTAGTTTACTGTTTCTTAGTGTGAATAAAACAGCAAAATACTTTTTTGTATAATAGATCTATTCTTCATTTTATTGAATAAACGTTGTCCTCTCTGGCAGTTTTTAACTTAATTTACATTGACAAATATTTCTTTTAAAAAATCAGTGTAAATGAAAAAGAAATTCATGTATGATATTTCTATGTAATATGTCTTAAATAAAAATACTGCTGTCAAAATAAACGTTTTAAACATATATTTGTATGAACTTTCTATTTGCTATGCTTTAAGTGTGTCAGGTAAATGTAAGCATATTATCTGTGCGTTGTAATTCTCAAGAGACCTGTCTGCTTTTCGGGAAAATGTGTTGAAAACGCTGGCATCCCAACAATTTCCATTTCAGAGGAGAATATTATTATATGACGTCACATTGAGTGGTATCAGCGGTAAAACAGCTTCGAGTCTCCGAGAATTTGATTATTGTCTCCGGTACTCTGGTGGATGTGGCAGTGTGTACAGGAAATGTTATATACTTTCCCCTGCAGCTAATGCCATCTTTGTGGACGTTTCAACAATGTGAACACCCTCACCGACCTTGACTGATTCGGTTTTTTTAATAATTTAACCCACCATTCGAAACATTCCAGTCAATAACTATTCTAATCACCAAAGAAAAAATGACGTTTTATGAAATTTGAGTTCCCACACCATAAAGTAAACAGTTCAAATTTGCTAGTCTATCTTTAAACGTTTACATCAATAAAATTATGTTGCGCATACGTTACCCTTAAAATTTCGATAGTAAATTTGGCTTTTTAAAAACTATATTTTGGCTTCTTATGCGTGTTTTCGTTATATCTGCTAAATTAATGTGAAGCTTATACTTTGATGTTGATATCTGTCACTATGTGTTGATACGGGTAGGTGGATGGGCGTCTCTTAATATTGATTTTCAATTTTGCTTGTTTCGTTTAGCTTTAGTTGTTTAAGGGATTTACCATTTCTGCTACATACAATGTCTTCAGGGGCTCGTGGACCTGTAATGTACGTCTTCAAACGAGTTACTAATGAGAATCCTCACATAACCGCCGTCAATTTGCCATGTGAAGCGTGAACCGAACAAAAACCAGTCGATAATGCTAACACAACTACTCTCTGTAGCCACGCATGCGTGGTGAGGGCACCCCGTGGCGAGCCTCGTTTTAGCTCCACTGCAAATGCCTCCATACAGAAAGGCGATATTTGTTCCACATCAAAGCTTGCCTTGTTTCGAGGTCAACGTCACTTCGTCTGGACATTCAACGCAGACTTTGTCACCGACAGGGCACTTTTTTGTCTTGCTCCTGCCTTCAACTCGCTTTTAGTAGCGCTCGGGTCAGCAAGTACTGTATTCCTCCGCGATGGGGGGTACGGTTTGAAGATCGTTTCTGGCTTGACATGTAGATTATAACGTATATTGGGATCTGTGGAGTATTTAAGGGTCTGTAAAGGTCTTACGGGACTGAACGGAAAATGGGTCTTTTGTCGGTAGGTTTGTAAAGCCTTGACATACGTGTTTCTCAATGTTCATGCATTGCTTCTACCACAGCCCCTGTTTACCATATGTATCGACCAACTCACAATGAGGGAACGTATTCATAAACCACAACCACAAAGACAGGTATATACATACTCGTACCACAAAGGCAGTTTTCCTTAATGGGTATTTCGTCTCTTGTTGAACCATAAGTTTATTGGAAGGTAGGAATTTATCGTTTCAGAATTTAAAAACTTTCCGATGTAAACGCACAACCATAGGACAAAAACCAGAACGACGTCTGCCAGCTTGTTGTTTTTCGGCGCGAAGTAAACACATAACGCGTTGCTCTTAATTTGTCGGAATGAAATTTAGGCCTGCTACTTGAACGGTCAGATCTGTATCGTGAGGCGTTGCTTTCTTCAAAGGGCTGCTTGGTGGACTTCAAGACAAGGAGTAGAGTTGTGCATGTGATATTAATAAAGCCATTCCTTTGAAATAACTACTTGGCTGTAGTTTCGGATGAATGAAATAAATATGTGCGGCGCGTGCATCATGACCGGCGTCTGTGTCGCAGATTCTAACGCCATTCAGCATGGGATTATATTGTAAAACATAAATGTTGTCACACACTTAATCAAAGGTCCTGTACTGAAAATATTTTATAGTTACATATTAGAACTGTTAAACCTAATTTATCCAATGCTCTTTTTGCCAATTTCTTGTGAACTAAATACACGTGGATACATTTCTGTTGTTAACAATTTAACTAGTCTCTGAAAATGCATGTTTTTGTCAAAATCAACTAGCCCACTTATAATTGAAAAGAGCCCCAATGCGCTCGGATATTGAGAACCCTGGTCCTGGGGGAATCTAGCTTGGCTTGCCTCATGAAGATCTGTTGCAGTGGAGATAGAGCTGGGCAGAATGGAAAACAATGCAGTTTATGTATGCAAGTGTACTAGTGATTATCGAACACATTTGTCATCACCCTTTTATAGTAACCGAAAACAAAACGATATAAATAGGTTTAACATACATACATCGTAGATTAATAAAAATGGCAAATAATCATGACAGAAAATTAATATATGTTACATGAATGTGTCACGCGAAGGTACAATGGTAGATGGATGTGTTATACACGAGGGTACAATGGTAGATGAATGTGTCACACGGAGGTACAATGGTAGATGAATGTGTCACGGAGAGGTACAATGGTAGATGGATGTGTCATACACGAGGGTACAATGGTAGATGAATGTGTCACACGGAGGTACAATGGTAGATGAATGTGTCACGGAGAGGTACAATGGTATATGGATGTGTCACATGGGGATACAGTGGTAGATGGATGACCACACGGAGATACAATGGCAGATATGCGTGTCACATGGAGGTACCATTGCAGATGGGCGTGTCACACGGAGATACAATGGTAGATGGGCGTGTCACTCGGAGGTACAATGGTGAATGGATGTGGCACAACGAATGTTTGAGGAGCGTAAGAAGTACAACGCTTGATGTGGTGTGTGCTGCAACTTTTATTGCATAGCTGTACGGAGACGACTTTTACTACAAGTCTGAATGGAGACAACGTTTAGTGTAAGGATCTACGGATACAACGTTTAGTGTAAAGCGGTTCGGAGACAATGTTTAGTACAAGGCTGAACAGAGACAACTTTTAATACAAGATTGCACAGAGCCAAAGTTTGATACAAGGCTGTACAGAGACAATGGTTAATGGAGACATCGTTTTGTACAAGACTGTACGGACACAACGTTTAGTGCATGGTGGTGCAAGAACAACGGCTAATGGAGACATATTATAATGCAAGGCTGTACGGAGACAACGTTTAGTGTAAGGCTGTTCGGAGTACAAAGTTGCACGGATCTGTCTCACAGAAATGTACAACGACGCTGTCACACAGCTACACCCCCTACACCGGTGCAACATCACACGTGTCCGCCACACAAAGGTACAAAGCCACTGCTGAGCTCCATCACAGGACCCACACATATATACTTCATTATAGAGGTCTCCCACAGCGTTCCGGAGCGTCTACATGGCTGCGGTCTGCGGTCGCCCCTCCCCGTCACTGCGGTTAGACACCTGATCTTATCCCCCCAACACGTTTACTTTGCTGTAGTCTCTCTTTCTCGCCGTGTTTATTTTCTGAGTCGGGCGGGCATGATTTTGTTTATCTCGCACCGGCCAAAATACTTGGTGCTGACCACTGGAATGCTAAACCACGTGGTGTGGGGAAACCTTACCCTGTGTTGGAGCAAAGCAAGGTGTTAAGTGTTATAGTGAGGTAAAAAGGCACATTACCGTGTGTTCGAGGAATGTGGAGTAAATTAAAGGTTCGCGGACGATAGCTAGGTTCCCGGCTCTCAAAATAAAATACTGGCTTGAAATCTCTTTAGCGGAAACGCTATGCAAATGCTGATTGCTAAAGGCACGTTTTAAACCTCTCTATCCAGCAGATAGGTAGTCATATTAATTTTGTTTTCTATTTTAATATCTTTAACGATTTTTTTTAAAACTCGTATTTACGCAAACACCATTTCGCAGATTAGGTTATTTATGAAAAAATGCGAAAACATTGTCGGAGTGTATGCTCTTGTGGAATATGTTTTGGTTCATTTTAATAATTTTCAGAATTTTACCCAACATTGCGTACGTTGTAGCAACAGTAAGCATATGCAAGATATAGGTTTTACAGTGTTACCAGAACATCTTCCGCAGCAATTTGTTGATACACCGTTACTCTCATTCATTCTAGTAATTGCTATTAAAATATTGTTGAAAGAATGTGAGTGTGTGAGTAAATTTATTCCAGCTATATGGCGGCGGTCTGTAAACAGTCGAGTCTGGACCAGACAATCCAGTCATCAACAGCATGAGCATCGATCTGCGCAACTGGGAACCGATGACGGTGTCAACCAAGTCAGCGAGCCTGATCACCGATCCCGTTAGTCGCCTGTTACGACAAGCATAGTCACGTTTTATGGCAAGCATGTGTTGATGAAGACCTATTCTACCTCGGATCTTCCAGAGTTGATTTACTTTCAAAACATCGTGAGTATCGTAACAGACATGGATCATGTTTCAAAAGTTACACATCCTTTAAAAAATGGAAATTTATTGAATGGGTGAAATTAGTTTTACGCCGCTTTAAAGGCGTCAGCTTAGTTTTGAATAAAGGCTTAACCTTCTGCAGGTCGTACACACTGGAGGACGGACACGGTGTTAATCAGAAGACGTTGGCACAGCTAAGGGACACAACTCGGGCGCGAAGTTAAGCGACCGGTCATCCACGCTCTAGTTTATGTTTTGACATATTGCTATATATCACATGCTATCAAGCACAATGTGACAACAGGGTGTTTGGTGTGTCCCGCTGGATATTACTGGAGCATTTGCTAAAAGCGACGTAAAACAAAACTCACTCACTCAAACACGACCATATAGTCACCTAATGACGCGGTGTGTAGACAAAGTCTGTATTCATGGGAATGGTGAATAACATTGCGCATTCTAGAAATCATGATAAAGATCATCTTTTCTTAACGCAAGACAAAACAAACTTCGAGTTTGATCCAGAACATGAATGAAATGTCGGAAGCCATTCAATTACTAATGTTGGCCAATGTTTATAAAGTAACAGAAACAATGATGATTGTGTTGTTATTGATTTGTGACTACGCCAGTAGCAGCTGTGGTAGGTGAAGTAGTAGAGGCTGGTGCAGTAGTGGGGGCAGCTGTAGTAACATCAGCAGCAGTAGCAGTAGTAGCTGTAGGAAAAGTAGTTGTAGTGATAATAGTAGCACTAGCACTAGCACTAGCACTACTACTATTACTGCTGCTGCTGCTACTACTTCCGGTAGTAGTAGTAGTAGTAGTAGTAGTAGTAGTAGTAGTAGTAGTAGTAGTAGTAGTAGTAGTAGTAGTAGTAGTAGTAGTAGTAGTAGTAGTAGTAGCCTCTTGTATTCAATGTCGGCAGAGACCATATAATATCTATTATACGGTCTCTGATGTCGGCTTCAACGCCGTCCAAGCGTTATAACGCCACAACATGCAATGGTGTAAATTTCAGAAGCGGGATCGATCTCGTGTTCCTCGTGTGTGCTTACTTAACCGTGTCATGTTGATATACACCGCAGGGTTAGTGACCTCCAGTAGTCGACATAGATTCATTTTCTGATACAAGGCCCTGTAGATGCACATGGAGATATATATACGCTCGTCGTGTGTGGCTGTCAGCCGACATGGACCAGCTTTTGACAGCTTGCATTATTTCAAAACATTTTCTTTCAGATGGCCAGGTCGTGAATATGTTAGAGACGAAATACGCTTGATGAGAGAGATTCCTGAGAATCTGGCGGGTGGTATTAAAACAAGATCCGTACGTAAGTAAAGGCGCCGACGTTTATTTCAGCTGGTATCGAATTTCACAGTTTTTGTCCTTTTTATTGACATACTTAGAATAAATATAACGATTTGAATAACAATTAATTTCATTGCATAACGAAAAGGTTAAATGTGAAATATAAATGAAAAAAATTGAAAAGATATTGAATTTCCACGGGTTTAAAAGATGAACTTCACTTCATGATATATTGACCATAATTAAGAGAAATAAGAAATGCATTTCTATGAACTTTTGTTGTAAGTATTCATCATTAGATGAATTTATATGCCTAACGTTTGTATGCGTAAATCACTTTTTAAAATGTGCAGCTATGTATGTCTACGTATGGTCTCATAAACAAATCTGTAATTTGTATTTCTCTCTGTGCCACTATATATAGCACAGGAGATAAGAGTGTTGTTATAATGCTCTGTAGTGACTGTGGATCAGCTCATTAATTAAATAGGGATGGACAGCATGGCTCATCCAATTAGTGTACTCATTGAATTTGTAATATGGGAGAGTTGTCATTTAGGAGTGAACCTACCTCTCTACTTACATGTTCATGCAGGTCCTAAAACGGAAGTTATATAGAATGTCGAATAACAAACTGTCTTGAGGGAATCCTGCATAAACAACAACTACAACAAAGAAAAACAACAACAACAAAACCACAGAAAAACAAAAACAAACAAACAAAAAACATCATACCAGTTGTGACTGGAATGAATTTTGTGTTGTACATATTTCGAGATTTGCTCAGATTCGTGTTCGGAATATGTCATCAAAGATAATTGTGACGTCATCAGGGAATGACACTTTTACTAATGAACCAACGACTGCATGAAATGTTCACGCTTGCATGATATATTCATCAATCATAATATTTCTGAAAGTGCATATATTATTGCACAGATGCAAAAACCAAAAACAAAACAAAACGAAAAACGAAAAATCAAACGTAGCAATACTTTACCACTTTCCAGTGTATATGTGTTAACTCCGTTAATAATTAAGAGTATAAAAGTGTTTCCTATTGAACTATTACCCAGAGATTAATCTACATATAGGGCAATATTTGCACTGAAATTTATAGTGCAATATTTGCAAAAAAAACCCAACATGTCCAAGCATTGTTTCACTGTAGAAAATGAAAACTAAACCTTTAAAAATTAATTAACTTGCTGATTACGTTTCAATACTTTACATTTTCGACAATTTCTTTTGTTGTCCTCAAATTAATTTAAACCTGAAATCGACAAAAACAAACAAACAAAGAAACAACAACCAAAACAGCGAAAACTGGAAGGGTGTGGCTAACAAAGGTGAAAGGTCATCGATATAAGCAGCTCGTGCCCATTTGAGAACTGGCAGCTCCATTTGAGGCGAAACGAACACCACATGGAGAGAGGGATCCATGTCGATTGCTCGAGTCTATTGTTTGTTTAGCCCCAGGGGCAGAGGCAGCCCGGGAGGGGGTAAGGCAGCTAAGGGTAAGGAATTCCCCCTAAAGCGTTCACATGTGCAGTTAGACGCAAGGCTGTTTAGGCTGCTGTTGGAGGGCTATCGGATGCACGCTGCCGCTCGTATCGAATTTCACAAATTTCTAAATTTGTCAAAACGCGAACCAGTATGTATTTCCGGAAGAGTTTTCATTGCATGTAGGTGTGTTGTCAGAAAATAAGTGTTACATGGTTACGAATATTACACAAGTCTTGAAAGTTTTAATCATAAGTTATGTCTACAAATTATTAATAAAGTATCATCGCATAACTAACGTATATGTATATAATTGTACATTGTACACAATACTGCAGAGCGAGAGAGGTAATGCTTCCATTCTCTCTCTCTCTCTTTCTCTCTCTCTCTCTCACACACTCACACAGATAGAGAGAGATAATCTGCACTCTTTCGAAAAGGTGTTTCCTTCGATATGTCCATGTTTCAAAACAAACGCTTGCCTCACAACCGCGTGTCCTCATGAACACCTGGCCCACGAACTGTCTAGTGAAGACTTTCATCGTGTACCTGACCAGACAAATGTTCGGTGTTCACTTCAAGTGGAGCAGGGCATCCAGCCGTGATATACAACACTTTCGTTTCAATTATTTATTAAACCCTTTCAGTGTTATGTAAGATCATAAATCGTATGCTAGTCATGCGATATTTCGAATATGTAAATGTATTTGCGCAGTGCCACGGGGGTATTTGAAAGTCTTGATGATGCATTTCAAAATATGTTTGCAAAAACAGATTCACACAGGCAACCTTTTCAAGTAATACATATTTTGTCACTTAACCTTTTGACCTCGCATAAATCAGTGACGTCATGAGGACGTATGCGCCATACAAACGCAAGTGTGTCTGACGATGAAGGATAACAACGGATGGTGCGAGTGACGGCTTTACTCTCAGCTATGGAGAAACGAGAAGACGAATTATTTCTACAGTATATCAAACCCACTCTCTCGCATGCTTACTCAGCTTAAATTGATGTGTCCTGTAAAGAAAGGAATGCATTACAGTCTGTAAGTGAAGTGGGGGACAACATTTGTTGTTTGTGAGAATCATATTTGCATGCATCATTTTTTCATTTAAATGAATTCTTCTTCATTGCTGATGATACATTTTTTAATATATTTAATATTTTAATCAACATATACTTTGTCAAATGAAATCTCGTCACGGAGAAAAGCAATATCTCGAAATACCGTGTAAGACTACAGAAACTGACTTAATGTCGGAATTATATGTCAGACACCTTCATATTCAAGAATAGCAACGTGAGTTGGAGTCGAATGAGTGACTGACTTTAGTTTTATGCCGCACTCAGCAATATTCCAGCCATGTGGTGGCCATATGTAAATAATCGAGTCTGGACCAGTCAATCCAGTGATCATTATTATAATCATTGATGAATGTAATTGGGATACGATAACACGTGTCAGCCTTTCAGCGAGCCTGACCTCCCGATGCGTTTAGACGCCTTTTACGACAAGCATGGTTTACTGATGATGATCAGATGATCGGGTGGACTGAATGAGTTGATGACATCGTGCCGTTTCTCAAAATATTAATTACCGGACTGTCAGATCAGAAATATTTTCATGTTCATGTCAATATTTGCATTTCATACAGTTGGATGGCGGCAAGAAACCATAAATTCACACACACACACACGCACGCACGCACGCACGCACGCACGCAAAATCAACAGCAACAACAATTTCCAGTCCCTACCAAATATGAAAAAAGAAACATAGTAACTATATCTGGATGGTATATCGATCTTGTAACCTCATATTTTTCACTATATTGCAAACTTGGTGAAGATTAGTTTTCTGCCATATGAAAAGACGTCAGGGAGTTTTTCTTTTGGAAGCAATCGTTGGCATAACATAGAGCAACGGCAAACAATTGACCCTTTGTTTCTTACTCGGATGACGTCACGGAATGTTGTATAATAATGTGTGGTTAGAATGTATCACCAAAGTATGCACAACTGTTAACAACTGGAAATATTTCCTTGTAAATTGTATGTAACCATCTATATTCCTCTGTTTCTGGTTTGCAGATCCGTGAAGATCCGGGTTTGAATATTGCTCTTCAGTAACTTATGTTTACCATGAAAGGCGACTATGCTTGTCGTACACGTCGGCTAACGGGATCTGAGATGGTCAGGCTCGCTGACTTGCTTCACACGTGTCATCGTGTCCCGTTTGCGCAGATCGATGTTCATGTTGTTGATCACTGGATTGTCTGATCCAGACTCGATTATTTAGAGACCGCAGTAATATATAGCTTGAATATTGCTGAATGCGGCGTAAAACTAAACTCACTCCGACCTGCATGTAAATGTATCATATCACACCAAATGTTTTTCTCTATCTATCTGTATGATATTGAAATTAAGTTACGTTCTTGCGTTAGGTGGCTGCAGAAACACATTTAAGAATACAAACGGTTTCTCTTTATGCTTACCAAGTGATTCAATCAATGTCGTGTCACACCGTTGAAGCAAAGACTTAATGTACATACACCGCAGCGATAAAATAGGAATATTGTTTTAAGCGTTGAAACTCCGTATTCAATTACAAATTAAAAAAATAACAACTTAGACTAACAACATAGACATTATAGTTTCGAGGTATGATTACTAGCATCTGGGGAAAATCTTTTTGTCATAAGGCTAGTGAGAGTATTTTGTTAAAAGGAAATGTGGATCTTTCGAAATGTCGAACGTTAAATATGTTTAAATATTCATATCAACAAATCGCACCTTGCTCGAGGATGTGTTCAAATATTATTGTAATCCACGTTATAGCTTTCATAAATATTTCAGGGTAGATGAAATCCTTTCAAAATTTATACACATCAAATATAGACATTAGCTTGAATGGCAACCCAGCCATCAATACAGACAAGAAAGATGAAGCTCTAGCGATATTTGTTGTTAGCGATGGTACTTGAATCTGTAGGCGCTGTAAATCGCCCATGGCGGTCCAGAGAAGGGATTTCAACAATTGAAAATTCTTGAGCATTTGGGGACAATACTTCTTTCTCTATCAGACCACTACAGTGGTATTGGGCATGCGCAAATACCCCTAGGGCTACTTGCCCCACGAGTGTTGACAGATAAGGAAACAAAGCGATCACATTTATGCAAATGAAGGGACTTTTTTAGCCAGCCGCAGTTTCGTACCATCTTTCATTTTTTAAATTGATTACCGTATAAACTGCCTTTCTATTAACATCGCGTGGGGTCTATTTTTTCTAAAATGTGATTTCTTTGCTTAAAGAAATAAGTGTTTGCTTGTTAATCGCAAAGTGACATTGACAAGGTTGATTGTAGAAATGAAAATAAAATTGGAGATTTATACTGTGACTCATACTAGTGCTGATGTGTAGATGTGTGATTTGTTCGTCAACACGGAACGCTTTGAACCTATTGATGAATAGTCGCAGTATTAACTAAATGCACTATCAGTGCTAACTGAAAGACGTAAACAGACTTTGTCGACGTGCATTTGCTGATATACTATCATTTAGGGTCACAGAGCTCGACTGCCTCCAGGAACGCCAACACAACAAGAGACCATTCATGTGTTCCCATGGTGATGCTTGTCAGTGCCACCACCCCAGCACCCCATCCCACCCCTCCACCCCCACCCCACCCCTTTTCACCATTCATTTCCCCTATGTTTATCCCTACATTAAAGTCCCAAAGAAAAATAACGAAACACTATACTCTCAAAATAATCTAATGACTCGTGTTCAATCGATAAAACCTATCATTTTCAATGCAGTTAAAATGTTAAAATTTTATTAACTAGACTTTTAAGAATTTAAAATTATAATCTCTCATCCTCAGCCAGGTTTACTGTTAATAACTAATCTAAGTGGTGTGGGGGCGATAGTCACCATTATTTGTTTAGCAAACTACTTCTTCAATGTCAATATTTGCATTAACATCAAAGTAGAGTGTCCCTTTACAAGGGACGGGAGGGGGAAGGGTTAAGCCTGTATCATCAATTTTACCTTTGTCAACAGAACATGCTGAAACGAAACTTCAGCTCCAGAGATTAATCCGTCTCTGTTCTCAGGTTCACCTGGGCGTAAGCAACAAGCTAGCAGTGAAAACAATATCAACATATACCGCTGTAAAGTACTGCCACCAGGTATTGGCGAATAGGGTAAGCATGTACTACCCTTACACTTTCTCAGAGTTTGTATTAAAGAGTAAAGAGTAAAGAGAAACAGTGAAGAAGCAAGATGGAAGATTCAAGTAGACTAACAGCTAGTCTCTGAAATGAACATATTGTACTGAAAAAAAAACGGTCATAGTGAAGAAAAAAAACAAATATAATGAAATGGAGCTCTGAGACTTTCTTCATTTTCCTGAAGCTAAGGAAATCTAGACTTGCCACATTTTCTAGACTTGCGTGGGCTTTCTTGGATATTTATACTTCATGGTCTGTACGGCAGCCAACAGCACCTTATTGATATTTCACAATTCCACGTCAGAACATCATAGTAGAAATTAAAAAATATATAAAGAAAACAAACAGAAAAATATTAATCAGAATTAAAGAATTTAAGACAGAATGCTTTTACTGGATATTTAGACACGTCTGATGACTGACAGTGTCCATGACTGACGACTCGCCGCGAACCTTTCAACGCATGATGGATAACAATATGCATGTGAACAAACCATAAACAAGGATGTTTGTCAACAGGAGACGGCACATGATTATCCTGAGCCCATGATGCAACATAGTTTCAAGCATTTCTATGATAGGTCGTTCAGTTAATCTACTGCGGAAAACGCAATACATTTTATGCGATGTCAGTGAAATAAGACATCGGATCCTGTATACTTCTACTTTGTCTTCTCGTGACGCACCCTGCGGTAATGGAATAACATTTTTGTGAAAAACCAAAATTAATCCGGACAGTTTTATTCCGGTCGACGTCAAGGAGAGCGTCTACGTCTGGTGTACCGGTGTACCAGAGACCATATACCGATATGTATATGGACCGTATACCGATATGTATATGGACCGTATACCGATATGTATATGGACCGTATACCGATATGTATATGGACCGTATACCGATATGTATATGGACCATATACCGATATGTATATGGTCGGTATATGGTCTCTGGGTGTACGTTTTATATTATGCACCTGTTGTGACTTTCGGATCCCAATTTTGTCACTATCGTTAACAGATAATGAGATGCTACATCTTGACTTAATTACTTTAAACAATGAACATTAAATGCATTTATCGTTTATTGTACAGAGACATACTTCAGGAAACCTAGCCATAATAAGATTTTGTACTCAGCCAACTAGACCGTACAATGAGGATAATAAACATGCAAACGTTATGGTAAGGTTCTCTCTTAATGCTGAGCTGTCATAAATTTCCAATAAATGATAAAACTAAGAATGTACCCTTTGACAGTTGATTTCAAATTAACTTTTGCATTATCCAATGATTTCAGGAATACCGAAAATTAAAAATATCTTTACTAATTGACAATATAATAAACTACGAAATAAATTCATTATAATCTGGTGTATAAATTAAATATTTCGCATTTGAATATTATTATTATTATATTATTATTATTATTTGAACAAACAAATCATATAATTTATGTCATATTGGTCGTTATTACTGTGTTACTGTTGTTTGGGCCGTCTATTCACTGACAAACATTACAAATACCTTCTAAATATATAAATAGTTTGATATCGTATCATGTATTATTTTCCATGTCACACATATAAATGAAACCTAACACTTCTATGACTTCAATGAACTCTCAAACATTGCTTGATAATGTAAAGAATTGATGGTGATTTTGTCGGTGATAATATTGTCTCTCTTGTAGGAAAATATATGGTGCAATTTAATATACTGACAGTCCTCTTAACGACATTTGTTTTAAGGAATTGTGTGAAAACAAGACATCACAAAATGACATTGATATGGCAATTAAACGAAACGACACCATTAGATAAATTAACTTCTTTCAAAATTACATTTTAAACTGTGGATGTGATTAAGTAATTATGTTTACATTAACAGCTTTTCACAGATCGACAAGAGGTGACAGTAAATATTAAATCAGCCATAAAATATCTTCTGGATGAGGATGAAATTGGACTTGAAAATATCATAGAGTAAAATATACGAGTTTCGCCTTCCTTATTACGGAAAGGAGAATCTTGAGTCGTGTATGTGATCGATACACTTCATTGTCGTCGTTGTCATCGTCTCAATCAAATATTTACATGCCGACGTTATGGAGTAAAGGTCAGATACGTTGGAAGTCTAACACTTGAAACAACAAATTGTATTAGCAGGTATCAAATGACAAATAACACCAGGAAAACCGATTATGAGATGTCGTTAATGGTATTTGTACTGTTCTGTTGTAGGTTTCTTTGTGCCTTTATGCTATGAGATATAAATATTGCTTATAAATGCCTTACATCTGTATCACAAGGAAACATTGACGATCACCTTTTGAGTTTTTTTTAAATCCACATTCAGGCAGAACAGCACCCTAGAAATTAAGTAAACAAAACAGAAAAATATTTAAACAGAATTAAAGAATTTATGGCATAATGCCTTTACGGGGTATTTATATATCACGCCTGATGACTGCCAGTGTACATGACTGAAGACCCACTACCAACTCTGTAACGCATGATGGATAACAATATGCATGAGGGCAAAACATTAAATAAAGATGCTTGTCAGGAGGCAACATATGGTTACCCAGAGCCCATGATGCAATGTTTCTTTAGCTTTTCTATGATTACATATTCAGTTAATCTACTATGGAAAACGCAGTACATTTTATGTCGTGTCATCAAAGACAAACAGCCGAGTACAAGCCACTGAAAAAGTGAAAAATAGAGTCATTTTTCTGTACGATCTATGTGAAAATTAACAAATCGTCTGTCTACAAAAGTACTGTGTGCTAGTATTTAGTACGTGTATGTTATTTGTGTATATAGTCAGACTACCCACCCTGTCACCAAAGTATGTATAATCATTGTGGTGCCCATACGTCTTCGTCGTAAAGCTTTCAACGCAGTAAAATTCTATTCTGGTCTGTCCTGTTCTGCGGTTATGGAACGAAATGCTTGGATCTGCTTGAACCAAAATTAATTCCGAGTGTTGTCCGACTCCACACACAAGAATTTATGTCATGCTTCGCTTTTCGAAAGTCGGCCAAAAGATAGTCGGACTCATCTAGAAAAATATACAAATGCAGCTGTTTTTATGTTTTATTTTGAGTTGTTTCTTTTACATTTTATCTGTCAGCCTGAAGCAAACTGGTTTTGCTATGTCCCCACCTCACGATCCCAATTTCGTTTGACTTTTCATCTTGGTACGCCATGAAAAGGCAAAGTCGACAATAAATGCATCACAAACATCTGGAATCAAAATATGCAAGAAACATTTTGTGTATCCACATAGGTAGAATGCCGATAAAATTAAGCTTACATATTTAAGTGCATAAACGGCAGTTTGAAAGTACAATTATTTGTTAATGTGACTAACCCATTCGTGTTTGCTGAAAGAGCTTGTTTTGGAGGCAGCCACCCCCCTTCGGATGACGTAATTAAAAGGACGTAATTTATTCTAATGATTTCACTTATTCGTACATGACACCAAGGGATCAAACTAAATACTGAATGGTCACACAACTGCTACTCTCAGTATACTGTAAACGGTGCCAGCTTGAATATCTGAACACAGTGTTTTTGAAAGACTAAAATGGGGTTGTCCTTAAACACAGTAAATCAAGCAATCTAAATCTCTGACTGTTGCTTATTACGACGGGATGTCATCAATACTATACTAAACATATTTTATGTGATATGTGTGTATTAATTTCATATCAATACTTGTTAATATCCTTTCAGTTCCACAATAAAACATTTAAAGAAAAACATTATGCAGTTTATAGCGCATTTACATTATATTGCTTTGGAAATATAAACTTAAAAATTAATTATAAGAAATAATTACACATTTCATTCTTCAGTAAACGACAAAAACATTTGCAAAATAAAAAAAGTATCTTATAAAATCGGTGTTCATTTTCCGATTTTGAGATATCATGAGCAGTTGTTCTTGAATCTATATTACCTTAAAAGCAAACACTTTTATTGTTTAAGATGAATCTCTCGGTGTATGAGAGATGTACAGCGGCTGTGAATCTGAGGTGAAGCGTGAAATCTACACTCATTTGCTAATTTCCTGTGTCACAGCAATCCAGGTGTTCAGACTCGTCCGTGTCAAGGTCATAATCCTCTGGGGCATATTTTGACTCCCTCGGAAGAAAGAGGATTAGGGAATTTCCTGAAATGCACCAGAACTCGTTGTAACGGTACTAAACGGCTTATAAGCGCATGGTGAGCTTTTTATACGGAGAAGCCAAGGCGATTTAACGCACTTAAAGATTGTTCATGTCTTTCTTTCATAACAATGTATGCCATCTGCTTACTGCAGTGTGGCGTTCACAACAAACACGTACCTTGCCATGCAACGCACGACGCCAAAAACAAGACCATGGTTACCCTTTCGCGAGCACCGGGTGTCAGTAGTTTTCAGTGGTCCATTCGTGTGGCTTTTTCCATTTTTTAAATCATTGAACCCTGTGGAATCTGTTTCCATAGATACTGGAACTGGCGTTCTCGTCTTCTATTTTGTTCGCGCATTACTTTATGCAGTCATGGATATGTTACTCAAGAGATATTGACTTGTCCTTAAAAGTATACTGTTTTTGAGGTTTTCAACCATTCGACGAATGATACCTTTCAGTTTTCCAAGAAACACGACATGAAAAAAGAGACTAACTACTTTTTAGCTCAAACAACAGTATGGATACAAAATATCTCTACCTAAGTATTCAAGTCTGTTTACGGTCCATTTGAGTCAAAATCTCCACAATGAATTGCACTCTAACTCAAAAACAAATACATGTGAATGACTCAGACTAATGCCAAAGTAAATAAGAAAAACACACCAACTCTGCAGAATTTTGTTATAATTTTTGTCAGTAAAATATAAATGTTGTTTAACAAACATCAATATTTTCATTCTATACTGCAAGATTTGTGACATGGTTGTAGCTACAGCTCAGGTAAAAGCCAGGTAAGCGGGATGCACGGGCAAAATTGTCACGTGACGGTTTATGCTGCTAATTGAGCAATTGATTCATCTCCGACAATTCATTGGGGAGTGTGCGAGTTATTTCAAAATCCTAGAGGTTAAAGCGCTCGCTCGTCATTCCGATGACGCGAGTTCGACTCCCAGCATGGGTGCAAAGTCTGAAGTCCATTTCTGGTGTCCCACGCCGTGATATTGCTGGAATATTGCTATAGAATGCATAAAGGTAAAACTCACTCACTCGATAATATGTGTTCATCTCGCTGTGCACCGATCTTTGTTTCACGGGCACAGTCTTTGTTTCACGGGTACAGTCTTAACACAGCCGCATTGACGACATTTTCAGTGGTAGTGTTTATAATTTGCTATTTTGTGAGCATACGCCCGTCAATATTCCAAACAATACATCATTTTCAAAAACTCTCTTAGGCAATGGTAATCAAGGATCTGAAATTCAATATCTTTAAATCATAAGTGTGTTTATTTTTCATTTGATTGTGTTATTATTGATCTAACAAATAAAGCGACAGAAACCTTTGAAAATAAAAGTTAATATACATAATATCATAGGCTCACATAATGAGTAAGTGATTAGTACCAGACAGTAATGATAGAAGGGGTTCGGGAAAAGGTAAATGAAACCGTTCTGTTAAATATTAACATGAACGCGATAACTTTAACAGGAACGGACACTGTACATGTACCACTCAGGTATATATGCCGGCGGAGGTTATAGTGACAGTGTCTAGGAACCCCCATTACTCGTTTAGTATTGCGCGTGTGGCGGTACAGGGCGCTATGTATTATCCGGCGAGAAGGGTTTGTCTTGGATTTATTTCAGGATTTACTGCGAGTGTTTTTTTCGATTGACTGAACATCTTCCTAAATCTGTTACCACAATATACATACGCTCTATTTTTGACGAATGCTAATATATACTTATGACTACCACGATAATTATAATTGCTTTCTAGGTATAAATACCAAGTAGTTGTTACCTTTCCCATGTGTGAGCTCGTCGACATATGGTATGTGTGTGCGTGCGCGTGTGTGCGTATGTGTTTATACCGCAGTACATGCATAAAAAACCCACACAATAATGACAAAGCATAAATTACAAATTATATTTACTGGTATTTATTGCAGTAATGGTGTGTATAGTGTGTGTGTGACTTCTTGTTTGTATTTTGCAGGGTTTGTTTATCGCTTCTATCAGTACATGACTTGTTATTACCTAGGAGGACGAATATATCGGGTTCATATTTTTTCATACGATGCCCTAGGTTAAATTATCACTTTGTCATGCTAACATGAACGATGCTATGACGTCATGTTTCTTATGTGACATGCGGCGATGGTAGGTGGCCAGTCTGTGTTTGAAAGTAGATTTGGGTTTAGTTTCCTCAATTTAACGACTTCGGTAATAAACAGAATATTATATTCGTACCCATGACATATTATGTATACGCCACTCGTGCCTAAATATTAATACTGGTATATCCCTCGCTCTCGCTCGGGAAATACCAACATTTAGGCACTGGTGTTGTAAACATCGTATGACATGGACACTCATTTAGTATACTCTGTGCTAATGTGCTATTATCTCTGTCAATCTGTCGTAAACAGGTAGCTGCAGACAAACAGCTTCACCACCACCAACTGGACGCCACTAACAGACCAGGAGGGACATCCATCAATCGGGGTGAAATCTTCAGCAAGATGCTGGTGAATCTGTTACAACTGATGTTAGTGGTGTTGGGGCGTTGGTAAGCGGGTATGTGAAAGCGTTAAGGATTGGAGGCTAGGGAGTAGGGGTGTTTAGGCGTTGGGGTGTGGGAGTGTTGGAGAGTAACGCTGTTAGGGCGTTGAGGAGTAAGGGACTAGGGATGTTGGACCTTGGAGAGGAAGAATGTTTGTACTTTTGGGGTGAAGACTACGGGTGTTAGGGCTCTGGAGAGTAAGGGTGTTTGGTCATTTGAGAGTGGGGACTATAGGGGTGTTTAAACTTTGGGATGTTGGGGAAGAGGAGACAAGGCTTTAGGATGCTTTGTGTTTGGGTATTGGGGGTGTCGCAATCACTGACTGATCATAGTTCATCAACACAGTCGTATTTTAGTGAACATGGCATAGACACTACTTACCGAACACCAGGTGTTCAAGAAACATTCTGCAACAATTTTTATCCCTGCAACAAATTATTTATGTCTATCTTTGGTCCTGTTCCACAAGTCTAAGTGGGCGATACGGTGATATATCTACTATATTTTGTCACACAATTACTATAGCCGTTCCACTATGATCGAGGCGCCTCGTTCATAACACTGAACTATTTCAAAATTTAAACTAAAATTTAAATCCTCATCACGCAATCGCCACACGTGGCGCCACACGTGGTACAAATAATAAGAACATAGGTTTTAATTAGATCGTTGTACTAAGGAGTTGTTCTTAGGACGAATAACGTGATTCGGAATGGGTACTGGTTGAACAATAGCCGATTTCGTTATGTATTGAAATACGGATTTGTTCTGAAGAAAATAAATTCTCCGGAATTGTATGCTAAGAAATGTTTTATTGACTTCCAGGATAATATAGCGAAAAAGTGTCATTTTATTACTCTACCTGAAAAAGAAGAAAATGTTAGCCTGAAAGTACATCCGTTAATTGCGTCGCATTTTCGTTTTCGTACAATTTATAGAGATATCTAGACACATCGACTGTGTGGCCACCACAGGTCGATAACTTCTTTGAGAGTCCTTTAGAAGTTGAGGCAGTAAGGAAGGATAGCAAAATATTGATGCACAACGTCTTTGTTGCCGTGAGAGCAATTGTTCGGTGTTGGTTCATCACCTGCCCTAGAACCTACCCCGTTAAGTCGCTCTCACAGACATAAAGAATTGTGCATGTGTATAGTGTTATGCTTCCTCACAGCCCTCTAGTCTAGACTAACGCCCAGTCTCTGAATGTATATAATTTTAACCGTAACAAATGAGCCCATTTGCAATGGAAACGGGCCCCAGTGAGAGGGGAAATTCAGAACCTGAATCTAGTCTCACGTCATTTAGGGCTTTAGAGTGTCGGGCAATAGGGAAAATAATATGGTTCAGGGACTGTGAGACAGACTACCTGCCAGCCGTGTACCATGTCTCTACACGTCTGTATCTCGAAGTTGGTACCGTGATAAGATCGAGAGAAGGAGATAGATCAGCCACATAAATACAGACATGCGCTGTCTGGGTTCTCAGATAAAGGATGGCAGTTGAGGAAATAATGACTTGACCGTACCGTATCAGTGTGGGCGTTCTAACGTGTCTGATGAATGTGTAGGTGTTGGAACATGGATGATTCTTGGTATATGTACGTCAGTGCTGGTATGTCTTGGTGTATATTCTGCTGCATAGTGATGTACACTGCATATATGTAACAACTTCCACAAAATACTCATGGACAAAAATAAGGGAACACATGAAAGTACGAGTGCTCCTGTATTCTTTTCCATGTTTCTTCTCAAGGTGTGTATTGCACTGTGGGTGAAATTCTGGAAAAAGGTAAAGACACAGTTGTACTTTTATATGTTCCTGTATTTATTTCCACGAGTATATATGTGTTATTTTTCATATATGTCTATCTTGGTATTCACCTGATGAAGAAGCTACAATTAGGTTATGCAAACGGTCTGTGGAAACTGTGGAAAGCATTGATGTGCCTCACAACAAAATCATCCAACCCTAACTAACAAGATCTATTGTTTGACATTTTTTATTTATTTATTTTTATATTTTTAATTGATTGATGCTACCTCTTCGATTATACACGTATTTTTTAAGCAAAACAAAGGGCAAACAAAAACGCCCTGAAATATCCCTTGACCGGATTCCAATGCCAGAAATTGTCCCGGCAAGTACATTTCAAGCTGAGTTTACTAACACTGAGTACGATTCAATTCCGTAAAACGTACTCTGTCGGGAAGGTGTAAATAAAATATTTTGGGAGGCCTAAAACAAGAAGTTTTTCGGGGAGGTTTATACCAAGTAGTCTTTCGAAAAGGTGTAAAGCAAATAGTTTCTCGGGGAGGTTTAAACCAAGAAGTCTTTCGGAAAGGTGTAAATGAAATAGTTTCTCGGGGAGGTTTAAACCATGAAGTCTTTCGAAAAGGTGTAAAGCAAATAGTTTCTCGGGGAGGTTTAAACCAAGAAGTCTTTCGGAAAGGTGTAAAGCAAATAGTTTCTCGGGGAGGTTTAAACCAAGAAGTCTTTCAGAAAGGTGTAAAGCAAATAGTTTTTCGGTTAGAAGTAAAACAAGTCATGTTTTGGGGAAGTGTAAAACACGTACTTGTGGTTCAAGGATCATTTTTTTTAACCAGCAGTTGATCAATGCACCCTCATGATAGCTTCCCGTTCCTTTCCGCTCCATTTGATCGACATTTTGGAAGCGCAGTATGACGACACACCATCTCAAGTACGCCCTGTAAATAGCTTGCTCTGTGTTCAGATAATATGGTGAGTGTTTAGGATCAGTCAATCTCCTTACGTAGAAGTTTGTTTGGTCCTTGCCTCGCTTCCCATGGTCCCGTTAGATTCCAGCTGCTGGGAACTGACCCCAACCGTTTCCAAACCTTTCACCTTTCAGTCCGTAGTAGATCTTTCTTCACTACCGTCACTGGTTACATTTGATTGTCTTTAAATTGATTTTCATTAGATTTGAAGAATCTATCAGATTTTGTGAAATACTTTTCGTGTCCCGTTTTCTTTTCCTTTCTGTGCAAGCCAATGTCTTTGTTTAGTGGAATAGAGAAACCGATTTAGAAGTTTCTCTTTCGATAGAATATATTTTCCTTAAACATTTTTGTTTCAACCGGATTTTTATTGATTGCGTCAGAAAAGTAATTTCTACCTAAGCTATGCAATAATCAGGGCAAAACATGCGGTCGTTATGACAACGACAGAAATAAGGTCATATAACCTAACAAGCTGATCTGTGAAATGATTGGTTGGCTATCTGGCTGACCTTGTCGGAATCGGTAAATCTCATATTTTATTATAAACTGACATGGACAAAACAGAACGTATTAGGAAGATCATCGACAGAAGAAAGATGGCAATGATGAGGAAACTTGAAACCCTCTCTCCAGACAGGAAGATTTCACTCTTTGTTTGGGTCATCTGTGATAACTGCATCAGGTGATTGGAACGGATAAGGGGAACGTGCACTGGTAATTTCCGAACATTGGTAATTTCCGCTCCACTGTTGCAGCAGTTGCTATGAGAACTTCATCAGTATGTTGTGTATTTTTTAAAATTTGACATATGTGTTATAATTAACATACATATGTATTGTAAAGGTTTGATAATGTTTTTCATGTAAAACTAAGAGTGATTTTATTTTAATAAAACAGTTTGAGGTGAGTTAAAAATGTTATAATTAACATAGTATATGGTACAGTTTATTGTCACGTAGTATTAACTTTTTTCAAAGTTTGTTCAATTTTCGAATTTATTTTAATAAGACTGCGATAACATTTATTATGAAGAAATCTGTTCACTACTTGTGACATTAACGTCGACAGGAATCCCAAGTTGCTGCGACTGGGTATCAGTGAACATATAATTACGTTTTAGTTTCTCTGTTAGTTATGATAAGAATCTGGGGCGTCGCAGGGGGATTACAGTAGAATTAATTTGTAAAATGGGTTTGCGTTAAGATGTAGTAGAGTGGCGTATCATGCTTGAACGTGTGCACACTGACTGTAAGAAGCGCATGTGCACCCGAGTCCCCAATATCAAATCCCATTTCACATGCGTAAAAAAATAATAAAAAATGAATTAATTATACGCATTTCATCATGGAAGAATATTTCAATTTTGATTAATGTGCTTTAATGAAGACAGTAAACAAAATTAGATTTCCGTTGACATGAAAAGGCGGTGTCGACTCATCAATAAGCTCAAATTTTCAAAATTGAGGAACCTTTTGAAGTCTTTCAAAGTTTCAAACGAAACGAACCCCTTTCTCGGCGGTGCCAGTTTCGGCTTTCACAAAGAAACTCTTAAAACACCTCTTACCCTTTCGTTTCGTGCGATTTCACAATCCATCTTTTCAATAAGAAATCGTAGACAGGCCCACGTGACCTGCATAATACTAAGCTTTGCACATGCACGTAATGGCCAATCAGAAGAAGGGCTCGTGCTCCACGTGCAAGGGAGGTCTCATTACTCATATTGCGAAGAAGGCGCGTTGTGACTCACGCGAAACCATTGTCCAAGTCACGTGACTGGTGTAACGGAATATTAATCAAACGAAGAGAGTTGTGATTATAACAAAAATGGGGGCAAATTTAGTGAGATAATATTTGGCGCAAACAATTTTAGTTTACAGCCATGTTTATAGAAAAGCCATGACGGAGTCGAAACTATTGTCAGTTGGAGTGTGTTAATTCGATAAGAAGGTTGTTCGGCCCTTGCTCATTGAATCCAATGTTTATATATCTTCTGTTCAGTTCATCATCTGTGATATTATAATTTTCTTCCGGGAAATAGGACCTGGAATAATTACATTTTCCTGACTCCACGGCATAGAATTAAACCCCATCGTTTCATGTACGGGCGGTCGCTTATCGGAGTCATTCCAAAAAGTGAACATAATGCATTTAACATATTCAAAACAAGAATATGTAATTGTACCTGCGGGATTAGCCTTTTGCCCACGAGAGATAAGGTTGCGGGTGTCGTCTGTAGGATTAATTCCCAGAGTCATAAAAATTCTTCGCCGCGAGGACAGATATAGTGGCTCAGTTATTATCGGAGATGTTAAGCGTCTCTGAAAACTTTTTCCCAAAACGAGAGAGGTGCCATCTAAATTGTTTGACGAGATCGAACCCGAAATGTTAATATTAAGGAGGAAAACATTTTTATGTAAATCACAAAACAAACTAAAAAGCTTTATAGTTCAACTTCTTTATTATACAAGGTCACAACGTTTCGAGACAGTGCCTAGTCTCTTCTTCAGGTGAAGTGAAGTCACCTGAAGAAGAGACCAGAATCTGTCTCGAAACGTTGCGACCTTGTATAATAAAGAAGCTGAACCATAAAGATTTTAGTTTGATTCCACCAACTTCTAAATGCCTTTGAAACAACTTAAATCACAAAAGTGTCAACTAGTATGAATTGCGTTATACATACATGTTGTCAAAATATATACCAAACATCAAAAGAAACATTACCATCCTTTATGAATGAATTTGCTATAATCTATTCAAGTGTGGATGAAAGGTTCCTCTGCATTTTATAGCCAAACAATATGGGGTCACTAAAAGGCTTTGTTGTTAAGCTTTCTTGTAAACATTCTGGCGTATGGATAGTTTGTAAGTGATTCATAAAGGCAGGATGTTAATGTATCTATTACTGTATGTCTTAAAACATCAAGTTTACCTTGTGCTTTGTGCTTAAACAGTGTGTTCATTTCTCGCTCAGTACTTCATGTTACAATCACTGAGAACGTGTAATCCAAATTATTACGATCACTGAGAAAGTGTAATCCCAAATTATTACGATCAATGAGAAAGTGTAATCCAAAAATATTACGACCATTGAGAAAGTGTAATCTTAAATTATTTCGATCAATGAGAAAGTGTAATCCCAAAGTATTAGATCACCGATAAGGTGTAAGCCCAATATTTCATGTGCTACACTCACATTCATACAATGGCTGAAGTCGGTTGCCGGGGACAACAAAGGAGATGTGCTGTGAGGGGTGTAAATATCCTTTATTTTCAGTTATAAAAGACAAAGTATGAACACACTAAGCAGCTGTAATAGATGAAATATTCTGAACGTCGCAAATGAGCCATAGTTTTCTTTCCTGTTATCTGAAGTGAATAACATTATACTGACACGCAAACATACCTGTTTTTTTCTATAGTTCCTTTGACAATACACATGAACAAAACATATTAAACTGTATTTTATAAATTGATAACAAACAATCGTACCAACCATATACAATCACACATGCCCATCCCCGTCATATATAAAACAACCCCTTTAAGAATAGGCGTGCATTTCTAATACCTCCGCGTTACATACTTTAGATACCTAGCCCTGTCCTTCCTTCAAGCACTTTACTATAAGTGATAGCTGTTGTTAGATATATATGCATTTAATAAGTGTAACCTTTATAGTGAACATCATAAAGCAGGCGGGTATGAATTACACGTTTTGCCGTTCAGAATACACATGGACACAGCACAGACCTCAAAGTCTGTATGTTAACATACAAGGCGTGAAAGACATCTCTAAAATAATTTTCATAACACGTGTAGACGATAACAATCATAATGATATTTTAATTTGATTTTGACTCCGCTTTTACTCAAAACATTAGCATTTTGAATTCACGGCTGTTCAAGTTATCACGCTTCAATCTGATCGCTTAACAACGGGACTAATTTTTGGCAAGGCTTCAACACTTTTTCCTTGGAAAAGCATCTCACCCCAGCTGATGAAATCTACTCCAGATATCATGTTCTCATTATAATGTCATGCTTAAAAGCCGAAATTAACATGAATGGTAGCTTTCCGTGATCTCTCACTTCGTTGGGTCTATTTTTTTCTACGTTTTGTTTTTTCTAACCGGACTGGGGACCGAAAACCTGCCAGCGATGAATAGATTATTTTTTTAATTCATTTGCTATTGATATCAAAAACTTGATTTCAGATTTCTTTAACATCACGTGATAAATTCAAAATATTTGTAAGCCGCATTTGAATTTTTTTATGGATAATTTTTTCATACTAAAGTAATCTGAGTCGAAACGTTGTGACCAGGAATATATTTTCGTAAAACAATTACAATGGGTCTAGCTGACTCGGCGACCTGACTGACCACGCATGGTCATTTATGGTTGTTCATACGTTTGACCACTGGCTCGTCTAGACCACTCTCGCTTCCTTCATATTGTTGCAACGTTTCCAAGTCACGCTGTACAACACTCACTTGCTGCAACACTTGTCAGAAATTGATCATAAAACTGAACGACACCAAAACGACCGGAATGCACCGAAGATATACTGATTGTAAGAAATATTGGAACGTATAAAAACGATGACGATTAACGTTTTCAGCTGACTCAGCAAATTTGCCTCACCTCATACAATTCCATGGTTGGACAAAATGGACTTTTGTATGTAATTTCAAGTTATTGGCGTCTTGTGTGTTTAACGACCTTAGCTCTAATGTTTGTTCTAAATAGTGCAGCACTGGGCGAATAATTAACCGTTGCATATACATACAAAGTATTTTTTTAACTAATGAAGGTTAAGTTAATATAACTGGAAAGGGGAGACGAATGAAAGTGTAAGATGTTGCCAGAATGGTTCCGTTTTGTGAAACTGTAGAAGATAAACATAATCATAATTATTTGTCCCGTCATTTAATCGTTTAGAAAAGATATACTTAAAGCTGTATTTGAAATTATAAATATTTGATAGAATGCGTCACTATGTAGCCACGCATCAGCAGGTAGTAATACATGCGTCGAAGTATGCTACGTAAACTTGCAACAGCCGGCTACTTTGAATAACAGCATATCTACCTCATCTTTTCATCTTTTTATTTCTTTGCCACCGGGGTCAAGGATTAATCTCACGGACTGGTTGTATTTACTGTCATAGACTTGTATGTTGTGTATTGTGTTGAATGAATAGTGGTTACACATAAACAATACACAGCTCCATGAGAAAAAACAGAATGCCCGAATACAGACTGTGTCTATTTCCATCCCACTGTTTCAAAGACCGTGGTCCAAAATAATGAATACTTCAAATACATTTCCATAACCATCCGATGAACGTCTTCGACAGCGTCATGAACATCTTCTAATGGATCACAATCAGTTTGTGATGACACCAGGTTTTCACAAAATGTGAGCGTCCGCTGCCCCTCTATTGTCCCCTTCAAGATACCCGTGAAAATCCTGTTTAGAATTGGTCTAGTCTATGCTTGTCGTAAGAGGCGACTAATGGGATTGGGTGGACAAGCTCGCTGAATTGTTTGACACATGTCATGGCTCCCCAGTTGCGCAGATCGATGCTCGCACTGTTGATCACTGGATTGTCTGGTGCAGACTCGATTATGTACAGACCGTCGAAATATAGGTGGAATATTGTTGAGTGCGGCGTAAAACTAAACTCATTCATTAACTCACCTAACATACGTCACTGAGAGGCAAGATAAAGCATCTTGATGTAAACTGCTGGTGTGTATTAGGATGGGTCAATACGCCTAGATAACCTGATTCGGGACTATTTGGACTTCAGAGTGTAGGCTGGTGTTGAGCAATTTACTATATTGTCCGTTCCAGTAAATTCAGTATGCTCCAGAAGTTATCCTTGCATAATCCCAATCACACGTCAAAATGTATCAAAGGCTTAAGTAACGGGAAGTATGGGAGGCAATAGCCATAACCTTCGTACAATTCCGTCTGTCTGATATGCTTTTATGAATCACTATCAAATAGTGGTTCACTTCATATAAACTTAGATTCACAGAAATCTGCTGGGGGATACGACACACGCTTTACACAAATCAGCAAGCCATGATCGGCCTTTGAAATATAATTTGATATCTTGTAGTTATACCAGAATTTACAACAGAAGATTATGCTCTTTATTGGGTATATTATAACGTATTTATAGTAAATAAATGAAATGGTCCACCACAGATAAGGTATACTGTAAGGTTTGATCATTGTAAAATACAACAGCGGGTATTCGTTGTAAAATTCTGCTTTAGACCCTGTCAGTGTACAACTATTATATATAAACAGATGACACAAAATATACCAATACAGCCTAAAAAGAGAAAATATCCAATCTACGATGTGTCATTGCAATGATACATTATAGACATATTGGATGTTGAAACATTATTTCCAACTAAACCGTACATTTGTTTACATTGTCAAATCATTGGAACGATATTATGTACGAAACAATCACTGTAATGATATAATTATAACGAAACGTTTGTAAAGACAATATTGTACGGCCCGAGCAAAGTAAATATACAGCATGGGACACAGTTAATACATAAATTTAATATACGAATATACAATCTCATCACTGTCAAAAATACCATGCACGTTGGAATAATTGATAGACAAAACACATAAGGGAAATTCGACCGATCCATACTATGAACACAAAAACTTATATCAACTGTACATAAACTGTGTTAAAGGATGGATTTCCTGGAAGAATAGTTTTGCGTCATATATTCAAGTGGAAATTTGAAAATGTAGCTCGTTCATATTTTACAGGCAAAGGTCTAGAGAGTCGCTACCCACTGGCTTAATCCCCGAGGCGTCCACTCAACAAGACTTCTGTTGGCACAGTGTACTGTACAGTTTGTATTTACAAATATCCAGACAAAATTTCACTGGTCGGCAGGGGCGGCCCAATCTCTGGCATCACCTTCCAATGGAGTTGGGAGCCAGTTAACAACATGAAGACTACGTCATCTGAAGTGATGACAAGAGTGTGTGAATGAGTATTGTTTTATGCCGCTTTTAGCAGTATTCCAGCAATATCACGACCGGGGACGCCAGAAATGGACTTCACACATGGTACCCATGTGGGGAATCGAACAGGTGCTTTCCGCGTGACGAGCGAACGCTTTGACCACTAGACTATCCCACCGCACCTACCTTTATAAGAGAACATACAGTGTTGTTCGGAGATCGTTACAGATCACTTCTTTTGGTCCGGTAACTTGGTTGACAGGACGTCACACCGACGGCGTGGGCGTCACAATATCAGTCACCGGATTGTTTGGCCCTGACTAAATGACTAACTGACTGCAATAGAATGGATGGGATAAATCCGACATTAACCAAGAAGCAAACATCGATTTTCCATTTGTTTGGTCTCAGATAAATAGAAAATCAAAAATTTCAGATGGTGTACACACAGATATTATAAATATTGGTTATAGTAAAATGAAATGTATCAAAGTTAATATCAGCTAACAATACACAATGACACCGAATACTGTATCAGCCCCTTTATAACGTTAAACAGCGGCATATACGAGAATATAATATACAACGTTTCTCCTGTCCTTGTTATAAAAGAGCAATGGCTGGCATTCTACAGTCATTTGCTTGCCTTCCGAATTGTTACGAAACACGACTTACTGACCACTTTCATGTCCATCGTTTCGTAAAAAAATTAATAATTATGTTCCTATAATTTCCAAGGTTACTTATTTTTACCCAACAGCGAAACGGAAAAAAAATAACGTACTGCATGAACATTAATTATATAAAACGCCAACCGCATAGAATGACCAGTGTCCAGAACAGAGTCTGTGTGGTGTAAAAATCGTAACAGACTTGGAAAGTCTGAGTGCATCAGTGACAATGACAATTAAAGTTTGAACCAGATGTTGGCGAAAACGGCACGTACTATCCTATCCACCATTCGCGCAGTCTGCTTAATACCAAATAATATGTAATTAAAAAAAGCAAAATGTAAATTAACACAAGTACACCTTTACGTCAGGTATTTTATAGGCGTCGCCAACTTGGAAGGGAATCACAGTATCACGACTCATACTTAGCGATGATAGTTGCATTTGCGCTGAAACTTATACAATGACATTTTGTCATTCCAGTGATAGGAAACATGACATAGAACAATGACAAAATTGTAAATTGCAAGAACCGTCCATTTTGTTGTGTTGTACACGATATTAAAACTTTGATATCACACCCCAAACTGAAGATCGTCATGTAGCAGTGTCTATTAAGCAGGGGCTCAAGACCAGCCTAAACAGAAAGTGAAAAACAACACGTAGGTGTAATACTGAAAGCGGAACTGACTAAATTTACCGTTAGATATATCCGTAAAACCCTACTCAGCGGTCACTTCGACTGTGACGCTCCCATTCAACGCCACCTGTAAAGCTGTAATGGTTATGTTATGTTATGGTAGATATATTAACCAACACAAATAATTGTTTAGTAATATAACCCTATCAAGGAGACTGAAAACTATCGCTCCCTCTGTGTATGTCGTTCAGTCTGTGGACCCGGGAAGATCCTGGTTGGAATTGATCTTCAGTAACCTTGCTTGTCGTAAGAGGCGACTAACGGGATCGGGTGGTCAGGCTCACTGACTTGACACCTGCCAGTTGCGTAGATCGATGCTCATGCTATTGATCATTATATTGTCTGGTCCAGATTCAGTTATATGTATAGCTGGAATATTGCTGAGCTCGGCGTAATACTAAACTCACTCACTGTATGGTCTTTGTAAGTCTCCACAAAGTTCACCAACTGCCATAATTCATCGCTCAGGTATACAAATATTTCAAAAGCCATAAAATCCCAAAATAGTCCATATAGACCGACATACACCGAGAAAATTAACTTCAACAGCGCGAGTACTCCAACGGTCATAAACCATCGGTATCTGAAGTCCGACCTCTTGTAGGAGTATAAAATAAACCGAGGATATTAAAGCACGGTGAAAACATTCGGCACTGACGGGGAAATGCCTGGTTTATCAACTACACCTCCGTGCGAGCAGCGTTTATAGCTCCAGAACACAGCAGGGCCGGCGATGAGATCCACTGGGGGTCATAAATCATATGAATACACTGACCATAAGCGGCCAAAGTGGCTAGCCACTAAGGTCATTATCATAAAGGTCGCGAGATGAATTATTACTCTGATAATGACGCTTGCATATTGCTCCTGCGACGATAAGCCCACTTTGATACTTACAAGAGACATATTTTATTAATTGGTCGTTAGTTTCCGGCTCGGTTCGGGTGTGTTCGGTGTCTCCGCTGTTTCTCTTTGTCAAATAGTGTTGAAGGCGATTGGTTGTTAGTTTCTAGTTTAGAGTGCCTGCATCGGGACTATACCCTCAAATATTCACAAATATTTTCTGAGTATGGATTTGGACCTTATCAATGGGCAAGTAACCCCGAAACCCGTTACAAATAACTAAAGATGTTTCCATAAACGTTCAAGATGAACCATGGACATTTCCAGTTAACACAAGCCTCCAAACAACTAACATTAATAATCTGCGAAAATGAGACAATCATACACAAACTTTATTTCTATTTCTGTTATAAATAAGTATCTGTCACTGTTAAGTCATCATTATTAACCAAATGAAAATTATCTTGTTTTTTTTTGTTTTTGTTTTTTAAAAAGACGCTTTATTCAGTATTGCAAGCAAAGTTCGGTTGAAGGAATCAAGCATGCTAGTGAAATTGGAAATAATAGTTGCCAACGTTTCTCGAAGCTGTTGGGCTTAATATGAATATAGACATTTTATATGCAGCATTAAAGTTTTAAGATGAAATTCATTCGATTAAAGATGTTACAGTGTGGGACTTGATGTTCCGTTTAAAATACATATAACGACCACCCTGCACAAGCAACATAGGAAAATCATGTGAAATAAGATACCCTTCATGTACAATGTGTTCATAGCTAGTCAGTGTATGGGGCATTGGGTAACATCCCCACTTAGGTGAAAGTTAAAACCTACTACACCCGAAACGAGTCCTTCATAGTCTCGGATGTACTTTTCTGTTTAAAAGAGATTACAAAATATAACAGTAAAAATAAGATGAACCAATGCAAGAACAACACCATTGTTGTTGAAGGTTGTCAGATATTCTGTGTTTAGATAGGTGAATAAATACCTCACATTGCCAGCGTCCTGTGTCAACACATATATCCAAGTTTACACAGAATACCAGAGACGCCAAAATGATTGGACCATGAAGTGCTGAAGGAATATGGTTTTACGCCGCTTTTAGCAATTTTCCAGCAAAATCACAGCGGAAACACCAGGGTTTGACACATTGTGCCCACGTGGGGAATCGAACCCGGGTCTTCAGTGTGACGCGCGAACACTCTAACCACTAGGCTACCCCATCGTCCCACCATTAAATATCATTGGCGAAACAGTCTTGATTATCCGAAAACAGTAGCCTACACGGCTACTCGATAGCCCTTGCGATAAGCACAAGCTGGAGAGTCTGCCGCACAAAACCACACCATTGTTCTTTGTTTTACCATGAAAACAAACGCGCACGCATTTTATGTTGTACGTCTTCAGTATTTACAATACATACTTCTGCACACAACACACTGTAGGAACACTCAGAGCACCAACTATCTTTAAAAATCATCACATTCCCAACTTTATTCTAGGTCTGTACAATGACCTAATGGCCTTATTACACAGCGCAACAAGACCAGATGATGCTTTAGCCTAAGTATATTTAGGCGTGGTCACAATACCCAAATATCTAGAAAAAGATACAGTTTCAATAAACACAGCATTCAATGCCAATTCTTCATAATATTTAAGAGATCCGACATTTCCGAACAGTACAACTTTAGCTTAGATTTTTTTCATTAAAGAAAATCCGTCACGTCGTGGGAAACGCGCGTAATTGATATTTTGTTGATGAAAAAAATCATTTAAAAGTTTAAATGTTTCAAGACATGTTACCGTAATGATAATAAGAGTTAGAAATACGTTCATCGTTAAACCTGACTGTTGTATTGACATCAGGTTCGCATGTGATATATGTGGAATACATTTCCACGATACCTTGTCCGATAATTGCAATTCTATTTTCAACAATGATAGTTGTTTAACCTGTCATATCTGTAGGCCACCCATTTGCCAATATCACATGACCTAAACGCGAGTGATATATACCACCGATGAAAACTTCAAACCCTAGTGAGGTATATATCACCTGTTTCAATATTCGGAAATGAATACAACACACACGTCGCTAAATCCTTCGCAATGCCAAAGTGTCAGCCCGCTTCAATTCTGTTGCAGAATCAGGTAATTCAGGTAAGATCCGAAATGAGGTAAGATCAGGTACGATGACAAGCCTTCAGATTATCAACACCAGTGTTTTGACAACTTCATCATAACTGACATCTAGAATCAAAGGCTATCTGTTACTTTCATCAATCTTTTCTCGAAACATAGAGAAAGAAACTTCAGATTAATCGTCTGAAAATAATTCTATTATGACAAAATTCATACCGTCGATTTATCTTCTTCGGAAGTCTTAAATATTCTTATTTGAATCGTTTACGATTAGTGTGCTTGTTTCTCATACGCAAGATACACAGTTCTGGGTTTAAGATAATCTCAACTTTGATTCAGTGTGAAATACTGAAGATATAATTATAGGATCAATTAAGGACAACATTTCAATATTTAAATCAACTGCAAAATGTAGCCTGTCTCACAGTCCTTGCATCGCATTATTTGGCTACTGCCAAGCCCTCTCTGCATTGCAAAAATCTTCAATGGAGCAAGTCGAGATTTCCTCAGGTTCTGAAACTCTGGTCTCCTTGGGGCTCCTTTTCAATTTAAATGGGTTTGTTTGTTACTATAAAAATTACATACGTTCAGAGACTAAGCTTTAGTCTATTCAAAAAGGTTGTTTCTATATATTTAATTTGTATTTTCAATTGGAAATATACGCGTTTGCTTTCGCTGGCAATGAACTGGTGTGTCTAAACTTTCCTTTAGCTGTAGGCCTACTGTTAAATTAGGCGAAACAGAAATTGATCCAATTGAGTGATGACAAAACACGTGTTTAAAGAGAC